>NC_138762.1:97183261-97747551 GCF_965113315.1 Podarcis vaucheri | reverse complement strand
TGCTTGGAAGTGTACTTCTTTAAAAATGGCTTTCTTACATCACAAACCATGTGCTATCTGATTAACAGTCTGAGGATTCTGTTTGTGGCAAGTCCCAGCCAAATTGTAATGGAGTGGTACCTCGGGTTACAGACGCTTCAGGTTACAGATGCTTCAGGTTACAAATGCTTCAGGTTACAGACTCCGCTAACCCAGAAATAGTACCTCAGGTTAAGAACTTTGTTTCAGGATGAGAGCAGAAATCGCACAACGGCAGCGCAGCGGCAGCAGGAGGCCCCATTAGCTAAAGTGGTGCTTCAGGTTAAGAACAGTTTCAGGTTAAGAACGGACCTCCGGAATGAATTAAGTTCTTAACCCGAGGTACCACAGCAGACATTCTCAGTTACCCTCCGCTCTTCTTCAATTTTTAAACATTTATTTATGAAAGGACATGCACTTCAGTAACATACAAGGATAAAGAAATAAAGAAAGACAATACAACTGAAAATGAAACATTAAGCACACAAAACAAAACTGGGTCATTACATTCACAAACCCTGAAAAAAATATTGGGCGTGCAGGTTGCAACATTTCCCCCCATTTTTTTTTTTTTTTAATGAGGCCTTCTCATTGCAGTAACTACTTTTATTTGCTAGGATCTAAGTGGCTAGTTCCCAAAGCCAATTCTAAATAATTTGGAATATTTGTGGAAGAAAAGCACCTAATTGCATATTTTTCTGGCATTATGTCTC
Organism: Podarcis vaucheri; assembly: GCF_965113315.1. NCBI lineage: Eukaryota > Metazoa > Chordata > Lepidosauria > Squamata > Lacertidae > Podarcis > Podarcis vaucheri. Next base: position 97,746,820 of record NC_138762.1, on the reverse strand, counting down.
ACTGAACTCAGTGGCATTTACTTCTGAGTAGACAAGCATTCAAGGGGAGCGTGCTAAACATTTGCTTAATTATCATTGAAATGGGTCTTAAAAGTGCTTAATTCTGGTTGGGCTATACCCCACCCCACCCCTGTCTCTGTCTACAACACATCCACAGAGAGGCACTGTGGTCCAGCACATAGCAAACTGAAGTTTGATTTAGGTTCACACCCCACCTCTGGCACAGATTTTGAAACTGTGGCCAAGAGCAAGTCAGTCAGATATAACACGAAACCATTGTTTAGTGTCACAGGAACGAGCCTAAGCAAGCCTCTCCTCCACAAATGAGGAGAAGCAAAACTTTGCTCTCCCACTTTGGGAACTAAATTTCCCATTGCCATCCAAACTCCGAGAACTGTGGTTTGTTCTATGTTTAATTCAAACAAATTGGAATCAAACCATGGTTTTGCATCTTGCTTTGTTAACTGCCCATAATCAGGACAAAAAAAACAACAAAAACAGTTCTGTAAGGGTGGAAGGAAAGAAAGGATATACAATGTAACACTCAATATATAAAGAACAGCACTCTCCTAAAAGATTAAAGTTGTTACCAGTTGATGACCGTTTTTTAAAAAACAGAAATAAAATTATGGAATAAGGACGAAGTGGCTGATGTAGCAGATGCCACAGGAACACCCCTTTGTTTATTGCAGTTTATTCTGGTCCCTGACTGCTGAAAAAATGGGTCCTTCCTTGATGGAGAGAAGCCTCTGTAGATGAATTTAGGGTTTGCCTTAAGATCCTTGCTTGATCTAAGCCATCCCAAGATCCTTTAATCCATCCTTTCTCATTCTTGTCACCCTCAGCTCAAGGGATGGTGAGAAGAGGCAGGATTTTAAAATACCAATACGAAACAGAAACAAAAATTCTCTTTTTTTTTTAAGTACAAAACCTGACTATAGGGGGGAAATTAGATGAATAACTGCTGTAGGGAGTTCGTGCTGATATCATTCTCTGCATTTTTGTGCTTTAATTGGAAATTCTAAAAAGAAAAGTGGTTTTTAAAAAAATATATTGGCTCTCTCTCTCGTGTTTGCGCATGCTCATTTCAATACAGGCAGGCGAAATGGGGGAAGGCTTCTAGGCAACCCAGCCTGAGATACCTAGAAAAGAAAGGAGGGTTTTAGAAAACAAAAATAAGGGCCGGGGTTTGCCAAGATCAGAATCCCGCATTGTCCATAAAGTGGCCATTATGAGGAACACAACCTATTGTCCAGTGTTCTCCCCCCTCCAAAAAACACCCCATCACCCCTCTCTCCCCCTCCTTCAAATGTTCCCTTTTCATAATTATCTAAAGCACGGATGAATCTTGAAAAGACAATTGTAAACTTCCTCGTGTTGCTTCATGGGCTTTAAGTACCCACAAAAAAAGGACTCCTTATGCTTTAATTTCTCTTTATTTTTCTGACTGTAAAGACCCATGGGGTAAATGCCAGTCCCACAATCCTGCAGTTATACGGTTACTGTCAGCTTGTTCAAATGAAGCTTCCTGTTCATTAGGCGTCCTTTCATCTAACAACAATGTCCTAGCTTTGCTGGGATTCTTAGTCAACGCCCATCTCTTCAATAGCCCATGAATAGTATTAAATAGTGTTTATGCTAGCTATTGTTGCCTTTTGTGTGGTTTGTCTAATTCACAGAGAAAAGTCTGCTTTTGTGGCCTAAGACAGGCTACGTCATGGCACACCATGTGCTTTTCTGATGGGATCCATTCCCGCTGAGTGATAACATTAGAGGCCCGAGCTCTTTTGCAACACAATCCGCCATTCTTTATACAGTCAATGCACTCACAGGCAGACTAGTTTACTCTTTATATTAAGAGGTTTAGGGAGATAAAGGCGGATGTAAATACCTGCTCATGCAACAAATAAGAAAAGGGGAGGGTTTGACTGATTTGCAAAGTGTTTAGGAAAAACTCCCACGCTCTGTATATGAATGGACGGAGGAGGGGAATGGAGATCCGACATGGAAGAAGAGAGAGGGGAAAATATCCCCACCTCATTGAAAATATATTAGAGAAACCAGTTCAGGTAAATGATAGCAAACACCATTCCGCCCCTGCCCCCCCCCCCGCCCCCTGCTTCCTTTTGTACAAATAAGGTTGCATTATTGTGGCCAGGTATTGTTCAAGATGACACTTAATACCAGAGTCACTGCTGCTTCCTTTCTTCGCTGAAAATGCTCACAAAAGAGAGAGGATATTGTGTGGACACTTACATTATCCTCTCGTTCGGGAGCCTTTGGAGGACAGGTAGAATGCCAGTGTCTTTAAAGGCCTTTTGATGTAAGTAGATCATTAAGGGCTCAGTGTGTAACCTGATCTGGAGCTGCCCCTGGCTTTTGTTGCTCCCGGTTGTTCTTTTACCAACCATGCAGTCTCTGTTCTGCTCTATCCTTGCCTTTCTCACCTTGAAACTCCACCACAAACACGCAGAGAGATCTTGCAGGTCATTTATGGTTTGGATAACATAGAGGGTCATTCCCAGATACGTATTAAGCATATGCCGCATTAACAAATTGCATGCAACAGTCCAGAATAGCATCGACAAAGAGAGAGAGAAAGAGGAAAGAATTGTCAATAAAAAACATCGTAGCGTTCTCAGCTTTTGAAACCTGCGGCATGGGATTCTAGATAAGGTAGTTCTGCAGAACCTTTCGGGCAGGGGGGTGGGTTTGGTGGTCGTACCAGCACTTCAATCCAACCAACATGTGAGGCAGTGATTTGGATCGGAGTTCTTTTACAAAAGGAACAATGAACATACAATGAGCATCTTAACCCTGCTGCTCCTCTACATTCAGCTCTAGATCATTATTTATTGGTATCTATTTAATCTCTATTGTGTTTGCATCTCAAAACCAGTGGATGCAACCACTTTGCTCTCCAAAACACATGCACATGTATAAATTACAATCTGCCAGATACCAGATGCTCAGGGTGTTTTCCCAGCCAGAACTCAGTTCCGTCACCTCTCAGGTGGGTGCCATTATAAGAGAACAAGGTAGGCATTCGTGGTGAGTTCCGGCACCTCTTTTTCTAGAAAAGTTGCACTTCAGATGCTATTCATTGGAATAAATAGGGCAATTTAATCATGAATATATACTGGTGGGCCAGCTATGGGCTATCTAAGAACTCTTGCACTCAAATAAAAGTTTGCAAAAATATGCATTGCAGTCAATTCAGGAGTCCAATTGAATTCAGCAGGTGTGAATTCACACTTACTTCCAGGTAAGTGTGTTTGGATTGCATCCTAAATGTCCCCAAACTTTCCCCAGCCAAACTTGTTCCCATATAAAAGCATCTCCATGCCTACTTTGCAATTCTTCATGACTAAGATTAGTCTATAATTTTTGAAACGGAAGCTATGGTAAACTTGGATGAATCTGGAAGAAGACAATTTTCAGCCTAGCATTTAAAGGCTTGCTTAGGAAGGGAATAAGTGGATGCCCAAACCATTCAATATGTACTCATTGCCCAAAAGATACTCTAGCACTGTTCTTCTGACAAAACCGATGCGTCTAAGACCAGTATGAGCTTTGCAAATAGTCAGTTGCCTGCCTGCCTGCCTGCCTGCCCTGCATCACCTACAGACAGCCAAGCCAAAAATGGGAGAGGAGGAAATGACTAACGTGGGTGTGTATGGATTGTAAAATTGATTTGGGGCTAGTAACTTTGTTTGACTTCTTTGAAGCCTGTTTGAAGGGCCCAAAAAGTTGTTAAGCTAAACATGCAGCTTAAAAAAAAACAAAACAGCTCATCTTCTGCTATGTGCAATAGAATTTGGCTATGTTCAGTGGTGAGAAAACATAGGACACTGATGTCAGGAGGACACGTGGAAGTTCTACTAGACATATTTGGCAGCTGTGCATGTTTCATGTAATGTCTTGCTTGGCCCTAAGGAGGATGGAGAATGAACTAGACTTGTCGAAAGAGTTCATTGATTTATAGGAGCTGGCCGAGCTGTACATTATAGTTTGGAGAAATCGCACTTCCCCTTAGAAACTAATTTTTCAAAGTATTGTTCATGTTTTAAGCTTTCCCCACAGGCAATGATTGTTTCAGAAACGTTTCCTGTGCTCAGCATTTAGTCTAAAGTGTGATCATTTGATAAGATTTTGCAGATACCTACACTTTTCCCTCCTCCCATTAATACATTTTCCCTTTATGTTTATACTCTTGAATTGATTTCCAATCTCCAACATTTAAACAATAAAGACAACTTCAGTTTCCAGCACTGCAAATAAGGGAGACAATGTATGCAACCTTCTCATTGATTGACTCTTCTGTTTTTATAGATTCATCCTCCTGGAAAAAAAAATCATTAAATACGAGACAAACCGATTTGTTGCCATTGATTACATGACATGCTGCTCTGACATACTCAGTTTTTAATATCTGAGTTATTAATTATGTCGTTAATGTAATTTGCAGACTGAAAGATAAATCATTCAGGAGCTGACTAGGGAGTATTAGATACGTTGCATATATAAACATTTCTTTAAGTAGGAAAGGAACTGCTACCAAAGATAATACATGAAAAGGCCACTAAATCAGCTTATTAAAGAAGCCAAACAGGATGACATCTTCTGCATGTTTATCACTTAATCTTACGTCTTAATATCTGGATACTTCTTACTTATAAGATTATAATGTTGCCTTATATCAAGTAGACCATTGGTCCATCTTTCCCAGTTGTCCAACTGGCAGCAATTTTCCAGGTCATCCAATTCTGTTAAGATCCATGTATTTATAGATAGGGATAAGGGAACCCTAACCATTAGGTCCAGTCGTGACCAACTCTGGGGTTGACTGACTCTGGCGCACTCATCTCGCTCTATAGGCCAAGTGAGCCGGTGTTTGTCCACAGACAGCTTCCGGATCATGTGGTCAGCATGACTAAGCCGCTTCTGGTGAACCAGAGCAGCGCACGGAAACGCCATTTACCTACCCGCCAGAGCGGTACCTATTTATCTACTTGCACTTTGACGTGCTTTCGAACTGCTAGGTTGGCAGGAGCAGGGACCGAGCAACAGGAGCTCACCCCGTCGCGGGGATTTGAACCGCCGACCTTCTGATCGGCACGTCCTAGGCTCTGTGGTTTAACCCACAGCGCCACCCGTGTCCCTCGTATTTGTAGATACCAGGAACCAAACCTCGACTCTTGTACTCTGTGACTGACCTGCAAGTCCTTCTTCAAGAGAATAAAAACCTGCAAGTCTTCACTTCCATCTTAACTTTCAGGGATTGGGGGCTGAAGAAATGTAATCTTGCAACAGCCATTCCATCAGGTTGCAGCACGACCACTCCATTGGCGCTGCTGCTAAGTTAGTTCCATCAGGCTCGTCCTTCTTCCAGTCGTTGCCTGGCAGCAGTATTCCATCTGGCTACAAGAGAGAGCTAAGCGAAGCATGCTGCTCTCTATTACCTCTGCTGAAAGACGACAAAAAAAAAAAATATAGCAGGTGAGAAAAAGTGGGTGTTTATTGATGCTGCATAAAATGTTCCCATAAATCTGCGAGTAGTTATATGCTCGGCCCCAGCAGAACCAGTATTATTGTTCTCTTGGAAGGAGACTTGTCAATTATGCATTCTTGCTTGACATTTGACAGGTGACCTTAAAAGGTAAAGTCCCTCCTTTTCAAAGAGGCAAGGCAGTAGGAAGGGTGGAGAGCTGGGCTGCATTTGTGAAGGGAGCGACATACGTTTAAATGTCAAGGTGGTCCTACAAAATAAATGGGCATGCTTCTTGTATAGTGTCAGAGACTAGATGGGAAATGAACATTTGTGTTTTTTTAAATATTTTATTAAGTTTTATCCATAGAAAACTTCAGAAAAATACAAAAACAGAAAAATACAAAATTACAAAATACAAAAATACAAACATTTAACACAAAAAAGAAAAAGAAAAAACACATATAAAAGAAAACAAAACTCCCTCTTTTTTGATTTCTCATCTTTAGTTAACTTATTTTCCTGACTTCCTCACGCCTCCCTTTTTTGTATCCCTTTTAAGAGCTGGTTCAGCAAATTCATATCCTATTAGTTTATCTATTATTAATCCAATCTTACATTTTACCTTGTTGCTAGAGCCCCTTCAATTCATTTCAATGTCATCAGCATTCAAAAATTTTACAATATTTCTGTAAATAAGTTTTAAATTTCCTCCAATCTTCTTCCACCAACTCTTCTCCCTGGTCTCGGATTCTGCCAGTCATTTCTGCCATTTCCATATAGTCTATTAGTTGCTTCTGCCATTCTTCCAGAGTGGGTAAGTCTTGTGTCTTCCAATGCTTTGCAATGAGAATTCTTGCTGCTGCTGTAGCATACATAAAGAAAGTTCTATCCTTCTTTAACACCGATTGGCCAACTATGCCCAGGAGAAAGGCCTCTGGTTTCTTCAGGAAAGTATATTTAAATACCTTTTTCATTTCATTATAGATCATCTCCCAGAAAGCCTTAATCCTTAGGCACGTCCACCAAAGGTGAAAGACTGTACCTTCAATTTCTTTACATTTCCAACATTTGTTATCGGGCAAATGATATATTTTTGCAAGCTTGACTGGAGTCATGTACCACCTGTACATCATTTTCATAATATTCTCTCTTAGGGCATTACATGCCGTAAATATAATCCCGGTGGTCCACAACTTCTCCCAGTCAGCAAACATAATATTATATCTTGTGCCCATTTTATCATTGCAGATTTTACTGTTTCTTCCTCAGTATTCCATTTCAACAGCAGATTGTACATTCTTGATAGTATCTTAGCATTGGGTTCTAACAGTTCTGTTTCTAATTTTGATTTTTCCACCTGGAAACCAATTTTTTTAATCCAAATTATAAACCTCTCTTATTTGAAAATAATGTAACCAGTCTTTTTCCCAGTATTTTGGCCATTTGGCCTAGATGGGAAATGAACATTTGAACTGTTAACTGAGAATTCCTTTAAAAGTGGACCTAAGGCTGTAGCATATGCAGAAACCTAATTAAATAGCAAACCTCCTTAGGAAGCTGTTCCCTACAGGAACTGATGATAATCCTCTCCTTTTTTCAAGGTTGCATCAAGCATTTCATCACTGAAACGGCCAGTTCTGTTCTTTTACTTGTAGGATCATTGCATACTAAAGCTAAGATAATGTTTCAACTGTACAACTGGGATATAGAATTATAGAATCATAGAGTTGGAAGAGACCACAAGGGCCATCGAGTCCAACCCCCTGCCAAGCAGGAAACACCATCAGAGCACTCCTGACATATGGTTGTCAAGCCTCTGCTTAAAGACCTCCAAAGTAGGAGACTCCACCACACTCCTTGGCAGCAAATTCCACTGTCAAACAGCTCTTACTGTCAGGAAGTTCTTCCTAATGTTTAGGTGGAATCTTCTTTCTTGTAGTTTGGATCCATTGCTCCGTGTCCGCTTCTCTGGAGCAGCAGAAAACAACCTTTCTCCCTCCTCTATGTGACATCCTTTTATATATTTGAACATGGCTATCATATCACCCCTTAACCTCCTCTTCTCCAGGCTAAACATGCCCAGCTCCCTTAGCTGTTCCTCATAAGGCATTGTTTCCAGGCCTTTGACCATTTTGGTTGCCCTCCTCTGGACACGTTCCAGTTTGTCTGTGTCCTTCTTGAATTGTGGTGCCCAGAACTGGACACAGTACTCCAGGTGAGGTCTGACCAGAGCAGAATACAGTGGCACTATTACTTCACTTGATCTAGATGCTATACTCCTATTGATGCAGCCCAGAATTGCATTGGCTTTTTTAGCTGCCGCGTCACACTGTTGGCTCATGTCAAGTTTATGGTCAACCAAGACTCCTAGATCCTTTTCACATGTACTGCTCTCAAGCCAGGTGTCACCCATCTTGTATTTGTGCCTCTCATTTTTTTGCCCAAGTGCAATACTTTACATTTCTCCCTGTTAAAATTCATCTTGTTTGTTTTTGCCCAGTTCTCTAATCTGTCAAGGTCGTTTTGAAGTGTGATCCTGTCCTCTGGGGTGTTAGCCACCCCTCCCAGTTTGGTGTCATTTGCAAATTTGATCAGGATGCCCTTGAGTCCATCATCCAAGTCGTTGATAAAGATGTTGAATAAGACCGGGCCCAAGACAGAACCCTGTGGCACCCCACTAGTCACTCTTCTCCAGGATGAAGAGGAACCATTGATGAGAACCCTTTGGGTTCGGTCAGTCAGCCAGTTACAAATCCACTGAGTGGTAGCATAGTCAAGACTGCATTTTACCAGCTTCTTTACAAGAATATCATGGGGCACCTTGTCAAATGCCTTGCTGAAATCAAGGTAGGCTACATCCACTGCGTTCCCTTCATCTACCAGGCTTGTAATTCTGTCAAAAAACGAGATCAGGTTAGTCTGACATGACTTATTTTTCAGAAATCCATACTGACTATTGGTGATCACAGCATTCCTTTCTAGGTGCTCACAGACTGTTTGCTTAATGATCTGCTCCAGAATCTTCCCTGGTATTTATGTCAGACTGACTGGGCGATATTTGGGTCCTCTCTTTTCCCCTTTTTTGAAAATAGGGACAACATTTGCCCTCCTCCAGTCTGCCGGGACTTCGCCTGTTCTCCAGGAATTCTCAAAGATGACTGCCAGTGGTTCTGAGATCACATCTGCCAGTTCTTTTAATACTCTTGGATGCAGTTCATCTGGCCCTGGAGACTTGAATACATCTAAACTAGCCAAGTATTATTGTACTATCTCCTTAGTTATTCTGGGCTGTGTTTCCTTTGCTGAATCATTTGCTCCAAATTCTTCAGGTCGGGCATTGTTTTCTTTATCGGAGAAGACTGAGGCAAAGAAGGCATTGAGGAGTCCAGCCCTTTCTGTGTCCCCTGTTTGCATTTCACCATCTTCTCCTCTGAGTGACCCCACTGTTTCTTTGTTCTTCCTTTTGCTACGAACATACCCATAAAAGCCTTTTTTTGTTGCTTTTGACCTCTCTAGCCAGCCTGAGTTCATTCTGTGCTTTAGCTTTTCTGACTTTGTGTCTACACGTGCTGGCTATTTGTTTGAATTCCTCTTTGGTGGTTTCCCCCCTTTTCCATTTTTTGTACACATCCTTTTTTAATCTTAACTCAGTTAAAAGTACTTTAGATAGCCACCCTGGCTTCTTTAAGCACCTTCCATGTTTCCGTCTCATTGGTATTGCCTGACGTTGTGCTTTTACTATCTCCCTCTTAACAAACTCCCAGCCATCATGAACTCCCTTTCCTTTTAGTATTACTGTCCATGGGATCTCACCCAGCACTTCCCTAAGTTTTATGAAGTCGGCTTTCTTAAAGTCAAGAAATTGAGTCCTAGTATGCTTGGCTGCTCCTTTCCGCTGTATAGTAAACTTCAGAAGAGTATGATCACTTGCGCCTAATGATCCTTCCACTTCTACCCCACTAACCAGGTCATCAACATTGGTTAGGACCAGATCTAAAATGGCTGTTCCTCTTGTTGCTTCTCCCACTTTCTGGACAATGAAGTTGTCTGCAAGGCCAGTGAGGAATCTGTTTGACCTTATGCTCTTGGCTGAGTTTGACATCCAACAAATATCCGGGTAATTGAAGTCCCCCATTACTACTATCTCCCTTCCTTTTGCATGCTTGGCCATCTGTTCCAGGAAGGCATCATCTATGTCCTCCGTTTGGCTTGGGGATCTATAGTAAACTCCCACAATGAGGTCTCTGTTATTCTTCTCTCCCTTAATTTTGACCCAAATGCTCTCACTTTGGCTTTGAGGTTCTAAATCTTGGATCTCTTCACAGGTATACACATCCCTGACATATAACGCCACTCCTCCTCCTTTCTTGTCTGGTCTGTTTCTCTGAAATAGATTGTATCCCCTCATTATTACATTCCAATCGTGGGACTTATCCCACCAGGTTTCAGTGATGCCTATTATGTCATATTTAGTTTGCTGTACCAAGAGCTCAAGCTCATCTTGTTTATTTCCCATGCTTTGCGCATTAGTGTACAGACATTGAAGTCCATTAATCATTCCCCCGTGTCTCTTATTTAAGGATTTTTTCCTCCCACCACTAGGTCCGCGTGCTGTTTGCTCCATTTGGTCTATGACATTTGGATGATCATCTTCATCAATTGATAGACTCCTACCTTCAGGAGCACTGTCTCCCTCCCCCACATTAGTCAGTTTAAAGCCCTCCTGATGAGGTTTCTGAGATTTTTGGCAAAAACATTTCTCCCAACCGTTGTGAGGTGCAGCCCATCGCTTGCCAGAAGTCCATCTTCAAGAAACTGCAGTCTGTGATCTAAGAATCCAAACTGTTCCTGTTTACACCATTTGCGAAGCCAGCTGTTCACTTCCACTATTTTCCCCTCTCTCCCTGGGCCACGTCGCTCAACTGGGAGGACAGATGAGATGACAATTTGTGCATTTAGTTGCTTCAATTTCCTGCCGAGAGCCTCGTAGTCTCTTTTGATCTTCTGGAGGCTATTGCTTGCAGTGTCATTGGTTCCCACATGAACTAAGAGGAAGGGGTATTCGTCAGTGGGTTTTATGATTCCTTGCAGTCGTTCAGTTACATCTTGGATCTTAGCCCCAGGGAGACAGCACACTTCCCGAGACATCTTGTCAGGCCCACAGATCACTGCTTCTGTTCCCCTCAGTAGGGAATCCCCTATCACCACTACACGGCTCCTCTTAGGTTTGGTCGGGGTTCTTCCGTGAGCTGTCCGTTCCAAGGTCGCCTGCACATTCCCTGAGGACTGACTTTGCTGCTCGTCTTCATATACCTGATCGACTGTAATGAGGGAGAGATCCTCAAATGGAGTCTGCTCTTTGTCTTCCATGCTAGGGGAGAGGACCTCAAAGCGATTGTGTATTTCTAAACAGTCAGAGCGAACCCTAGGCCTCCTACTTCTTTGAGTCATGTTTCTCCATATATCTGGCTCCTGTGTTGGTGAACTAGCCTCCTTCTCAGGGGAGTCCCCTGTCTCCTCCTTGGTGGAGACGGTGTGCTCTGTTGCTTCCAAGAAGAGCTCCAGCTCTCTAATTCTTTGGAGCGTAGCTACACGTTCCTCCAGTTGCAGGACTAATATGTATTGCACAAGATGTTTGCGGAGAGCCAGTTAGATGGGCAGCTGCCCCATGGGCTGTGTTTGCTGATGGACTCTAACACTATTTTATTGGGGGGTCAAGACCCCCTTCAGCCCCTCGGAGTTGACTCCTATGTGCTCAAGACATTTTGCTACGTAAGGCAAAGGAGGCGATGGTGAGCCCCAGGCCCACAAACAAAAGCCAACTGGACTAGCAGCTAAATCTTCATCCCTGGCAGTTGGATAACATTTTCCACCACATCAGAGGGAAGCAGGCTAGTTTGGAAGGTATAGACCTAGTCGTTCAGTCCTCCAATAGTGAGAGGTGGCCAAGCATCTGCTGCCTGACGTGGTCGTTCTCTGGTTTTTGGTAGGACCATAAGTCTCTGAGCATTGCTTCAAAGGTAGTGGTTTCCCCAGCCACTCAGGGCGGCTACCAACAGAATATTAAAAGCACAATAAAAGATCAAACATTAAAAACTTCCCTAAACAGGGCTGCCTTCAGATATCTTCTAAAAGTCAGATAGTTTATTTCCTTGACATCTGATGGGAGGACATTCCATGGGGCAGGTGCCACTACCGAGAAGGCCCTCTGCCTGTTTCCCTGTAGCTTCACTTCCCACAGTGAGGGAACCACCAGAAGGCCCTCAGAGCTGGACCTCAGTGTCCGGGCTGAACGATAGGGGTGGAGACGCTCCTTCAGGTACACTGGGTTGAGGCTGTTTAGGGCTTTAAAGGTCAGCACCAACTTTGAATTGTGCTCGGAAATGTACTGGGAGCCAAGGTAGGTCTTTCAGGACCGATGTTATGTGGTCTTGGCGGCCACTCCCAGTCACCAGCCTAGCTGCCGCGTTCTGGATTAGTTGTAGTTTCCGGGTTACCTTCAAAGGTAGTCCCACGTAGAGCGCATTGCAGTAGTCCAAGCGGGAGATAACCAAAGCAAGCACCATTCTGGTGTGCTAAGAGAGGATGAAGCCAAAATCCCCACACAGTGCTTCCCCCTTCCACGGTGGTCATCCCCAATCGGAGCAGAGTCAGACGCCAGAGTGAGTGATCACAAGTTACATTAATAACATCGTTAGCTGCATCATTCAAACTGCAGAAACTATCACCCTTTATCCATCAAATCAATGAATTTTAAACCACTAGGAAGAAAGAAGCCAATTTAAAGCACTGATTTAAATCCAGTTTCCTATTTCGACTCTGGCTATTTCTCATGCAAACGTGCCAGCTAATTGGATGATGTAACAGAATCTGTACAGTCACAGAATTTGATATTACTGATAAGCCAATTCTGCTTCCTCTTTCTACTGCTTCCAGTATCAATTTAACGAAGAATCAACTCCAAAATTAGCACTGGAGCACCAGCTTACTGACATAAAATGTTTTTTATTGTCTCATACAAGTTTCCCGCCAACAGTCTCTGGAATGCAAACTTCATAGCTCTGTGCTATTCCCTGGACAATGCAAGCGAACAACAGAGTAAATTATACTGTCAATAATTATTTTAGACAGATCCTGCTGAAGATGGTCACATTTCTTTCTGCCTGCCTCCTGCTGACATTCTGATTCACTTGGGCATGGAAGTATCTACTGTAACTGTGGATCAATGATAGATTTAATTACTGCCACTTCTTAATATAGTAGAAATGTTTCTCAGGAGAGTTGAGTTCAAAGCCAGTTTGCAAGTGAAAAAGGGATGGACCTCAGACTCGGGAACATTTGTCAGTCTGCAAATGATCATCTCCCTTGAAGATCAGGACTAAAATAGCTTCATAGAAATTTAGGAAGGAAATATCTATTTTCTGAAGAGACCAGAAAGGGCTTGATTCTGGGGAAGGCTGTGGTGGTAGGTGATAGATCTTGGCCCAATTGGAGCCATTCAGTAAATGCAGTTAGCAAACCTTTTCAGCAGGGGGCCGGTCCACTGCCCCTCAGACCTTGTGGGGGGCCGGACTATATTTTGAAAGAAAAAAAGAACAAATTCCTATGCCCCACAAATAACCCAGAGATGCATTTTAAATAAAAGCACACATTCTGCTCATGTAAAAACATGCTGATTCCCAGACCGTCTGCGGGCCGGATTGGGCTGGATCTGGCCCCTGAGCCTTAGTTTGCCTACCCATGAGTAAATGCAGCAGCCTTTTTCTTCTAGATTTCCAGGTTACATTTTCATTGTGAATATCATTGTGAAAATACAGTGGTACCTCCGGCTACATATGCTTCAGGTTACAGACTCCGCTAACCCAGAAATAGTACCTCGGGTTAAGTACTTTGCTTCAGGATGAGAACAGAAATCGCACAGTGGCAGCGCAGCAGCAGTGGGAGGCCCCATTAGCTAAAGTGGTACCTCAGGTTAAGAACTGACCTCCGGAACGAATTAAGTACTTAACACTAGGTACCACTGTAGTAGTAGTAGTAGTAGTAGTGGTAGTAGTAGTAGTAGTAGTAGTAATAATAATAATAATAATAATAATAATAATAATAATAATACAGTGGCACCTCAGGTTAAGTACTTAATTCGTTCCGGAGGTCCGTTCTTAACCTGAAACTGTTCTTAACCTGAGGTACCACTTTAGCTAATGGGGCCTCCCACTGCCACCACCACGCGATTTCTGTTCTCATCCTGAAGCAAAGTTCTTAACCTGAGGGTTAGCGGAGTCTGTAATCTGAAGTGTATGTAACCTGAAGCGTATGTAACCTGAGGTACCACTGTAATAATAATCATAGTAAGAGGAAGAAGCATGAGAGTGGGGAGGGAGAAACTACAGTTCTCAGGAGGAGCCACACTGGAAGTAGCCACTAGCTTGCTGGCACCTTGCCACACGGTGGTTTTCGGGAACCAGAGTCCTAGGTGAGGCTTGTTTTTCTTTCCCTTCCTCCTTTGCCCCCAGCCTCCAGAAAGGGGATGTCACTGCTCCCAAAAGGCACTTCGCCTGCCTGCCCACTGGGTCACACCAGTGTGGCACCAAAAGACACGCATCCCGAATTTCATCTGAGGAATGTTGGAGCACCAGACTCTCTCCTGAGTGAACATCTCGCAACATCCCATTGGGGATGTCCAACCCCCTGCTTGGCAGGGGGATGGACTCGATGGCCCTTGTGGTCTGTTCCAACTCTATGATTCTATGGAGAGATTCAGGACTAACCATCCTTTGGGAAGGAGAGTATTTGCTCCTCTTTTTGATGCCACCTTGAGTTTCTAACACCAAACAGCATGTTAGATACTTGAAGAAATGGTTTTCCCTTTTGCTTATATGTTCTTGTTTTTGGAAAAAAGAATTTTAACCAACCATCTTGACTGCCAAGTCAACCATCTTGATTTGGCAACCTCAGTATATATAAATGCAGTCCTTTTTTTCTGGGGGTATGCATACCCATAAACATTTTGTGAATCTAAGTTTGGCCTCGTTTACGGTAAATATGAGTAGGAAAATGAGAATACCCCTAAACATTTTTTTAAAAGAAAAAAAAAGCACTATATAAATGCAGCTTTTAATTAGAATGTGCCAGTCTGCATTTATTCAGATTCTCTACCTACCCCCGTTTTCAGGGGACACTATCCTTCCAGAAATTTTAATGCTGGATGGTGGCAGCTGTACACATTTGATGAATTGTTTGGACTTTCCTTTTTTTGAGATCTGTATTCCAAGATGTATAAAAGCACAGTCACCCTGATCATACCTTACCAGAGCATAAAGGAAAGTAGTTCCCTGAAACAAGGGGGAAATTGCAGTTAAAAAGATAGTTTTAACACCAGTCTTTTACTACTTGTCATTGCACGCTAACTGACTACCACGACTACCTGTTGATTTATTTTTTAAATCCCTGTTTGTTCAGTAAGAGCCTCTTTTCTCCTGTTTCATAGTCCTTGTTTAAAAAAAAAATCACAGAGTGGTTAGCAATAAAGAACTGTTGACGTTGCTAATGTTTATTACGGATAAGAAAAATGTGTCAGTTTCATGCAAATTACATTTAATTACTGTTGTAGGGTAATAATTATTTTTCAATAATAGAGCCCCTAAATCTTTAAAAGGCCTAAATGCTGTATATCTCATTATGTTCTAGCGTACAAAAAAAGAGAGAAAGAGAGAGCCTTTCATTAATTCATTAATGATTAGTTGGAAAAGCAATGTGACAGTTTATTATACATGCTACAGAGTACTATTAGCCTACTGATATACACAGTTTAATTTAGAACTTTAATATTAGAGTTTTAGTTCTTCAAGCATGGAAATTGAATAGAAAACAAGTAGGGAGATAATACTCACTTCATATTCCGCCCCCTTCCACTGCTGCATTTCCACCTAGCAGAGCATCTTCCTGTTCCTTCATCCCTGGTCCCCAGTCCAAAATGCATATTTTCTGCACTAAAGTTGTAACCCAGATTTGAAACACCGTTGATTTCAAGGCAAGAAACTGAAGCATGGGCCTAAATCTCCTTTGAAATCAGTGGAATTTAAAAGCGCCTTGCTCTGTGGTGTTGTTTTTTACTTGAAGGGAGGCATTTTAAGAAATCTAGGCAATGAATATCATATATTTATGGTCCACTGGCCACAAATGATCTTGGTAATGTTTTAAAACTGTATGTATGCAAGCTACTGTTCCAGCAAACTTAGTGGACTGTGGCCCATCCTGCCAACTGTGACCAGTTGTCTCCCATGCCAAACGTTGCAGAGGAAACATTGATTAGGATGGGGCAGTTCTGGACAAATCACAGCTGTGTTTGCAATACGACTTACCATTGAAATTTAGATTGGGAAACGCTTGGGGCATCTGTAAAGCATCTACATTGTTTATATAAGCCATAATTTAACAACTCAGCCTGTTGACTTTTGTAAAATTATCTACCTCTATGAAACCATGTAATAATGTTAGCTGTTGTAAATTATTGGTCTTACTTGACAATAAAGAGTGCAGATAACACAACATTTTAAGTGTGATGGAAGTGGTTTGAACAGGTGTTTTTCCACAGCTGTAAGCATATGCAGAGTAAATTATTTTCCAGAACACATAAAATGTTACATCGGTCTTCATCACAATAAACAACAAGCAATATTGTGACACCAGTATTATTAGCTAAGATTAGTTTACCAAATGCTTTAACAGTTATTAAGTGTGGTCATGACTAGCATGGTAATCTGAGGTTCATAGTAATCAGCAAATATTATTAGTGGTAAGGAAATTCCACTGATGGTAAAGATTTCTGTACAGTGGTACCTCGCAAGACGAATGCCTCGCAAGACAAAAAACTCGCTAGACGAAAGGTTTTTCCGTTTTCGATTTGCCTCGCAAGACGAATTTCCCTATGGGCTTGCTTCGCAAGACGAAAACGTTTCGCGACTTTGTTTCCTATGGGAAACCGTGCATCGCAAAACGAAAAATTCGCTAGACGTCAAAACTTGCGGCACGAATTAATTTCGTCTTGCGAGGCACCACTGTAATTTGGAGAGTCTAACTGCTACTGGTAGGGTGTCGCGAATTCCTCGCGGCGCTTTTTAGCGAAACGCTCAGAGTCCCAGGTTTCTTTTCAGTGCAGTCTTTTTAATGTGAGCTATATACAAAAACAGTCCATACAGAGTACCTGCTCCTTAAGGCAAATGAATACTCACCACCACAGCACAGCACAACCACCACAGTTACTGTTGAACAGGCTTTCCTTTTTAAAACAGGCGATAGCCAATCACATTAATCACACTCCTGCTGAGTCACTCTGACCCAGCACTTCACAGAGTATTGCATCATCCTGTTGAAGCCTGCAGACTTACTCAGTATCCTGCGAATCCCAACACTCCTCCTTAAGTCAAAGGCTTGAGACCTAATAATTCTCTTAAGTCTCGAAATTTAGGAGCATCCAAACATTTTGTATACAAATCCGCCACATTACATTTTGTGTTACAGTGCTGTACCTTTAACACATTTCTTTCCAAAGCATTTTTCACATTTCCGTATCTTATAGCAATATGTTTACTCTTGCTCTTAAAGTTCTGTTGGTTAGCAAGCTGTTGTGCAGCCATGTTGTCACTTAGCACAGTGATTGGCATTTCAGAAGGTATTCCAAGTTCTTTTGTTAGACAAGCAAACCACTCTATTTGTGACACACATTCGCTTATGGCTGAGTACTCTGCTTCACAAGTACTTGTGGCAACAAATGTTTGTTTCTGGGATTTCTACTGAACCAGGGCATTTCCAATATATATGGCATAGCCAGTGGTAGACTTTACATTTTCTCTGTCTCCCCAGCTGGCATCAGCGTATGCATACACTTGCTGATCATATCCTGTATCCAGCACCAGTTTGTAATCTTTTGTGCCTTTCAGATACCTTAGGATTCTTTTAAGTGCTACCCAATCTCTCTGAGCCGGGTCTGCACTTCTTTGGCTTAACATGTGCACTGCCAGTGTTATGTCGGGTCTTGTCCAACAACTTAAATATAACAGAGAATCCAACAGAGAATGAAACGCTGTTGCATTCTCACATTTTTGCCCTTCTGGTTCATTTTTGTACTGGGTAGTTATGGGAGTGTGAACCTCATTTGCCCTCTCCATTCCATATGTCTTCAGTAACTTTTCAATTTTTTCCTTCTGACTCAGAGAGTAGACGCCCTCTTCATTTCTCTGAACCTCTACTCCTAAGTAATTCTGAATTTCTCCCAAATACTTCAGTTTGTATTTGTTACCTAGGCTGTTTATAAACCAAGACACTTGCTTTTGTGCAGTTGTTATTAGACAGATATCGTCAACATACAAAAGTAAATAACAAACACTTCCTTGCACCATTGCTGAATATAAACAGGAATCAGCCAGGCTTTGTTTGAATCCCATCTTTTTCAAAGTTTTGTCTATGCATTCATGCCATAGACGTGAACTTTGGTGCAAACCGTATAGTGCCCTTTGCAGCTTTAACACCCTGCTGTCTTTTTCCAGCTCATAACCTGGTATTTGCTGTAAATACACCTCGGCATCAATAGGAGCATTTAAATATGCTGAGGCAACATCAAAATGATTAACTTTTAACCCTCTCAGACTTGCCATTGCTAAAACTGATTTTACTGTTTCAGCCTTTGCTGTTGGGGCAAGCACTTCATCATAATGTATCATTTTCCTTTGTGTAAAGCCCCTTGCAACCAACCTGGCTTTCCTCTGACAACTACCATCAGCCAGCTTTTTCACTTTAAAAACCCACTTACAGCTTATGGGCTTTTTACCTTCAGGCAATTCTGTAGGTACAAACACATTGTTGTTTAGCAGAGAGTTATACTCTGCCTGCATTGCCTTTAGCCATGCCTCTTTCTCTAGAGTAGGTAACTCTTGCACTTCTTCAAAGTTTTCTGGCTCAGTTACACAAACCTGGTTTATGGTGGCTGGGAATCCATAACGGTCTGGAGGTTGACCTTTATTACTTCTTGTAGACCTCCTTGGTTCATTAATCTCACCCCCCTACCTTCAGGACTGCTTTTGGGGTAGATTGACTCTGTAGATCTACCTCCTCCTGTCCCTGTTGCACTTTCTTCTCTCCCCTGCTCCATACTAGCAGCTGGAGAAAAATGCTCAACCTTTACCTCCTCCCTTTCAGTTTCTCTGGGAGAGCTGCCAATTCTTAGCTTTGTTTCAACTGCCTTATCAGGTATGCTCGGCAGAAGGTTTGCATGTATCTTGGGCCAATTTCTTTGCTCATTAAAACTGGCTGATCAACTATAACTCAAAATATTTTTATCATCTTCAAACCTGTAGGCTTTCGTACCACTTTCATACCCAAGAAATAGCAACTGCTGTGCCCTTTTCCCACCTTTTCTTCGGTTCTTTACAGGTATGTCAACCCACGCCTTTGTCCCAAAGATTCTCAAATGTTGCAAACTGGGACTTTTGTTATAGAGAATTTTATAGGGTATGTCATCTAGTACCCTTGACCACAAGCGATTCCCAATATAATTCGCGGTCTTAATACTCTCAGCCCAGTACTTAATTGGAAGATTTGCATCTGCTAACAATGCTTTCATTTGTGTCTGCAAGACACCTCCCCTACGCTCTGCTACTCCGTTCTCCTGAGGCGTTGCCACATTGGTAAGCCTATGTTTAATCCCTTGGGAACGCAACCAGTTTCTTAGGGAGCTTGCCATAAACTCTCCTCCCCTGTCTGTCTGAATAGAGCACACCTTTTCGCCAAGTTGCCTTTCTACCCTTCTTACCCAGAACTTCAAAGTTTGGGCAACGTCAGACTTTTGCTTTAATGGATAGACCCAGCCAAATCTAGAATAGTCATCCACTAGGATCAAACAGTACTTGTTATGGGAGACACTTGGTGGAAAAGGACCAGTTACATCAGCATGGATCAACTCCAGTGGTTTTTTGGTTTCTCTGGCTTGCTACTGGGCAAGCCCTGCTTTTAACCTCCTTGCAGATATTGCAATCTTAAGTAATTATCACAACTTTTAATGTTTTTCATCCCCCCACACAACTCCAATGTTTTGTTCAGCACCTTAAAGCTAGCATGAGCCAGACGCCTGTGCGGGAGATGAATACACATATCATGGGTTGGGACATTTTGCACATTCGCAACCTTAGACTCACACTGCAGTACATACATATTAGTTCTAAGGTTAGCATTTGCCAACACTGCCCCATTTTGCTTTATCTGGCACTGATCTCCCACAAAGTTTACTTCAAAGCCTGCTTTTGCCAAGTCAGGAATACTCAGGAGATTGTTTTGCAAACTAGGCACACACAACACATTCCTGAATGTGTGTCCCAGCTGTGGGAACACAACCTCCCCATCACAAATCACATTAGCTTTCTGGCCCGTAGCAAGACTTACATGTTTTTTGTTTGAAGCCCTAGCATCAGTTAGCAATCCTTTTCCTTTACAAAAGGTTTGAGAAGCTCCACTGTCCAGAACCCACAGCTCTTCATTTTCTTGACCATCTGCAGACACCCAAGCGGTAGACTCTCTCTGCTGCCTCCTGTGCTTCTGCTGTTTTTGTTGTTTTCTCGGGCAGTCCTGCAGCAGATGTCCACTGGACTTGCAGCAAAACCACCTTTTTACTTTGTTGACCACCGGCTGGTCTGCAGCAGCTCCTCCTGGCTGTTTCTCCAGCTCCCAACACCTCTGGTCTTCCCAGCTGTTGTTCCCTCTGGGATGCTCCAACAGCTGGGCTGAGGTCATCTTTCGCTCTGCACGCCTGTCCTGCTCTGCATACAACCGTCCGGTAACATATTCCAGAGTCAGCTTATCAGTCTCTACAAACTCGAGGGAATTGACCAGCATATCATAGCTGTCATCAAGGGAACTCAGGACTATAAAGACTTTGTCCTCTTCCCCCACAGGCCTCCCTCTTAAGGCTAGCTCCTGGAAACAGCCTGTTAGGAATTTTAGGTGGTTTACCAGGGAGTCCCCCGGTTTCTTCCGACACCGGTACAGTCTCCTGGTCAGTGTTATTACTGAGCCAGCTGTCTCTCGCACATGGACAGCCTTGAGCGCATTCCACGCCTCACTTGCCATCACCTTATCAGCTACGTAGACTAGCTGGCTGTCGTCCACTCCAAGGATGATCGTAGCCAAAGCTTTCTCATCCTTTTCTAGCTGGGCCTCTGCTAGTGCCAGCTTTTCATCGTTGCCCTCCTCCTCCTCAGGGGGCTGCGGTGGAGTTTCCACCACCTTCCACAGGCCCTCACATTTGAGGAAGTGTTGCATGCGGACCGACCAGATGCTGTAGTTCGTGGCCGTCAGCTTCTCCAGCAACACGCCAGTTCTGGACTGATCCATCCCTGCAGCTCACCTCCAGCACCCACGGCTAGATAACTGCCACCTGTACTCTGGCGCAGTGGGAGCGTGCTGGGCCCATAACCCTGTCAAGAATTCCTCGCGGCGCTTTTTAGCGAAATGCTCAGAGTCCCAGGTTTCTTTTCAGTGCAGTCTTTTTAATGTGAGCTATATACAAGTATTTACAAAAACAGTCCATACAGAGTACCTGCTCCTTAAGGCAAATGAATACTCTCCACCACTGCACCACCACACCACAGCACAACCACCACAGTTACTGTTGAACAGGCTTTCCTTTTTAAAACAGGTGATAGCCAATCACATTAATCACACTCCTGCTGAGTCACTCTGACCCAGCACTTCACAGAATATTGCATCATCCTGTTGAAGCCTGCAGACTTACCCAGTATCCTGCGAATCCCAACATGGGGTGCCATTAGTAAAGCTTCTTCAACATAAACATCGTTGGACTGATCATGTTGTTTGGATGCCTGATTATCATTTTCCAAAGCAACTACTCTATTCCGAACTTAAAAATGCAAAGCATAATGCTGGTGGTCAACAAAAGAGGTTTAACGACTCTCTCAAGGCAAATCTTTAAAAATGTAGTATAAACACCGACAACTAGGAAACACTAGCCTGCGAGTGGTCCAATTGGAGAACAGCCTTTACCAAAGGTATCATGGGCTTTGAAGACACTCAAACTCAGGACGAAAAAGAGAAATGTGCTAAAAGGAAGGCATGCTTGGCAAACCCTCACCATGATCAACTCCCACTGGAAACCTATATCCCCACTATGGAAGGATGTGTGGATCCTCAATTGGCCTCCACAGTCACTTATGGACTCACTGTTAAGACCGTGTTCATGAAAGACAATCTTACTTGGCTACTAGTGATCACCAAAGAAGAAAAAAGAAGAAGCTATTAGTGAAACTCCCATTGTAGAAGAGTTTTTATTACCAACCTTGTAAGGTAAAGGTAAAGGGACCCCTGACCATTAGGTCCAGTCGTGGCTGACTCTGGGGTTGCGGCGCTCATCTCGCTTTATTGGCTGAGGGAGCCGACGTACAGCTTCAGGTAATGTGGCCAGCATGACTAAGCCGCTTCTGGGGAACCAGAGCAGCGCACGGAAATGCCGTTTACCTTCCCGCCGGAGCGGTACCTATTTATTTAGTTGCACTTTGATGTGCTTTCGAACTGCTAGGTTGGCAGGAGCTGGGACTGAGCAACAGGAGCTCACCGCATCACAGGGATTCAAACCGCCGACCTTCTGATCGGCAAGTCCTAGGCTCTGTGGTTTAACCCACAGCACCAGTTGTTTCCTGACTATTATAGTATTTTCTTGACTCAGATTGAATGTTTTCCCCAATATTTCTGAGTCCCAGATTCTGGTGACATGCATCTCCCATGTCCACAATCTTGTGGGAGATTGGGCATGGATACAAAAATGCATGTTTCAATGAAATCCCTTCTATCTCTTACTGTAAGATGCTATCCCAAATCCAAGCATGCTTATCTTGTTTGCCTTATGACAACCTTTTCCTTTAGCCTGCCTTTGCTCTCAGTTTTCAGCATTGGGGGTGACCTAGTCCCTTTGTAAATATTGCCACTCTAGGGAACTGAGGAATAGCAAAGTGGTCAGAATAAGTGGCCGAAAATTCGGGAGAAAGTTTGGTGCCATTTGAAGTTCCCGAAATGACCCTTAATGCCATCCATAGCATTAAAGAAATAGCTGCAAAAGCTCTCTAACAAACAAACCAATTTCTGTGATCTCTGTTGATTTTTCACTTAGTAGACTAGACTCCTTTATGGTGTTTTTTTTAAAAAAAAACAAAAAATAAAACCTCTGTGCCCCCCCCCCTTCGTCATGTAAAGCGGCGTTCATTGAAGCTTGGCCAATAGATGGTATCATGCTACCCAGAGTCTATGCTATGGGAGGCCTATGGAAGCATATCTGCTCAAGGCATTCATGCAAATTATTACTTACTGCCCTATATGCTCATAAATTAATAGCTTCTCTGTGGATGAAAAACAGAAATTAGACAACCATTAAGGTTGAACAATGTATAAAGAATATTAAATATTAAATATGAACTGCAAACGATATTGCGAGAGATGGGGAGAGAGATGGAGGTAGAATCACAAGCCAGAATTGCAACAAATAAATAAATAAAAATAATATAATATAATAGTAATATAATAACTAAACATGCTTTCCGCTAGATGTTTTGCCTTGGCATTCAGATGAATGCTTGTTTCCACTGCAATGAAAAGAAAGTAGGAATATTTACTACTGTAACTACATTTGCATGAGAGTATATTTCTACCAAGAGCAAAAATCTAATTTGATGGAGACTCTCATCTGCTCTGCCTGCCTCTGCATGGAGGTCGGCAGGATTTTGTTGGGTGGTCTAGAAGTTGCATAATTGACTATCGTTCCGAAGTCTGGGTCCAGGGAGTCTCCGTGACTAACAGACGCATTGCTTCCTATTGAGTCTTGTAACGAAGAGGTCTGCAGGCCTCTGCTTTGCTTTCCCTGGGCTTTATGAAGCCACCACAAAAGTGCAGTAAAACCATTTGAATTCCGCACTGCCGGGCATAGCGCATTCTTCCATAAAGTCACAACCTGTGAGGAGTGCATTAATGCACAATGCTATTGCTCTGCTACTCAGGGTGATTAAAAACATTGTGGTTGAACTTGGGGTGTGTATTTCATTCATTTAATTTTTTTGTTGAACTTCCCTAAGGCTTTTGGTTTTTTTAAGTGTGTTCACTGAAAAATATAGTGTGTGAATGCACTGAACCAGTGTCTGAAAGCTTGTGCATCATACAAATCCAGTTGTCAGATATTTAGGATTGTTTGCAGCTCTCTTGAGTGTAAGGTAGCGTAAAGGTAAAGGACCCCTGGACGGGTAAGTCCAGTCAAAGGTGACTATGGGGTTGCGGCGCTCATCTCGCTTTCAGGCTGAGGGAACTGGTGTTTGTCCACAAACAGCTTTCTGGGTCATGTGGCCAGGATGACTGAACTGCTTCTGGTGCAACGGGATACCGTGACGGAAGCCAGAGCACACAGAAACGCCATTTATATTCCTGCGGTAGCCGTACCTATTTATCTACTTGCACTGGCATGCTTTTGAACTGCTAGGTTGGCAGGAGCTGAGACAGAGCAATGGGAACTCACCACATCATGGGGATTTGAACCGCGACCTTCTGATCAGCAAGCCCAAGAGGCTCAGTGGTTTAGACCGCACCACCACCAGCATCCCATACTCTTGAGTGCAGACCTTTGGAACAGATTCACACCAAACATCTAAAGCACATCCAATGCACATCTAAAGCACATGACTTTCCTCAAAGAATCTTGGGAACTGTAGTTTCCCCCTCACAGAGCTATCATTCCAAGCATTCTCAACAAACTACAGTTCCCAGGATTCTTTAGGGGAAGTTATGTGTTTTAATTGTGCATCGGTTGTGCTTTAAATGTTCGGTGTGGACTTGCAGCTCCAGCTTAGTCGCTTTGTAAGATGGTACATGGTGTTAGCTTTTGAGCCCCACAGAAGTATACTCCTGACTGAGTCTATGGTTTGTCTCTAGCTCACGCTGAAGAAAAGCAGTACTGGCCACCTTGATCCTGCCTGAGTAAACAGTTTGGTTTTTATATGACAAGTGAAAACACAGTTACAAATTAATGGAATAAAAGCCCCAATTGTCCATTTGTGTTGCATTGCAAACTGCTGAGTAAAAGCCGCCCAGCACGGCTTAATCATCCTGTTTCCCTTTCCTTTTTCAGTCATTACATTCATTATTGGTCACAAAAGACTGCTCACAAAACAGCGAGTGGTTTTAATTTAATGCATCCCTTCCAAAACCTGCAGGGAAATTAGAGGCGGGAGCAACCTGGAGAGGGATGGCAGAGTGGTGGGGAAAATAAACAGGCCTTGGCACATCTGAGGCTTTACATGCTAATCAACAAATATTTCCCAAATAGATCAGCGCTGACCCCTAAACATGCTGGGAGGGCTTAACTCATTAGTTTGCAAATTGAGTCAAATTGACACAGGGAGTTTCCTTGCAGTTGCCTTGAAATCTCTGATCAAGGCTGGTAAAGTGACCTCTCAAGCTGACAGGACAGCAATTGCCAAGTCATCTAACGACTACAGAAGCCAATAAAACAAGGACATTCAGGGTGATCCCTGGAGACAGAAAGAGAGAGCAAGTGGCTGGCTGGGGTCCTAGATTTGTAAATAAAATAAAATAAATTCCCAGTCTCAACTTAAACCTAGGCATTAGTGGTTTATGCAGGGTAATTAACAAAGAGAAAAGTAATCAAAAATCTAATCAGGACATGCTGTAATATCTGGGGGAGGGATTGCAGAAATTAGATATGTTCAGGAAGTGTCTAGGCGAGAGCGGGGAAGCGTTGTGATAGGCTGTAACTTTGATTAAATGTCCCCCACTACACCGCCTGCCTCCCCAGCACAACAAACTCTGCATTGCAGTCAGGACCACATGTGTGCATAGCCTGGTAAAAGGATCTTGCTGATCAGCTGTTTGGCGGGGAAGAAGGCGGAGCCCTGAATCCAGCTCTCTCCCCCAAATTACTGATGGGTAGGATTCCAGGTTTGTTTACTCAGTTGCATGTTTCTGCAGCCCCTACTCCTAAGATATGGCTGGGACTCAATTGTGCAGCGCATGCTTGCACACCTAGAATTAGGCACACAGAAGTCATGTGGATTTGGATGGTTTGAACATTGGGGTGGGCTATGGCGGTATTTCAGGCACATCCTCTGTTGTTTGAACGAGTGTTTGGGAACAGCCGGTTCCTAACTTACAACTTCTAGTACAGTGGTACCTCGGGTTAAGTACTTCATTCGTTCCGGAGGAACTGTTCTTAACCTGAAGCTGTTCTTAACCTGAAGCACCACTTTAGCTAACGGGGCCTCCTGCTGCTGCCATGCCGCCGCTGCACGATTTCTGTTCTCATCCTGAAGCAAAGTTCTTAACCTGAAGCACTATTTCTGGGTTAGCGGAGTCTGTAACCTGAAGAGTATGTAACCCGAGGTACCACTGTATATAACACCAGTCCTGAAAGACCTGACATTGGCTCCTAGTACGTTTACGAGCACAATTCAAAGTTGGTGCTGACCTTTAAAAGCCCTAAACGGCCTCGGCCCAGGAAACCTGAAGGAACGTCTCCACCCTCATCGTTCAGCCCTCATACACTGAGGTCCAGCTCCGAGGGCCTTCTGGCGGTTCCCTCACTGTGAGAAGTGAGGTTACAGGGAACCAGGCACAGGGCCTTCTTGGTAGTGGCGCCTGCCCTGTGGAACACCCTCCCATCAGATGTCAAGGAAAAAAACAACTATTTGACTTTTAGAAGACATCAGAAGGCAGCCCTGTTTAGGGAAGCTTTTATGTTTGCTGTTTTATCGTGTTTTTAATATTCTGTTGGGAGGTGCACAGAGTGACTGGGGAAACCTTCCCCCTTCCCAATTCTTACGGGAAGAAAAGGTGTCTGAGCACCCTGTAACTTTGGGTGGCGAATACTACTGCAAACAGAAGTCCAGACTCCGTTATGAAAAAAAGAGAGGCAAATTGAGGAAAGAAGAGTGAAGCCAAAGTGTAGCGTCTTAAGCCATAGGTGTTCTGACAAGCGAGTCGTGGAGCCACTCGGAGTGTCCTCATTTCTGCATGAAGAAGACAAATGTCTGAAGGGAGAGGAAGTTTTGGTACGTACTGGTTTTCATGTGTTTGGGAACCAATCCACTTCCTTTATTATACAGGGAACTTCCCTCCAAGGGCTGATTCGCACACCCATCTTTATCATGTGGCAACTGCAAAACCCAGTGGTGATCTGCATGTGTGAAGGAGCCACCCCAAGCCTATCACTACTGAGAAAATATTCATATCCCACAATGTAATCTCAAACATATGACTTTTTGATCAAGTCATTGTAGACACAGCAGCAGCCCTGTCCTCAAGAGCTATGTCCTTGTACTAGAGCCGCAGGCAGCAAATGTCTTGAAGAAGTCATTGCTGCTATCTGTGATTATTTGAATGGGGCAGGGTGCTTTCAGCCTTGGCAGGTCCATATATTCAGCACCCATTTGTTTGTGTTGTTCTTGGGGATTGTGGGGTAGAAATCAAGTTCTACCTAACTTGAACTTTCAAAACACCAACCGAAACATGGCTATCTTTGGACATTTGTGCTACATTGGATTTTGGGTTGCTGCTTTCCAGTCCCTTCAGAAAGTGTACAAACGTGTGCCTATTCAGGGGGAAATGGGGTAAAAAGGCATACAGTGGTACCTCGGGTTAAGTACTTAATTTGTTCTGGAGGTCCGTTCTTAACCTGAAACTGTTCTTAACCTGAAGCACCACTTTAGCTAATGGGGCCCCTGCTGCTGCAGCGCTGCCGGAGCATGATTTCTGTTCTCATCCTGAAGCAAAGTTCTTAACCTGAAGCACTATTTCTGGGTTAGTGGAGTCTGTAACCTGAAGTGTATGTAACCTGAAGTGTATGCAACCTGAAGCATATGTAACCCGAGGTACCACTGTATTTTCATGAAAATCAAAAACAAAAAGGCTGGGTATTATGAGGAACTACTTATGCAAGATTCCATACAAATAACATGTACATTAGGAGATGTTTAAACTATATGAATGTTCATAGGGACTTCGATTTTTAAAAAACAATACTTGCAAACTAATGCAGAAATGTGGAGAACGAGACTTAAGACTGAAAGAAAGAGAAGCTGAGAGAGACCAAAATTGACAGATCCAACCACCTCTAGCTATTTGCAGAGTTAAGGCTGTACTATTTATTTACAGCAAGCTTTTTCTATGCACACTTGAAGTTAGTTTGACTGGGGTGATTTCATGGTGTTTGTGTGTACGGGGGGACGAGGGATGACAACTTGTCTGAATGCTATATTATTTTTAATCTTTGTTGGAAGCCACCCAGAGTGGCTGGGGAGACCCAGCCAGATGGGCGGAGTACAAATATATTATTATTATTATTATTATTATTATTATTATTATTATTATTATTATTATTATTATTATTTTATTATATTACCTATTATATTACCCTATTTCAAGCTGAATAGTAGATTTTCAGGCTTTGACATTCTTTTTCTAAGCACTGGTCTTCTTTGGCTTGCTGACTTCTCACAAAACTTGCCTTTGTTGTACCCTGAAACTTTGGTTTGGCCCAAAAGTTTGATTCCTACCCCAGAACCATTCCCCCACATCGCCAGAACCTCAGTGAAGAAATAAACCCTCAGAATTATTCACCAAGGAAGCAGAGTGGCATGGAAAATATGCCTGCCCTGATACTAGGAGCTTTCCACTCAAAGGATCAGAGTTCACAATATGGATAGAATAAGTATAAGCAATTGGCAGGTTGGAGATTCGAGGAGCCTGAGAGCGATGAGGCGATAGCAGGCATGTTGAGGCAGAGAAACGAACTGGCTGTCAGGAGAAGACACCTCTGCTGAATGAATACGGACCATACCTTTGCCACTAGAAACCACGCCTAGGAGTGCTTTGGTTGCTTATCATTCTGCACACACGTTTCCAGGATGTTTTTCTTCCCCAAAGAACTCCCGAGGGCTCCAGATGTACTCACGCAAAATGAAGCGGGGGAAAGAAAGGGAAGCTCAGGGTGGAATAACAGGATTGCTGCAGAACTACCATCAGAGAAGCGCTGCTGCACGGCGTCAAGAACGCACATTTGCGTGGCAAGGCCCCGGGCTCCGCAGTTCCCTTAGATAATGAACACACGGACATGAATGTTTAGGTTAATGGGATAAAATAGGCCACAACTTGATTGGTTACAGATGTGAGCAGTTTGGCTTAGGCATTGTGAGTTGAGGTCCTCCAATCCACCCCCAAATGATTCACACTTCACACATAATTTTTGTTTAAGGTTTCTGGCATAATTTTGGCCACAACTTTTTTGGGGACGCAGGTGGCACTGTGGGTAAAACCTCAGTGCCTAGGACTTGCCGATCGCATGGTCGGCGGTTCGAATCCCGGCGGCGGGGTGTGCTCCCGTCGTTCGGTCCCAGCGCCTGCCAACCTAGCAGTTCGAAAGCACCCCCGGGTGCAAGTAGATAAATAGGGACCGCTTACCAGCGGGAAGGTAAACGGCGTTCCGTGTGCTGCGCTGGCTCGCCAGATGCAGCTTGTCACGCTGGCCACGTGACCCGGAAGTGTCTGCGGACAGCGCTGGCTCCCGGCCTATAGAGTGAGATGAGCGCACAACCCTAGAGTCTGTCAAGACTGGCCCGTACGGGCAGGGGTACCTTTACCTTTACCTGGCCACAACTTTATTAAAATACATAAATGTGAGTGGTTGCTTAGGCATTGGTTATGACTATCTGTCCCCACGCCTAGGGACAGAACTGACTTCCGGATTCCAGGGAAGGCCAGTAAGGGAAAACAATATTCAGGAGAGCATGGAGCCAGACCCTCCCCCCTCCCCGCATGCTCCCGGGGGCTTGCACAGCCCTAAGCCCCCTTCAGGGGTACGGACGAAAGAATGGCAAGCCCCTGGATTCCTTTAATTGAATTCCCTTTCTGCAGCAGCATTGGAGGGGCAGGCACCGCCAATCCTTACCCCTCCACCAACGAATTTTTAAACCAATGCCTAACCGCAACCTTATGGGACGCGGGTGGCGCTGTGGGTAAAACCTCAGTGCCTAGGACTTGCTGATTGTAAGGTCGGCGGTTCGAATCCCCGCGGCGGGGTGAGCTCCCGTCGTTCGGTCCCAGCTCCTGCCCACCTAGCAGTTCGAAAGCACCCCTAAGTGCAAGTAGATAAATAGGTACCACTTTATAGCGGGAAGGTAAACGGCATTTCCGTGTGCGGCGCTGGTGCTGGCTCGCCAGCTACAGCTTCGTCACGCTGGCCACGTGACCCAGAAGTGTCTTCGGACGGCGCTGGCTCCCGGCCTCTTGAGCGAGATGAGCGCGCAACCCTAGAGTCGTTCACAACTGGCCCGTATGGGCAGGGGTACCTTTACCTTTAACCGCAACCTTATGTTGCGACGTTACGTTGTGACGCTTTGCTACGCAGTAGGCAAAAACCAAATGGCACCAGCCAATCAAGCAAGTGGACAAAATTCCTACCAGGCCCCTGCCCCCAAAGCAGGCGACCCCATGACAGGCATAGCAAGGTCAACCAGGAGCCCTAAATTAGGGTGGGTGGGCGGGTGATCCGATGCACACTGCAAAAGTGCCTAGTCGTAGCTGGGTGACTTCATTTTATAACCTTTCGTCCAGCCCCCAAAATGGCAACACCAAAATTTGCCAAACAACCCAACCGCCCAATCACTGCGGATGGTCATCCAAACTAACCTGCCAGGCAACAGAGGGGTGGCCTGCCAGACCGCACCGCAACACGTGCTCTCTATTAATGAAAACACGCTTTGGGTGAAACCGGACTATATCCTGAATGCTAGTTTTCTATGTGGTTTGGTTTTAAAAAAAAAAAAAAAAATGGCTTGGTTTTGCTTTTGGAGAGAACATTTGAGAAAGCGACCCTCTCACTGTAGCTAGAAATGGTATCATCCTGATGATTCTGGTGAATATATAAACTGGCCCGTGGCCATGCCTCTTGTTTGGGGAAAGTGGGGTTAGATCATGGGGTTTTTTGTTGCCTACTTATTTTTGTATAACTTCACCATCGTAAGAAAACTTCCATCAGGTTCAGCTAAAATATTTTATGCTTTGGGACTGTGTGGTTGGGCCACACAGATATCCCTTATCAGTTTCAAAGACTGTGTCTCATGGAAAGACAAAAGAGAATAAATCGCTGATATGCAATGTGTGGGGAGGCATTTTTCAGTGTTTTTATGTATGGCAACTGTTTAAAATTCCACAGAACTTTAAAAAAAAAGCCAAATTGTGCCCCCTTTAACATCTTTATCTTGTTTCTAATCCTTTAAATCCCTTAATTAAGTTCAGAATAGTTAAAAAATTGTTATCAGCTTCTTTGGGGTCCACATATTTTAATCATAACTCGATGACAAAAATTAGATGATACCATATGTATTCAGCACACAATCCAGAATAATAATAATAATAGATTACCCAAACAGAAGTTTGTTTTGATTTATGAGGCTAGAGGATTAGAAAAGAGATCCAAATGAGGCCATAGGGCGAAAAACTCAGACTTCAAACATTTCCTTTAATAATAATTTTTGAAAATCAAAGACAAAAAGTCCCGTAGTTTTCACAAATAAGGTTTAAGAAAATAAATTTGTCGACAATTTCTCCTCAAGAGAAATTCCATCATTTCATCAGGCGTATTGATTTCCTTGAGAAGTCTTTGAAGTTTTTGTAACAGAAGCAACAAATCAGCACTGTATATATTAGAAATGCAAAGCTTCCCCAACCTGGTGCCCCCCCCAAAGTTTCGGATTGCAATTTGCAGTTTGGTTGGGGAACACTGGTTTTATGGAACAAAATAAACAACATCAAGATAAAATAAAATACACACCTCAAAGGGAACTTTCCTTCCAATCAATTTATTCACTATCCTGTCTAGTTCTTGGACTTAGGATTGAATATGAACCCTTAAAAACAGAATAATTTCTGTGATGTGAATTGGTGTAGAATTTGATATCTGTATAATTATTGAAGGATTGAATGGCTTCGGACCCAGGTTATTGGATCAGCTTTAGAACTGAGCTACACAATCTTCAGGTTCATAAAATATTGTTGCATTGCCAATGGCAGATGGAATGTTTGAAGGATCACCAGATATAATAAACATCAATACATCCAGCTTAATTTCCACATACAGATAGGTATACTGGACGCCATTCAAATGTCCAAATAGGTATGGGGTTTCTAGAAAGTGCATTCAATTGCAGCAAGGACATTAAGGTCTGCAAACCGTTGTATAATAGATGGCGAGCGTATTTTTGGGCTCAAATAATAAGTTTCTTAGTGAACGTAAGGGCCCATAAAACTGCCATCAATGATATTGCTCTTCTGGTGGGTTTCACAGATCATGGGAACAGATAAATTTCTGATAAATTTTGGCTCAGATAAAAAAACCATGCTTTGGGAGGGAGCACCTGCCGAATGGAACCTGTCAGCAATTTCACAAATAGCTCTAAATAGCTTCAAAAGTCCCTTCCAGCATACCCTCCAACATTTCTCCAATGAAAATAGGGACATCCTATTCTATTATTTTATTTATACCCCACCCATCTGACTAGCTTGCCCCAGGCACTGTGGGCGGCTTCCAACATATATAAAAACACAATCAAACATTAAACATTAAAAGAAACTTCCATAAACAGGGCTGCCTTCAGTTGTCTTCTAAAGGTTGTATAGTTACTTATCTCCTTGGTTTGGGGGGTGGCATAACTCCATACCCTCCAACATTTCTCTGATGAAAATAGGGACATCCTAAGGAAAAGTGGGACATTCTGGGGTCAAATAAGAAACTGGAAGAGTTTCTGTAAATCCAGGACTGTCCCTGGAAAATAGGGACACTTGGAGGCTCTGTGGCAGTAGCCTGACTGGCAGAAATCAAGATTTTCAGGCAACATTTAGCAAATGGATTTTTCTCTATTTTTGAAGTGCTGTGAGGGGAGAAGCTTTACCTGTGGAACATTTGCTTCTGAATAAGTGCATAACAAGACCGTAGCCTTGACTTGTAGGAAGCTTGTACTAAACCCACTGCACATGGCGATTACATAGACCTTGCAACCAGTGGCGTAGCGTGGGGGGTGCAGGGGGGCCCGGCCGCACTGGGCGCAAAATCTGGGGGTTAGGGTTAGGGGGCACAAATCCACGGGTTAGGGGGCGCAAATTACTTGCCTTGCCCCGGGTGCTGACAACCCATGCTACGCCACTGCTTGCAATACAATCCTTTGCATGGCTAGTCAGAAGGAAACCCCACAGTTGAACTTACTCCCAGGTAGATGTGCATCTCTTGCAATCACCTGGGAGTAAGTTCTCTGCCTGGGTCTGCACTATTCAATCCTGTTGGTTTCAGCATTGTTCTTTAGGGTTGGGGCAAACATTTGATGAGCGAGCTTGACGAAGAAAAGTCAGACTATTTCTGCAGACCCTTCTGAGGACAAACCTCTCTCCCTCCTGCCCATGCCACCTGTTTAAGCATTTCTGGTGGTTGTTTGTCGAAAAGGAAATGAGCCTCGTGGCACTCACTTCTCAAGCATTAAGGGAGGCAAAAAATATAAGACCAGCATTTGTGATATGGTGTCAATAGGTTTTCCCCACCCGCCCCCTCAAACAGCAGCGGGAGGAAAGAGAGGATGCAAATCACATTAAAATGTAATGTTTATCAATGGCCGTGATAAAAAGAGCAAACTTTTCCTGCCCGTTCCCAGGTACCACGCACCGACAATCTGAATACATTGGTAATGTGAGGGTCTGATTAGTCCTGCAAGGCTGCCTACAGGTTAGCAGGCCTCATTTCAAATCTCTGACAGCAATATGTGCCATTCCATGCTTCGCCCAGATTCTCTGTGTTCAACACAAACTAGGGTCATTCTATATATGGAAATGACTGTCTTCAGGGCAAAAAAATTAAAAAAGGTGAGATTGCCGCTTTAACCTCACTGGCCTCGGAAAATATGTTTTAGTCTGATACATTATACTAGTAGGAATTATTTATCAAGAAGATACAAGCTTGATATTTCAGAAATAATGAGATGTTCTGGCTTTGCAGCTGAAATTTTATGGTCGAGAGAGCATGGGCTATGAATCCAGAGGAATGAAGTAAACTTGCAGCGAAATGATATATACAGTGGACAGCCAAAGCAAAATGGCTGTGCCAAAGGCAAGGTGGAAGTTGTAACACATGAGAAAGCTTCGCCAGTGGCTCGGTGGATCGTGGTGGTTCTGAAGGTCCAGCCAAGCAATAAAAAAAAAAGGTTTGCTTTGGAATCTGCTTTAACGTCACAGTCATAATGAGAGGAAACTTGGAGGAAGAGAAGGACTGCTGAAATGGCTTTTCTTTTAGCCCTGGAATTATGAGAGGGAAAATTCTAAATCCACCAAATTCTTCAACTGAGAGATCTATGATTTTATGATTGGACTGTATCAAGCATTTGCAAATCTTCTGCCACAGATATTGGATGTTTGGTTGCTGTTAAAGCACAAAGGGATGTTGATGTTGATTCAACAACCATTCTCCTATAGTGCTTTAATACCAAAGCAAACTTCATAGCAAGCTATCTGAAGAAGTGTGCATGCACACGAAAGCTCATACCAAGAACTAACTTAGTTGGTCTTTAAGGTGCTACTGGAAGGAATTTTTTTATTTTGACTATGGCAGACCAACACGGCTACCTATCTGTAACTGGATTCATAGCAAGCTGTTATGCTATAAAAAAATATAAGGTAAAGGACCCCTGGACGGTTAAGTCCAGTCAAAGGCAACTATGGGGTTGCAGCGCTCATCACGCTTTCAAGCTGAGGGAGCTGGCATTGTCCACAGACTAAACCACTTCTGGCGCAATGGAACACCATGATGGAAGCCAGAGTGCATGGAAACACCGTTTACCTTCCTGCTGCAGTGGTACCTATTTATCTACTTGCACTGGCATGCTTTTGAACTGCTAGTTTGGCAGGAGCTGGGACAGAGCAATAGGAGCTCACTCCGTCTTGGAGATTTGAACTGCCAACCTTCCAATCTGCAAGCCCAAGAAGCTCTGTGGTTTAGACCACACTATACTGGGCATAGGTCACTTGAGAGTGGAGAGCTGATTAGGGGAGTGGTTTTTGAGGAAACACCATCTCAAAAATGCTTGTGAGCTCCACATAGCTCTTGTGCTCTAGTGCCTAGAGGCTGGATCACACAACTGTTTTGCCTGTGCAAGGCTTATTTCTATGTTCATGTAAGTCTTTCCACGATAGGCTCAGATAATGAATTGAGAATTCTTGGAGTACAGGTGAGGCAGGCAAATGTTGTCCCCATCTTCAAAAAGGATGGAAAAGACAACCCAGGTAACTTCCAACTTCCAACCTTTGATACCAAGAAAGGTCCTAGAGCAGATAATTAAATAGTCTGTGAGCACTTAGAAAAGGATGCTGTGATTACTAAGACCCATTATGGGTTTTTCATAAACAAGTCACTTCAGACAAATCTCATTTCGCTTTTTGACAGAGTTACAAGTTTGGTGGATCAGGGGAATGCTGTGGGCATAGTGCATCTTGAAGACTTTTTGACAAAGTCTCCCGTGATATTCATGCGAGGAAATGGATGACAGAATTGAGGGGATGCTCATCAAATTTGCAGATGACACCACCCTGGGAAGGATAGCTAATGCCACAGAAGACAGAATTGGGATTCAGGATGACTTTAACAGGAGAGAACTGGGCCCAAACCAACAAAATGGATGTCAATAGAGGAAAATATCAGGTTCCGCAAACAGGCAGGAAGAACCAGTTGTACAAGTTTAAGATGGGGAACACCTGGCTTGCCAGCAGTCCATGTGAAAAGGATCTAGGGTCTTAGTAGACCACAAGCTTAACATGAGTCAACAACAGCAGCAAAATAATGAATGGCATTTGAAGCTGCATGAGCTGAAGTATAGTGTGCTGATTAAGGGAAGGCTCTATTCTGCCTTGATCAGACCACACCTGGAGTATTGTGTCCAGTTCTGGGTACCACAGTTTAAGGAGGATATTGACAAGCTGGAACATGTGCAGATGAAGGTGACCAAGATAATCAAGGGTCTGTAAAACAAGCTGTATGAGGGAGTTGGGTATGTTTAGCCTGGAAAAGAAGAGAATGAGAGAAGATAGGATAGGCATCTTCCAATAGCTAAAGAGCTGTCACACAGAGGACGGAGCAAGCTTGTTTCCTCCAGCATCCGAACCAGTGGCTTCAATTGATGAGAAATGAGATTCTGACTAAGCATCAGGAAGAAGTTTCTCACGGTAAGAGCTGTTCGACTGTGGAATGGACTCTCTCGGGAGATGGTGAACTCTCCTTCTTCGGCAGTTGGGTGGCCATCTGTCATGGATGCTTTCGCTGAGATTCCTCCATTGCAGAGAGTTGAACCTTGAGGTCCCTTCCAGATGCACAATTCTATGATGCTATGATTCTATGGCATGGGGAAAATAGGAACCATTTGGTTTACCACTTCAT
Source organism: Podarcis vaucheri (assembly GCF_965113315.1). Taxonomy (NCBI): domain Eukaryota; kingdom Metazoa; phylum Chordata; class Lepidosauria; order Squamata; family Lacertidae; genus Podarcis; species Podarcis vaucheri. The sequence continues at coordinate 97,710,812 of NC_138762.1, read as the reverse complement.
ACAGAAAAATGCATTGGGCTGGCTCTGAAAGCAGTCCTTGTCAATATTCCTTTACATTTCTCATTCCCGACTTGGTGTTCAGGTGAGGCAGAAGGCAACACATCTCCAAAGGAAATGATATTCACGTTTGACGGGGGGTTGGGTGTCCCTTCAGAGCTGTGTCATTACTTACCCTAGATCTGTGTCATGGCAGTATGCAATTTCCACCCCACTGATGCCGCCCTCAACATCCCAGCCTCCTTCCTTTCCTTATTAATGTTTTGAAGATTAGAGCCTTTGCAATACTTCCTCAGAGGGGGGAAAGTGCATTTGTGAGATGTTGATTTGTGTGCAACCAAGTTTCTGGTTTCTGAAATGTGTCCTTTACTTCACAGGCTTTTGAGTTTCCATCAAGCACTCGTTTTAAGAGAAGATGCTATGAAGGGGTGCGGGGAGGAGGCATGAATGATAATATAAAAAACCCTCCCCACCAAACAAAAACAGTATTTTCAGAATCCCACTCTCCAGCTTTCAGACTGTTACCATCAACCCTCTTATTCATTTTGATTTATTTCCATCCAGACTAACGCTTTTCTATGCTTTTATTGTTCTTGGAGAATAGGCCTTCTATTGGCGAAACATAATGTCTCTGCGACCACTACTATGCTCAATGCAGATCTTCATTAATCTGCAACCACAGTACAGGGCTTTTAGCAACAAGCACTTTTGATGGGAATTGAATTTGATACTGCATTATGGTCGTAGGGGCGCCTCACAATAGGCTGTGTTCTTTTCTGTGTCTGTGCACAATCAGAGAGACCCAATTAAATAATTTGGTGCAATAATGGAGAACAAAAGCGGACGAGGGCTTAAAGTGAGGGCTGCAGCATTTGTAGTCTCCTCGTTTTGTATCATGTTAATTAATTTGCCTTCGAAATCACACACACACCAGAAGAAAGAACAAAATGTGAAACTGCCTAGCTCATCTGCAACATGGAGGCACTTTAAATGCAGATACCATACCAAATCAAGCACCGAACAAAAGGACACTCTCAGCATTTCCAGTGAATGAAAATAAATTGGGGGTGGGGAGAGAGAAAAGGGCAGAAAAAAAGAAATATAGTTGCTGGTGATGCTAATGTGGTCGTTGGGAAACACGGTTGAAGGCAAGGGAGTGTGTGATTTGTTGACTGTGGCAGCATCTCAAAATGAATAATGTGATGCCGCACCTTAATTGGGGGTATGTTTCAAATCCATACTACGCATTCCTATTTATTTCACAGAGACTTCCGTGGAATAAGTGACTTCTGGTGTTTAATTTTGGAAATCACTAACATGCCACCATACCTATTTCTAGGGTTTTTTTTCAGAGGGAACTTGCTCGAACTCAGTTCTGGCATCTCTCAGGTGGCCGCCATTGCCATTCTAAGAGAACGAGGGAGGTGTTCGTGGTGAGTTCTGGCATCTCTTTTCCTAGAAAAATAGCACTGCTTATTTTCTTATAACGCGGGTGGCACTGTGGGTTAAACCACAGAGGCTAGGACTTGCCGATCAGAAGGTCGGCGGTTCGAATCCCCGCGAAGGGGTGAGCTCCTGTTGTTTGGTCCCAGCTCCTGCCAACCTAGCAGTTCAAAAGCACGTCAAAGTGCAAATAGATAAATAGGTACCGCTCCAGCGGGAAGGTAAACGGCGCTTCCATGCGCTGCTCTGGTTCGCCAGTAGCGGCTTAGTCATGCTGGCCACATGACCTGGAAGCTGTACGCCGGCTCCCCCGTCCAATAAAGCAAGATGAGCGCCGCAACCCCAGAGTCAGTCATGACTGGACCTAATGGTCAGGGGCCCCTTTACCTTTTACCTATTTTCTTATAAACTTAAAAACAGGCAGCTGCTAGTAACCAACAGTGATGACTGAGGCCTTCTCTTTCTCCAACAAACTAAGGGTTTCTCCCAGTTTTATCATTATTCTAATTCCATAAGAAAAGTTAACCTGAGAGAGAGAAATTGGTCCAAAGTCACCCTGTGAACTTTGCAGCTGAGCAGGAATACAAACTCAAGTCTCCCCAGTCAAATTCTCTAGTTCTATATAGTCCTAGAGATAGTGGCGGAGCTTCATGCTCCGGCACAGGGGGGGGAGTAGGGGGGGCAGGGCTGGTGCACATCCCGGGGCGTGGCGCCCAGTACGGGCAGGGGGGCAGCCGCGATGGCACCCCGCTAGGATGGCACTGCCGGGGGCGGTGCGCTCCCCCTGCACTCCTCTTCCTCCCCCAGTGCCTACAGACAAAAGAGAATCCTGCAGCATCTTAAAGTTGAACAAATGTATTATGGGATAGCTTTAGTGCATGATGATCTGCTTCATTAGATGCATTCACTTCATGCATCCAGTGAGGTAAACTGTAGTTTATGTCCTAACACAGTTGTTCCTCTTTAAGATGTTTTTGGTTTTTGCCTCTCCAGAAGCTGTTTACCCCACAAATGGTGAAGAACGTACCATTCTTCCATATGAGTTTCTGAAGAACAAATTTGGAAACTATCAAATCTGTTTTACCTGCAAAAATAATTCACAGGGTGAAAAACCACCAGGGTTTACTTTGTCCAGGAGGCCCTCAATGAATCTTATCGCCCAGAACCAATTTCTAATACAATTCCGTGCCCAGAATGTGTGGAATAATATTGCATCCAATGAACTGGCCTGTAGCTCACAATCGCTTATATATATATTGTTATATAATAATAGCATCACCTTGCTATATTTCCTATGGAAGTGTAGTTTATCAATATCCAAATAAATAAAAGCAATACATTCAAATAATGAAGGTTGTTATGCTTTAAGGTGCAACAAGACCCCATCTTTGGGTTGGGTTTCAACTACTGTACATCAAGTTAATTTAGCCAGTACAGTAATTAAATTAAAAAACAAAAGCTTACAGACAAAATACTATTTCCATTTTAACTTGAGGGGTGGGGAGGAGGGAATTCTCTTTGGCAATATATCCTACTTAAAAACATGTAATTGTCTGACATTCCTTGCTATTCATAATTAGCCATTTGTGATGATCTTTTTTCCATTCTGTCATGGTTGCTTTATTAATATGCTGTGAAATAAGATTCATAACCTTTAGGTAAATTGTTCCTCCATAATGCAGCTAAAATAGTACTTTGTGGGTAACAATAACCAGAAACTTGTTTATTATCTCTGGTCATTAACACCCGTGACCCTATGTAGGCAAAAGAATATACCTGGGTTTCATGTTTTTAAAACATGGAAAATGTTAACAGTTTGTGTGTGATTCTGTGCAGCAATGAGAACCTTCTCTTAGGTTTTTAGAGTTCTTTCCAATTTATCTCAAGGACTTGGGGAAGATTCCTTGTGTGGTTCCTTATATCCTTGCCTGCTCACTGAGGTTTTTGGAGAAGTCACTGTTAGTGGTCCCCTATGGCTTGCATAAATGGCTCACTCATATCCATCAGAAGTTTTGCATTCCTCATGTTCATGAATGCCGAAGTCCCCCAGTACCAACAGCCTACATGACTTCAATGCTACCTTCAAGACCACTTCTGTTAGCTCAGAGACACTGCTAGGCAGCAAAGTGGTTGGTAAGCCAGCAGAATCCACAGCCTGCTCCACTTGTCCAACACAAGGCACAAATACAAGGCACAAACACTCAGGCAGACAGAAAACCTGGAGAGAGAGACTGACTTCCTAGAGACTACAACTACCCTTTCTCACAAGTTCAAGAAGGACACTGACAAACTGGAACGTGTCCAGAGGAGGGCAACCAAAATGGTCTAAGGCCTGGAAACGATGCCTTATGAGGAACGGCTAAGGGAGCTGGGCATGTTTAGCCTGGAGAAGAGGAGGTTAAGGGATGATATGATAGCCATGTTCAAATATATAAAAGGATGTCATATAGAGGAGAGAGAAAGGTTGTTTTCTGCTGCTCCAGAGAAGCGGACACGGAGCAATGGATCCAAACTACAAGAAAGAAGATTCCACCTAAACATTAGGAAGAACTTCCTGACAGTAAGAGCTGTTCGACAGTGGAATTTGCTGCCAAGGAGTGTGGTGGAGTCTCCTACTTTGGAGGTCTTTAAGCAGAGGCTTGACAACCATATGTCAGGAGTGCTCTGATGGTGTTTCCTGCTTGGCAGGGGGTTGGACTCGATGGCCCTTGTGGTCTCTTCCAACTCTTCTATGATTCTATGATTCAAGTCAGTTCTGATGGTGTACTGAATACTCGGTAGGCCATAAATGAGTGAAATGACGCAGATGCAGGGCCATCTTACCCATAGGTGCTAGGGGTGCAGGGCACCTGGGCGCCAGGCTCTCAGGGGCGCTAGGCCGCGAGTCCGGGGCCCCAGAATTGAGTCTGGGGAAGAGCCTGCCCATCGGTCAGAGCGCTGCGGTGGGCTCTTCGGCTGTGGGCAGCTCTGTGCCACAAGTTTGGGGGTGACTGAGCCAGCGAGACACTGAGGCAGCCAGCCGGCTCCGCACTCCCACGCGCTTGGGACTGGGCAACCTGGAGGGGAGGCACCGGATGGATCTTTGTACCCCAGCGCTGCATATGCTTGAGACAGCCCTGTGCAGATGGCACTGTGGTCTAAATCACTGAGCCTCTTGGGCTTGCCGATCAGAAGGTCGGCAGTTCGAATCCCCGCAATGGAGTGAGCTACTGTTGCTCTGACCCAGCTCCTGCCAACCTAGCAGTTTGAAAGCATGCCAGTGCAAGTAGATAAATAGGTACTGCTGTGGCGGGAAGGTAAACAGTGTTTCCATGCGCTCTGGTTTCTGTCATGGTGTCCCGTTGCTCCAGAAGTGGTTTAGTCATGCTGGCCACATGACCCAGAAAGCTGTCTGTGGACAAACGCCAGCTCCGTCAGCCTGAAAGTGAGATGAGCGACGCAACCCCATACAGTGGTGCCCCGCAAGACGAATGCCTCGCAAGACGAATAACTCGCTAGACGAAAGAGTTTTCCGTTTTTTGAGTTGTTCCGCAAGACGAATTTCCGTATGGGCTTGCTTCGCAAGACGAAATGTCTTGCGAGTTCTTGCGAGTTTATTTCCTTTTTCTTAAAGCCGCTAAGCCGTTAATAGCCGCTAAGCCGCTAAGCTGCTAATAGCCGTACTTCGCAAGACGAAAAAACCGCAAGACGAAGAGACTCGCGGAACGGATTAATTTCGTCTTGCGAGGCACCACTGTAGTTGCCTTTGACTGGACTTAACCATTCAGAGGTCCTTTACCTTTACCTTAAATGAGCGAGACCTTGCTTCTACACCCAGATCTCAGTAATACAAGCCAGGTCAGCTTCCCCATCCACAATCAAGTCATGAATGTGTGAGAACTTCCTCAAAACCAACCTGGTATTTAATAACAGCATCTACAGACCTGAGGGCTGGCTGACTAGCAGAACAAACACAACACCCTTTTCTCTAATGATGAAAAGATGTGGCACCCCCCCCCCCCGCCAACAGGAACTTTTTTAAAAAAACCTTATAGCTGCAACATGGGGTCCTGTTTGGGGAGGGAAGAAGCAAACGCCCCACAAGCTGCAATCCCAATAGCAAGGGGGTGGGGTGGGGAGATGGCAACTGCAATCCATTACAGAAAAATAAGAGATATTTCAGCATGCTATGTATAAAGTGCTTTGAATAGTTTTGGCCTTGTATTCAGGAAGGTATGGCTTCCACCTGGGAGCCTTCATGGCATCTTGCATGGTTCAGAGTTTACCTCAGATGTGCCAGAAGCAGTGGCGTAGCGTGGGGGTGCAGGGGGGGCGGCCACACCGGGTGCAACATCTGGGGGGGGCGCGCTCGCACTCGCAGTGCTAAAATCAGTGCTAAAATCCACGGGTTAGGGGGCACAAATTACTTGCCTTGCCCCGGGTGCTGACAACCCATGCTACGCCACTGGCCAGAAGCAGAGCTGTCAGGCAAGGGCCACAGGTGATTGACTTATTCAGTTAACTGCCACAACATAAAGAAGGTAAGAATGATTTGGTGGCCAAGTCCAAAGGACCCTCTGGTATGGAATTCGGATTCCAACAGCAACCAAGGCCACATCCACCCAAAGAATTCTGGGAGCTGTAGTTTGGTAAGAGGTCTGGGAGTTATCAGGAGACTCTCTATACCTCTCCAGGGGAACTGCTCTCAAAGTGGTTTAGCAATGAACGCTCTTCACAGGCAGCTCTGTGAAGAGGGTTCGTTGCTAAACAACTAACAACTCTCAGCAGCCTTAACAAACTACAGCTCCCAGAATTCTTTGGGGGGGGCCATGGCTACTTAAAATGGTATCATAGTGCTTCAAATGTATGTGGTCCAAACAGATGTCTCTGGATGCTCCAAAGTGGAGCACAAAGGGGGTGTCTATCATTTGATGTTTATCCAGTACTCACAGATAGACTACCTCTTTACAAGGATGCTCAGTTGAGCTACTGTGGTTGATAGCCTAATCTTCTATGAATTTGCCTATAATCCTCCTTTTTTTCCTTTTCCCCTTAAAATAAGCTTAGGAGACATCGGTCACATCTTGCTGAATTCCATAAGTAAAGGTAAAGGGACCCCTGACCATTTGGCTCAGTCGTGGCCGACTCTGGGGTTGCGGCGCTCATCTCGCTTTACTGGCCTGTGGAGGCGGTGTACGGCTTCCAGGTCATGTGGCCAGCATGACTGAGCCGCTTCTTGCAAACCAGAGCAGCGCACGGAAACACCGTTTACCTTCCCACCAGAGTGGTACCTATTTATTTACTTGCACTTTGACGTGCTTTCGAACTGCTAGGTTGGCAGGAGCAGGGACCGAACAATGGGAGCTCACCCTGTTGCGGGGATTCGAACCGCCGACCTTCTGATCGGCAAGTCCTAGGCTCTGTGGTTTAACCCACAGGGCCACCCGCGTCCCTCCATATGTAATTATGTGTTAATTATTCCCTCTTGTTTCTCCTTTGTAGAAAGCCGGTATCTGCTCCATGCCCCAGGCCTCCATCCTGCCCTCCCCCCCATCTTCCTCCCTCTTAAGGTTTCAACAATGCATTACTGCACTAGTTGTGTTTGGTTAACTTCAATGATGTGTCCCTTAGCAGCTGCTGCCTTGTCATGCACCGGTAAGGATTGCCAATAGCAACTCAGATAGCCCGCGAAACGGAATGCCATACAGAAATGGCCATACTCCTGAGCCCAGTTGGCAGCAGGCATGATAAGAGCTGTCAGGGTGGTTTGTTTTTTCTTTACCGGTCCTCCGCCACCCTCTGGAAATAAACAAGGTGCAGAGTCTTGCATGTCTGCCTTTCCTACTGTGAGTGCACAAAGGAACCCCCTCGGACACCCCAATCTTTTCATCTTGCTGGTATACAATGCTTGTCTGTATTTAAGAAAGTGAGAGAGAGAGAGAGAGAGAGAGAGAGAGAGAGAGAGAGAGAGAGAGAAGCAGTCCTTGCTTCCCAGCCAGTTAATTCAGCCTCACACATATTCAGCAGCAGTTAAACTCGGTTGCGATGATGAGAGCATGGCAATTTCCACCTAAACTAGAGGATAATTAGAAATGCCCTGTAGCAGGCAAGTCAGTGCTTCAATTTATTTGCTGTTTATTACCGAGTCCCTGCCCCTTGGGTGTAATGACGATAAAGCAGCACCTGCAGCTTTTGCAGCCTTTGATTTAGTGCCGTAAATAGTGCTCAGAGAGTAGATTAAGCTGGAATGTGATCAAACCTTATTTGCAATCCGATTATACAAACTGCTCCTTGCACTGACCAGATTGAAGTAATTTCCCTATAGAAACGTTACACTCACTTTGGTGTAAAAATGATTAACATTTGCTGACTGAGGGTCAGCCTTTCACTTCCAGTGTAATTCTTTATCAGGCAACAAGCCCGCATCTCTCTCTCTCTCTCTCTCTCTCTCTCTCTCTCTCTCTCTCTCTCCCCACCCCCATCCCCAGCTGCTTCTCTCCATCCTGCTCTACTTTCCTCTCTGTCTCTCCTACCCCCCTGCTCCACTTTTGGGTACACATTTGTGTACGAGGTGGTATTTAACCAGTGGGTATCATTCTCAAACTCACTTTCCCCCGCTAGGCCTTGCTGGTGATGAATGATTATAAGAAATAAGTACTCCAGCTTAAGAAGATTAAACCATCCTCCCCCTTTTCCCCTCTCCTCCCTACCCTGCTTGATTGTTCAGCAGTATTGACATGCTTAATGATCTAAAGGAGACGGACTCGAGAATGATGCAATTTCCATATTTTGCTGAAAAGGGCTATTGACGTCTTCATAAACAAGCAGTCTGTATGCACATGGCGCATTAACTTCAACATTTGTTATGATTTATGGACAAGCGCATCAATCACGGAGCTAACTGCGCACGGTGTGCGTGGTGCTTCCCCCCCCCCTTTTAAAAGACCTAAACGGCTGGCCACTGCCTCTTACAAACTGCTCTTTGCTGTTCAATAATCAGCAGCGCATCGTTGCTTAGGGCCTCAGTCACGGTCTTACATTTTGTACCTCACAGCAAATGCAGTTTGAAGAGCACAGTTTCTCAGACAATGAGCCTCTGCTGCAGCCACATATTGTCAGACCAGTGAAAGAAAATGCTTCAGTCTTTGCCTACTTGTACGTCAATCAAAGAAAACCCTCTCCTTTTTTTTTTTTTGCTTGAAGGGCATTTATGAAGCCTGATGCAAATTCCAGCGCTGACATGTTTTGCTGCGTAAGAGTTTGGAGCTGTTCCCACCCACCCCCCTTGCAGACACATTGGGGCATAAACTTTTGAAAGCAGACAATCTGTAGATGTGTGGCTGATGTGTGTGTGCAATGCAAACATGGGTGCATGGATTTGCATCGGAGGAGAGATACATGCTGCAGTGGAAAGCCAGTCCGCCAAGGCAGATCCCAAGGCTGACTTCTTGAGACTGAAGCTCAGGATTGTGTTTCTTCACAATGCGTTCTGACTTGGAGGTAGAAGAGTAGTCTTGGCCTATTAAAATAATAGTATCTGGTTCAACACTGGTATTTTGACTTCACAATCATTTTTAGCATGAGGTGAGGTGATGAAACCTCCTGTCAATTTCCAACACATTGCAGCGAATGCCTAAAATGTTGAGACAATTGAAAGTGGATGTGGACACCCATTTTGCTTGGGTCAAGTAAAATGTAATAATTTCTAACGTGGCTATTGCAGTAAAGTAGGGATTTTTTCTTGGTGGGTGAGGAGCAAAGGTTTAAATACCCCTGTCCCTCCACACACAGCAATTTCTTTTTTTAAAAAAAACCCTTCCCATTCACTCAAATAAAAAGCTTAAAAGTGCAAACTGCAGGGAGTGGGGTTTGTGAGAGAGAATACGCATGGATAGACGGGTGTGCATGTGAATGGGTGAATGATTTTGTGTGTATTAGTGAGAAAAATGGAAATCCCCCCCCCCAAGCAAATACGATAAATGCTGTTTTGTTTTCAGTCCAAAACAATATGCAATTGATTATGTCACACACACACACACACACACACACACACACACACACACACACACACTTGCATTGTATTTCCTCTTCCTTTAAATGAATAGGGTAGTATAATATAATGGCAACTTAATGTATGTAATTGACTACATAAATTACATCTGTCATGTAACTTTGCCACAGTGGACAGCAAGACATATAGCATAGGTTTTGGTGGAAGAGGAACTGCAGCAGAATAGAAAAGGCGCCGCATGCGAATACTGCAAGGTGGAAGGGAAAACGATGCCTTTTTACATTCCTAGTGGTATAAAACTTGGTGTTGTTGCATATAGGCAAAAAAATTAAATCTTTCAACTGTACAGCTCTCAATGCTCTGAACATTCTTGTGTTTTTATATGTACACACCCTGTGTCTCTTACCCTCCTTGGTACACAAAGATCGCATGTGTTTCCAAACATACCTTCATCGCTGAAAGAATTGTGGACCAGAGTTTTCCCCCCTGTTCATGAAACACTCAGAGATCATGATGGAGCCTGTTTTCCCCCTGCTCCTGCCAAAGAAAAATTCATTGCATAACAAGGATAATAATTTTCACCCTTTAAATTATAAAGTAATTAAACTTTTTTTGAAAAGTGCTACCTTTGCGTGAGGGGGCAATTAGGCTTCTTCTGTTTTACGAGCTGCTCCTCTGTACAGTAGGAATTGGAAGTGCTTACATTTGGAGAGTCATGGGATAACTTTTTTAAAAAAGAAACACAACTTGGCATTTTATCAAGCGGGTAAATAAATAGTCACTTGCTTTGCCACCTGTGGTGAGTAAAATTTGTTTCTAGGCGACCAGGCAGGGAAGGTTTTTGTCCCCTGGAAGAAAGTGTTTTCTTTCTTCCTTTTATATCAAAGATTCACCATAAATGACTAGCAGGCAGTTACATATGGGTCTGTAATGTTTTTGGACTTAGTCTTACTTTCTCTGGGCAGCAAAATGTAGGGATAAAATGCTGAGGTGGTAGAATGGACTGCACCACTTCAGAAAATCCTATTTTCTGAATGCTCCCATGAGTTTAAAAATAATTCTCAGCAGAAAGCCAGCAGAGCAGGTAAAGCATTAGGCTAGAATCTTTCTCTCTGATATGTTAGCTTTCTGTTTTCAGGGTACTTTCCTACCTGGGGCAGCATTCAAAGCTAATATTTCTTTCTTCTAATCTAAAATGGTGTAGAAGTTCATTCCTCACCTCATTTTGCTGTTCTCATAGGCCCAGCAAGACTGATTTCTATAGTAGACCAAAGCTCCACTGAACTGAATGGAACTTATTTCTGAGAAAGTTTGTATAGAAATATGCTGCTAGAGAGTTCAGAAGGACTTCAGATGGATAGTCTCAATAATTGTTATAATAGCCCTATAAGGGAGGCCATTCTTATTATGCCCATTTCATAGATGTAGGGTTGTGGTCTAGTAGCTAGCCTGATAGTAGTTTTATCTCCATAGGTTGAATTATGGCATAGTTAGATCATATAAAACACAAACCAAGGCGCTATGAAGAAATAATGCATAAACATAGTTTGTTCTCCATGCTGAATACCAAAACCACAATTTAGGATTAGCCACAATCCAAGATGTAAGGCATAATTTCTGATGTGTGTTTGTGTTAACCATAGTTAAGTGCCACAGCAGCCATGGTTGAGAACATTTCCCCAACTCTTTAGCTTCTTGACTTGCAATATGCTAAGTAGATCTGGCTGAGGTCTCCCTGGCCACATGTCTTCTGTGGGCTGGACTTAGCTTGGGTAGTTAAAACATCACTGCACAGTTTGGATCTTAACCAGGACAAGCAGCCAGTATCTGAGACAGGCCGGCCCTGCCATTGGGCAAAATGAGGCAGTGTGTTCTGGATGATGAAGAGCAGCATGAGCTATATGTGCTGTGCAGCCTCCCCTGGACCTCCTAAGCTAGCCTGCTCCATCGAGCAAACTGGAGGACGCTATCCTGTTCCCAAGATTCATCTGCCAGTCTAGTTGGCTTCTGTATGCGGAAAGGGAGAGAGAATCTGGTCTTCTGCCTCAGGCGGCAAAATGTATTGAGCTGGCCCATGGTTAGTGCTAAATCTTGCTTTAGCTTAATGCCTGTACCAGGCCATACAGTTGTGTTTCCATTTAGGATACTGAGTAAGATTCATCTGCCAGTCTAGTTGGCTTCTGTATGCGGAAAGGGAGAGAGAATCTGGTCCTCTGCCTCAGGCAGCAAAATGTATTGAGCTGGCCCACGGTTAGTGCTAAAGCTTGCTTCAGCTTAATGCCTGTACCAGGCCATACAGTTGTGTTTCTATTTAGGATACTGAGTGTGTATGGACAGTAGCCATTTATAGATGATAAGCCTTTTATTCTTCCTTGGGAAACCTTCATTTACGGAGACACAATATCCTCTGTAACCTTCATACACACTGTGCTTACTGAACTAAAGCCTCCTTTTTCCTCTCTGAATAGAACCCATTCCTGCCCATGCCTTGTGCAGCTAGGGATTTGAGTGCACCAGCCAATTTCAAAGGCCGTCCTTTCTCTTTAACAATCGGTGCATTAGGCTAAAATATTCACACAAATGCGCTGGCAATTGAAAGGGGCTTGCAGTGTAGTGACAAGGCCCTTCTTTTTCTACCTGGGACTGCAGAATGATGAATGAGCATTAGCAGAATATTCTTCTGGCCTTTAGGTTTACCTTGATCTCCTCACAGAATGCAAATTGACATTATATCCACATTTCTATGGGGTTTTATTACCACGGTCGTGATGTGAGGGCTTCTTTCCTCCCCGCCCTCTCTTTCCCTCCCCCTCCTCCACCCCCCCACCAACCCCAATATGAATAGTGTAAAAGGGGAAACATATTATTGCAAAGAAGCATTATTGTGCTGAGAATGTATAAACAGCTGAGAAGAATAGAACGACATGCTCATAATGGAGAGTGAAAGCTCTTCATTTTGTCCTGATTGTCTACTCTTCCTTTTTAAACAACCTTCCTTTTTTTCCAGCTATCAATACAAAGTTCCTTCCCCCCCTTCTTCTTCTTCTCCTCTCTCCTTTTTTTTTTTTTTGTAAAATGAAGGGCATTCACACTGCCTGAAAGGAGCTTTTAAAGTTGATCCGTGCCCACACAAAAGCTAGGCAGCGCAAGAGCGCACATCAAGTTGGAGAAGCAAAGTTGGTCAATGTTCATTACTCATTGGCTTGACACGGTGAACCCTGCTCTATCATTTTGTGTGTGTGTGCAGATAAACTTTCCCCCCTCCGCGATAAACAACTGAAATATTTTTTCTTCGCTGTCAGCTCCCTTTTCTCCCTTTCCCCAGCTTGTTCTCACACTCTTTCCCAGCTCGTAAAAAAGGCAACTGAGCGCAGCTCTTTGGCCTGATAAATGGGTTCTTTTCAATTGGTAGCAGGCTGCAGGAAAAAGAGATAATCCTGGATAATGTGGACACAGTTTTCATTTCATGTCACCCAATTAAACTGCAATTATCCATAGTGCAACAGCAGAAAAACCAGGAAGAATGGCCAGAGAATGAGGAGTTCTCTCTCCCTCTCCCTAGGACTCTTTAGATGGCACACATTATATATATAGATATATAACCTCTTAGTAGCAGGCAGACCCATTGCAACCTGTAGTTCAGAGCAAAGTGCCATCATATGAAGAATGAGGAACAGTGGTTTGTTTCTTGGTAGAGCTGCAAGGCTTTGAGCTTTGACAAATTTTCTGATTTTACTTTGCTGATTTTTGCAGGTGCAGGGGGATGTCAGTTGAAGAAGGAGAAGAGTTTGGATTTGAAATCCCGCTTTATCACTACCCGAAGGAGTCTCAAAGCGGCTAACAATCTCCTTTCCCTTCCTCTGCCACAACAAACACTCTGTGAGGTGAGTGGGGCTGAGAGACTTCAGAGAAGTGTGACTGGCCCAAGGTCACCCAGCAGCTGCATGTGGAGGAGCGGAGACGCGAACTCAGTTCACCAGATTACGAGTCTTAACCACTACACCACACTGAGAAATTTCACACCCAAATTCAAATACCACTTTCAGCCATGAAAGCTTCCACTTAAAATTCAAATGTGTTGGATGGAGGATCTTCTTTTGAGGTGGGTGAGCTTCAAAGAGGGAAGGTCATGAACGTCAAACAGGGAGTCTCGTGAACTGTGAAAATCAGTCCGTAGAGCACAAGACTCTTAATCTCGGGGTTGTGGTTTGAGCCTCACCTTGAGTGAAAAATGCCTGCATTGCAAGGGGTTGTAGTACAGTAGGATTACAGAAGGAGAGAGGGGGTCAGACTGTGCCAAAGGCCTGGTGGAGCAGCTCTGTCTTGCAGGCCCTGTGGAAAGATGTCAAGTCCCGCAGGGCCCTAGTCTCTTGTGACAGAGCGTTCCACCAGATCGGGGCATAGCTGTCAACTTTTCCCTTTTTAAAAAGGAAATTCCCTTATTCTGAATAGGATTCCTCGCAAGAAGAGGGAAAAGTTGACAGCCGAAAAAGCCCTGGCTCTGTCGAGGCCAGCCTAACCTCTCTGTGGCCTGGGATCTCCAAGATGTTTTTATTTGAAGACCGTAAGGTCCTCCGTGGGACATACCAGCAGAGGCAGTCCTGTAGGTACGAGAGTCCTAGGCCTATAGGGCTTTAAAGGTTAAAGTGTGTGGGTGTGGTATTTGGCACTGAGCCATTTGGGGAAGCTGGGAATGGATGGGGCACTGGCCCACCACCCTCCAATCCCTTTAGAAAGTGGATCCTCACTGAAAATAGTTGCTAGCCAGGGATCTGCGGTATCCATGAAGCTGCCTTGGCCCCACAACTGTGGATCCCTGGGGTCGTGGGTCCCATGCAGCATGCATGCCCTTGGTACCGAAACTGTAGCATTAGAACCAGCCCTCAGGTCCAAATTGTGATCAAGCATCAATACAACTGTCACACCGGCAGATCACAGAAAACTTTGTTGCCAGAGTCCAAAGTGATATAAGCAATGTTGCATCCAGTTTGCATTCCGTCCTGGAACTGCTGGTGCCATCTCCAAATGCTTCCTGATTTTGCATGCCTTCCTTTTCTTAAACAGAGCCATCGGTTGCTCAAAACCAGCAAGGTGAGTGATAAAATTACTGAATACCAGACTCACATTTGATATTGAAAATAGTATTGTGTGGTATGCAGGCAACACCCTCTTCTTCATAAAGCTCCCTCCAGATATGTTGTCCAACCAGTTACCTCCTAGGTTATCAGCCAAATAAAAGGAGGGGGGGAATACTAAGCTTTTGTCCAAGAAGCAAAAGGTGGTTCTGAAAAGGTTTCCAGGTGCTTTTCTCTGCAAGGAAGCAGACGGCAGAGTCTGTGTCAGTGGGGCAAGCTTCTTCTGTAGCCCTGACATTTGTTCTCATGTCACCTCTGTAGAGCTCAAACCCATGGCCTTGAGATGAGGTCTCCTGTTCTATCTAGTCTGGTAACGGTCATGTAATACCATGCTTTTGTTGTTGTGTTTGTGTTGTATATTTTGTGTTTTTAGACCATAAACCACCTTGTGATTTTTGGAGAAAGGGTGGTTGGTTGGTTTATTATTAAAGCACTGCGTCCATCCATGATTTCAGTAGGAACAATTCTGTCGCAACCTTCATACCCTATTGGAACTGGAAAATGGTTAAAGCTGCAGTCCTATGTGTGCTTACCTGGGAGTAAAGGTAAACACTTCTGGCATAACGGAACACCATGACGGAAACCAGAGCGCACGGAAACACCACTTACCTTCCTGCCGCAGCTGTACCTATTTATCTACTTGCACTGGCGTGCTTTTGAACTGCTAGGTTGGCAGGAGCTGCGACAGAGCAATGGGAGCTCACCCCGTCGCGGGGATTCGAACTGCCAGCCTTCTGATCGGCAAGCCCAAGAGCCTCAGTGGTTTAAGGCCACAGCGCCACCTGGGAGTCAACCCAACTGAGCTCAACGGAACTTATTTCTGAATAGACATGTACAGTGGTACCTCTGGATATGAACAGGATCCGTTCCGGAGCCCCATTCGCATCCTGAAGTAAACGTAAGACATGATTGTGTGTCTGCGCATGCGTGGCTCGTGCTTTGCCGCTTCTGCACATGCGCGTGATGTCATTTTGAGCATCTGCGCATGCGTGAGTGGCAAAACCTGGAAGTAACGTGCTCCATTACTTCCGGGTCGCTGCGGAGTGCAACCCGAAAATACTCAACTTGAAGCTACTTCAACCCGACGTATGACTGTATAAGATTTTGCAATACATTTGACCAGCTCTAGACTATTATTGGCAGTAGTAATGGATACTAGCCAGTCCTTTCAGTGCCCTAGCCTCTGGTTCCCGTTCTCACTGTCAGTAGAGTCTTCTTAAACCTAACCTAACTAGGTTCACTTTCACCTATTTTGGGGACCCACCGCATCCCTCATGCTGATGACACCCTGCCTGTAATTCATTTTCATTGAGATCTTTAGATGCCAATATCACTTTGCTGGCTCCATTCACAAAGTGCGTTATTAGTTTTCGCTATCCCAGACAATGTCTCTTCTTTGATTCCCCCCTCCCCATTTCCCTGGAAACGAATTGAATTATGCTGTGTGTATTTTAACACTCAAGTGCCACGTTGGACCTTGCTCGAAGCCGCCATTATCAAAATGAGAGTGACGCCACTTGCTTTCTCGTTGGCCTGCCTCTGTCCTTTTCCTGATGCAACACCCCTAAATATCAAAGGAGCCTTGCAATAGTTTGCTCTGCCCTCATTGTGTGTGGGTTGTGCTCTGCAGATGGAGTTTCCCTAGGAGATTAATCGTCTGTTGTTGAACAATGCGTTGTAGTTGATACCTTCCTGAACTCTGACATCTGATACGAGACACCTTTTAAACTGTAAAATCACTTGTTAAGCAAGCAAGCAAGTAAATTCTTTATAGGCACTGAATCCTCTGGAATATCTGAAAACAATGCGGGTCGGTAAGAACCCCGGGGGGAAATGGGAGATTGCTGTAATTGCTGCTGCACTTGCAGGCAGGTAAAATAACCGCAAAACTGGTGGGAAATTATTCCTGACTTCTCGTAACAGCAGACAGAAATAAGAGGGAGAGACACAGCTGGTTGGGAAAGAGAGAGAGGTGTACAGTGGTACCTCGGTTTAAGAACAGCCCTGTTTCAGAACTATTCAGTATGAGAACTCCGCAAAACCAGAAGTACAGTGGTACCTCGGGTTACAGACGCTTCAGGTTACAGTCTCTGCTAACCCAGAAATAGTACCTCCCTTGGGTTAAGAACTTTGCTCCGGGATGAGGACAGAAATCGCGCGGTGGCAGCGGGAGGCCCCATTAGCTAAAGTGGTACCTCAGGTTAAGAACAGTTTCAGGTGAAGAAGGTGAAGAACGGACCTCCAGAAGAAATTAAGTTCTTAACCCGAGGTACCACTGCAATGTTCCGGTTAGCGCACTTTACCTCGGTCTACGAACGGAAGACGAATGGTGGAAGGACACTGGTAGCTGGAGGCCTCATTAGGGAAAGAGCGCCTTAGTTTAAGAATGGCTTCAGTTTAAGAATGGACCTCCGGAACAGGTTAAGTTCGTAAACTGAGGTACCACTGTACTGGTATAATGCCCCCTACCTGCCTCATAAAATCAGCTGCCTCTGAGAGGCTGTTGTTTCTGGGTTCATTTTCACCAGGACAAGGCCCTGCTGAGCCTTAGACCATCAGACTGAGTGGTTTCATCCAGTCCCATAGCTTAGGGGTGGGGCTAGCAGGGTTTTTTTTGCCCTGGGTGAAGCCTCCAGAGGGTTGTGTGTGTGTACACAAATGTGCATTGGGTGTGTGTGTGCCAAACTGGGTCTTTGACCTGGGTGAAATAAAGCCTAGTTTCGTCCCAGGCAGCCTTCTTTCTCAACAACTTTGGCCAACCCTCCCTACAAAAAGCTCAACAACTCCTGGCAATGACAATGGGTAGATCACAGCCAGACTTTTTATACTGTGAGTTGATTGCAGTCTCTTGGGAGTTGGACGTGCCTGTAGTACATCATCATCATCATAATTATTTATACCCCGGCCATCTGACTGGGTTACTCCGGCCACTCTGGGCAGCTTCCAACGTATATAAAAACATAATAAATCATTAAACCTTGATAAACTTCCCTATACAGGGCTGCTTTCAGATGTCTTCTAAAGGTTGTATAGTTGCTTATCTCCTTGACTTGGTGGTTGCATACCTCCATACTCTCTGACATTTCCCTGATGAAAATAGGGACATCCTAACGAAAAGTGGGACATTCCAGGATCAAATCAGAAACCTCTCTAAATCCAGGATTGTCCCTGGAGAATATGAACACTTGGAGGGTGTGCCCTGGTTGCATCTGTTCAGAGAACTCCCTGAACCAATTTCCACTGATGGTGGTTCTGCTGGCAACCCAGGAGGTGCGGGGACAAAGGTACCTTTCTGCATGTATGGTGGGAATGTTCACGGGTTTCTAAATTTTGGACTGACCCTTATACATCCCTTGATATGAAGAGGTGGAAGGAACTTATGATGAAAGGGGGTGGAACTACTAATGAAAAGAGGGCTGGCACCTGTCACTTTCAGTTGACAAAGGTATGTGTTCTCCTCTTCTCCTGTGAATAGTTTCCTTGTCTCTGTTCTGGAGCTTTTATGAGTTCTCCCAAGGCAGAAAGGCTTGAGTTGTTCACCCGGCTGAAGTGGCATCGTGTGCTTTCACTCCCCCCACCCCTGCCCCACTTGTCAGTCTGTTGCCCTTTCCTGACACTAACCCCACGGCTGAGAAACCAGTAGGTATTGTTAGGGCTACTCCATACAGTAGATTGGCAGCAAGGAGAACAGGAGAGTGACAGGCTAAATAATACCCCCCTCATCTTGGAGACGGAGAACGTCACCTCTGCCACATCCCCAGCTTTTCATTAGCTCAAATGCAATTGTGCAATGTTTAATTTTTTGGAGTGTTTGCCATTTTTTTTCCAGCAGCAAATGGCTGTTTGGACACAGGGTCCCCATTATATCGCTGTAGTCAAAGAGCAGAAAGATAAAGCCAATTGTGCAAAGTTTCAGCAGATTTGCCAACAGGGATTATACATAGTGGAGAACTCTCACCTCCATTGTCAATTTAATTTTCAGTGCGACTGAAACTACCAATGGCAACAACTTTTATTACAGCTTTACCAGGTTATTGGTGTGTTTGTGTGTCTGTATGTGTGGTGGACTCATGTATAACTATTTCATTCCAAAAAAAACCACCCCATCCTCTCCCTGCTTTTTTAATGCAAATCCTATAGGTATGGTGAGAGGGTTGGATCAAGGAACCTCATTCTGTCCCATTTCTGTTTTGCTACTTCTCAATCATAGGCCCATTCCATCGTGTTGTGTGCATTTTTTGTTTTTGTTTTGGAAAGAATATGCAATACGTTCACCTTTAAATGCATTTATTCATACCCTCCAACATTTCTCCAATGAAAATAAGGACGCCGCATTCCATAATGATAATTTTACTCTTTATATCCCACATATCTTACTGGGTTGCACCAGCCACTCTGGGCAGCTTCCAACATATATTAAAACATAATAAGACATTAAACATTTAAAAAAACCTTCCCTGTACAGGATTGCCTTCAGACGACTTGCAGGTTGGATAACTCCCTACCCTCCAACATTTCTCTAATGAAAATAGGGACGTCCTAAGGAAAAGCGGGACATTCCAGGATCAAATCAGAAACTGGGACAGCTTCTCTAAATCAGGGATGTCCCTTGAAAATAGGGACACTTGTAGGGTCTGATTTGTTTTTAAAAAGTAAAGGACCCCTGACAGTTAAGTCCAGTCATGAACAACTCTGGGGTTGCGGCACTCATCTTGCTTTACTGGCCGAGGGAGCCGACGTTTGTCCACAGACAGTTTTTCCGGGTCATTACTAAGCCACTCCTGGTGAACCAGAGCAGTGCACGGAAACATCATCTACCTTCCCGCCAGTGTGGTACCTATTTATCTACTTGCACTTTGACGTGCTTTCGAACTGCTAGGTTGGCAGGAGCTGAGTCATCCAGACTCAGCAGACTGAGCAATCTCTCACCCCTAAATGCAGCAAGGGCTAGCTTTCTATATTTTGAAGTTATAACAAAGTGGTCTTTGGACCACTTGGATGGGTTGCCAAGGCAACCCACCTGTTGATAATCTGGCATCACCATGATAGGAGATGCTGGGTGGAAACTCCATGGAATAGGACATGTTCTGCTTTCTTTATTTCTTTATTGACACCTGCCTTTTCTCTTAAAAGCATACAAGTCCAGTGGATGTTGCAATTAATGACATGCGGAGGATATCCTCTGTCCAGAACACAAGTCCACATGTCCTCCTTTCCCATTTTGCTTTGTTCATGCAAAGGCATTTGATTCCGAGAGTTAAGATGTAGAGAATATTTTTCAAGTGTGGGGCGGGTAGAGGTGCAGCTGGATTGGTTACACAACTAAGTTCCCCATGGGGAACTCAACCGTGCAGCTGATTCCTGTATAAAGCCAAGGATAGAACTGGCAAAAGCCCAAGCACCTGGCAACCAGCTTTGGAATCACTGCACAAGGGACCTTGACAGGTGGGCGGGGCAACTGACCTGCCAATCAATTGACATTGTCATAATGATGTTGAATAACAGTAGGTGGGTTCTCACCCACCTGTCAAAGTTGGCCTGCAGTGGTGGGGACAGATCATAATCTGGCCCACTGGGCTAAAAATGCACCCCACATCTGCTTTAGGTGTCTGGCTAGTCCATGCTGTTCTCTGTGCTTCCACTAGGTTTCTCTTTTCCCTCCATTTATCTCTGTGGAGTCTTTGGGGTTTTTTAATTCCCCATGACTCCCTACCTGCCTGAGGCATGGCAGCTTATCTCTTTCCCTGCAATTAGGCAGAGGACTATGAGTGCCCCATCCTGCTCCTTTTCTGCCCACAGGTAAGGCTTCCTGCAGACTCTGTTCATCTCTTTGGAAGATGGTTGGCATCCGATTGTATGGAATGGGACCTAGTTAAAGGGTCAGGTGCCAGTGGAGAACCAGGGAGTCCCAGCAGGTCTAGCAATTGGCTTCTCTCTTTCTCTGTCTCTCTTGTTTGATAAAACTTCCATGTGAACTGAAAGTTCACAAGCTGCAGAACAGCTTTATCTTTTGGAAAAATCAGCCTGTTGTGAACCCACATCAAGATTGGATAGCTCAAACATTCCTTATCAGTATGATATTCAACACCTGCCTGGTGCCAAACACTTCCAAGAATGAGCTTTCTGTGCTGGAAAGGAAGTGCTGTCTGAGCCAGGATTCCTCCCGGAGTTCCCATGGAGTTTTTGCTGAAGCAATAACTTTGACACATTTGAAGAGAGGCCAGGATACTCTCCTCCTTCCCCTCCTCAGCCCCTCTGTCCTGCCTTCATCCCAGCTGATCTGAACTCTTGTTACCTCATGAGAATGTTTGTGGTTGCTATCATTTTCCTATTAAGTTGTGTGTGTTAGTGACTTCATCAATAAACAGGCTTCTTGTTCTGGGTCTATGAAATGGACGACTTTGCCCTACATTAAATAATAAGTTAACAGTAACTCTGAACTCGAGTATGTTTGGGAAAAATGGTACTTGCTTCATAGCCAAACAGATCTCTCTCTATCTCTCTCTCTCTCTCTCTCTCATATGCGTGCACACACTTCAAGGTAGTACACTGTTGGCAGGCGCCAACCTGGCAGTGGGTGTGGTTGGCATTCCAAGCATTTGGAAGAGCTGGTGGTTAGCTCAATAAGTCATTTGTGGTGATTGTGGATATCAGGCCACACCAAACTTCCCGAAAGTGCTCCTTTGCAGCAGACTTTGTACCACACAAAATCAGATACTAGCAGAACCACTAGGCAGTCTCCCTCAAAGTAATAGAAGGCACCCCCAGTTATACATCCTAGGGATACCTCTTAACACACTCTGACTTCCGCATGGAAGCTTCCCTGTGGTGCTATCTTGTAGTGTCTGCAGATTGCCCTCCAGCTCTACAACAGCAGTGGCAGGTTTGATCTCATAATAATAATTGGATGGGAAATGGGATGGGCCCATCAACCCTTCCCATGTGCTCTGGCGTCAACAGTTATTCCACACCAGCAGAGGACTGACATACAGAAAGGTGAGATAGAAAGAAAGAAGCTACTACAGTGGCAAGAATGTTAACTTGCCCCAAAATACAGTGGTACCTCTGGATGCGAACGGGATCTGTTCCGGAGCCCCGTTCACATCCTGAAGCGAACGCACCCCGTGTTTGCGCATCTGCACGTGCACGGGTTGCGATTTGCTGCTTCTGCGCATGTGCGTGATGTCATTTTGAGTGTCTGCGCATGCGCGAGCGCGTTCCGTTACTTCCGGGTCGCCGCGGAGCGCAATCTGAAAATGCTCAACCTGAAGCTACTTCAACCCGAGGTATGACTGTAGAAAGAAGCAGAAGTCCCAGTAAAGGAAGAATGGATACAAAAACTTATGGAATATGTGGAAACGGCAAAACTTACTGGAAGAATAAGAAATCAAGATAACATTTTTTATATATAAAAAATATCTATTGTTGTTTAGTCGTTTAGTTGTGTCCGACTCTTCGTGACCCCATGGACCAGAGCATTCCAGGCACTCCTGTCTTCCACTGCCTCCCGCAGTTTGGTCAGACTCATGTTTGTAGCTTCGAGAACACTATCCAACCATCTTGTCCTCTGTCATCCCCTTCTCCTTGTGCCCTCCATCTTTCCCAACATCAGGGTCTTTTCCAGGAAGTCTTCTCTTCTCATGAGGTGGCCAAAGTCTTGGAGCCTCAGCTTCACGATCTGTCCTTCCAGTGAGCACTCAGGGCTGATTTCCTTCAGAATGGAGAGGTTTGATCTTCTTGCAGTCCATGGGACTCTCAAGAGTCTCCTCCAGCACCATAATTCAAAAGCATCAATTCTTTGGCGATCAGCCTTCTTTATGGTCCAGCTCTCACTTCCATACATCACTACTGGGAAAAACATAGCCTTAACTATATGGACCTTTGTCGGCAAGGTGATGTCTCTGCTTTTTAAGATGCTGTCATTGCTTTTCTCCCAAGAATGAAATGGTCTATTGAATATTTACAGATAAATTATAAACATATAAAAACATTGACAGAATTATTGTAATAACCTGCAGTTTTATAAGAGTATATATTGAATAAATGAGTAAATTAAGTTAATTTGGATATGCAGAAGGTATTAAAAACAACTTTAAGAAACCGTGTAGAAGTGCCTCATTTCAGTAGAAAGTAGCACTCTTTTTTTTGGTACAGTGGTGCCCCACAAGACGAATGCCTCGCAAGACGAAAAACTCGCTAGACGAAAGGGTTTTTCGGTTTTGCATTGCTTCGCTAGACGAATTTCCCTATGGGCTTGCTTTGCAAGACGAAAACGTCTTGCGCTTTTTTAAAAAAGTGCTTGAAGAGGCGCAGTTGCGACGGACCGTGCTTCGCAAGACGAAAAACATCACAAGACGAAAAGACTCGCGGAACGAATTATTTTCGTCTTGCGAGGCACCACTGTATCTGAATAGTTCTAGGACCACTCTAAGCATTTTTGCCAATATAAACCCTTCAGTCACACAACTGCCTTCCATTTTGAGCCAATAGTTCATGACAATGCCAGCTAATAATCTGGCATATATGCTTTTCTAAGTGCGTGGGAACTCTGTGAAAACCTTCCTGCTGCTCCCGAATTCATGAAGTTTCCATGATGCCTGAATATTTCACAGGGGTGTGGTACAATGGCAAACGTATCATGTTTGGAAGCTTGACTATAAGCCCCAATAAGGTCTTCATGTTCGTTTCTCTGAGTCAAGCTACTTTGCATAATTTTCAAAGAACATATTGGCTCAGAAGTGCCAGAACCTAATTGAAATGACCGCAATAATTACAATAACTAAGGCGTGCATTGTACGACCCCTTAATGCACGGATCTTTAATGCAGGATTTCCATAGCACGGTACAAAGGAGCAGGAAGTATTATTAATCATATGTGCAAATGGGAAAATTAAGATACAGAGAAGTTAACAAAAGTGCTTGAAGAATTCAAACACACCTTTAAGGTAACTAAAAAGCAGTCAGATTATTAAAAAAAACGAAATAAAACAAAATACTGAATGCCTGCAGCTTCCATTAACTTCATGGGGATTAGCATGTATTGAAGAATGAAACTCAAGCTAATTTTATCCTGGCTTTTAAATGCTGAATAAGGTTTTGATATTCATTCAGTCCAGGATAGCAGCAATCATGCCACTGAGCAGGAATTAGGTTTCTAATATGAGATCCAGTAACTAGTAAACAATCCTGAATATATTTATATATTCTCTCCCTACCTCTTTTCTTTCTTTAAAAGCAAGTTTTTAACCATGGTTTCAGAAGCTGAAGCAGGAAGCGCTAAGGAAGGAAGGTCATGTCCTTGCAAACCCAAGGCTGAATGTACAGATATTAAAAATGCTGTGAAAATGCTTTTTTTAAATGAACATTTAAAAAAAAACCCAAGGAATTTGCCATTAGCTCACCACCGCCATCTAGTGTCACATTTGTATAATGCCCTTGAAACACACTTAATGTGTTATATTTGCAGCTGTATAGCTGAGTCCCAAGACTGCTGCTATCAATATTTTTTCAATTGGATGGTCTGCCTACATATACAGTGGTACCTTGGGTTACATACGCTTCAGGTTACATACACTTCAGGTTACAGACTCCGCTAACCCAGAAATAGTGCTTCAGGTTAAGAACTTTGCTTCAGGATAAGAACGGACCTCCGGAACAAATTAAGTACTTAACCCGAGGTACCACTGTACCCATGTAAGCTCTTCCTGGCAGTTTCGAGAGAGAGAATATGGAGTGTCAGAGGACCATCTAGACTGTTGCTATTTTTGAGTGGGGTTCAATCCCATCCTGGCACAATTAGAGCTGATTTGGAGCTCTTGCGCAACAAACCTGCTTCCCCAAAAGTCTGGTCTTTTTTTGCGATAAAGGGGAGGGTAGTGAAAGGGTCAACGATTCCGAGGGAAGACTCAATAAATAGCCAACATTGTCTCATCGCCTGCAACCAATGACTGACCAATGAAAAGGTTGCTTGGAAGGGCTCAGGCACAGAGCTCGGTGGGGCTTAAAGGTAAAGGGACCCCTGACTGTTAGGTCCAGTTGCAGATGACTCTGGGGTTGTGGCGCTCATCTCGCTTTACCCGCCAAGGGAGCTGGCGTTTGTCTGCAGACAGCTTCCAGGTCATGTGGCCAGCATGACTAAGCCGCTTCTGGCGAACCAGAGCAGCGCACGGAAACACTGTTTGCCTTCCCACCAGAGCGGTACCTATTTATCTACTTGCACTCTGACATGCTTTCGAACTGCTAGGTTGGCAGGAGCTGTGACCGAGCAACGTGAGCTCACCCCATCGCAGGGATTCGAACCGCTGACCTTCTGATCAGAAGCCCTAGGCTCTGCAGTTTAACACACAGCACCACCCGCACTTACCATCACATTAAGTGTTCATAGCATTATGCAATGCTTTTTCTTCTGGGGGGACGCAGGGCTATGCATGTACCTAAACATTTTGTGAATCTTTGTACTTTTGTCCGTTTACTGTAATTATTTTTCCCGATTTGAACTATAAAATGGTGATTTTCTTAAGTCAAAATGAGAGTACCTCTAAATATTTTTTTTAAGGGAAAAAATCACTGCCATTATGGATGCAGTGCTCTGTGTTCACCTGAGCTTAAGTCTGGGCTAGGATCCTGTGTTTTGGATCGATGAATAATAATATTGTCACATAATATTGGATCGATGAATAATAATATTGTCACATAATATTGTCAGGGTTTGGCCTATTGGCATTTGCTCTGGGTTGCAATTCACAGAATGGGGATTTAGACAGCCAATCACATTGAGAGTAAGAGTGGCCCAGGGCTTCAGAAATAAATATAAACAGTTGCTTCGCCCCTGTTTGACGGTTCTGTTCTGTTCGCCATCGGCTCAATAAAGTCTCTTGCTGCAATCACTGTGTCTCATAGAAACCGGGGAGGGAATTACCTTGGGGTGTGTGTGTTTGTGTGGATTATGTCCAATACTGTTACGTTTGACAGAATATGAACAGAATCCATTATATTGGACTATTTTACGGTTCTTACTCCTTTTGCAACGAGGAACTATTTACAGGGTAAGGTAAAAGACCCCTGGACAGTTATGTCCAGTCAAAGGCGACTATGGGGTTGTGGCGCTCATCTTGCTTTCAGGCCAAGGGAGCTGGTGTTTGTCCACAGACAGTTTTCTGGGTCATGCAGCCAGGAGGACTAAACAGCTTCTGGTGCAACGGGACACTGTGACAGAAACCAGAGCGCACAGAAACACCATTTACCTTCCTGCTGCAGCAGTACCTATTTATCTACTTGCACTGGCATCCTTTCAAACTGCTAGATTGGCAGAATTATTTACAACATATCCTCCAAAGTATTGATAGGTTTGACTTTACACTGGTCTGTCCAATAAAGTTCCTTTAGTTCTGTATTTCATGGACACATTTGCTAACTCAGTGACCTCTGGCATTGGGTTCAGGTGATTATGTTGTTAGAAGATTATTTCCTTTGGTTTAAAACCACTGGCAATGGATTAGTGAAGGATATCAGTCCACTCCCATTTTCATCCCCTTTGGGGAAACCATAATGCTTTTTGTGACCAAGTTAATATATTATTTCGCTTTGGCCAAGCCGAATTTGTCCGAGCCCTAACACTCATTGCCTATGAAACATGTTGCAGGGAGAAAGGAGAGATGTATACATTTAAAAAATGTATTTTTCACCTGCCCTTTTAGTTGTACGAAAGGTGTGTACAGGGGTGGGAAGGAAGGAATTACATCCATTAAGAATCTCTCTTTCACCTTGTCCTTGACTTTAATCAAAAATTTGCCTTCATAGAAAAATAAATGACATTTAGGATCTTCTGAGGCGCAACTCGACAAGATATAATTAGAAATACTTCGGCTGACCTTTCCTAAACTACCATTCCACCAACAAAATGGTATGGAAACCACATTTCCCCTTTCTTTAAAAAAATAAAACAAGGGTCTTGCATCTTTTGTGGGTACAGACAAGATTACAGGGTACTTTTATTTTAGAATAATTACACGGTGACCTTCAGAGATATTTGTAAAGGTCATATTCTCATCACACAGCCGTGATTCCTTTTCTGCTTTCCCTTTTGTCCCACCAGATATAAATTTAGCAAAGGGAAAAGAAAGAGCAAGTACATGGCTTGTGTTCTCTCCCTCTCTCTCTTTTTCTTCCTGTGGTTGAAAACTGAAGATAGTTCAAAGTCCCCATAGGCTCCCAGAGGGCTGTGGGCTATGATAGGCTATTTTCTACCATTTAGCTCTCTCCATTATCACTGCTCCTTTTTCTTCATTATTCTCAACTTATCACATGCAGCATCACCACAGAGCCCAAATAGAGAGTTGTAATTACTCAGCTGCCACCTGATAGACCCCCTTCTATCATCTTTATCTCGCTAGGCCTTGCTGTTTCATCACTGGATAAAAACTCGCCCGTGGCAATGCCTGTGATAGCACATCTCAGAGATACATTTAAAGTTTACTCATTTATCGCGGGGGAAACGCTGAACCCATGCAATTATTAGATACACTTGCCAATTTATTTATACAGGGAGGCTACTTTCACTCTCTTTTCTATCAGCTATTTATTCAGCTCTTCTCGAAGACACCGAGGTCACTTTTGGGCAGCAAGATGAAATGTTGACGCAGGGGGAGGGGGGGGAGAAAAGAATCTAAAATGACCAGAAAGAAAAGTGCCAAGAGTCCTACTGATAAAACTACTAATGTTAAGTCCCCTAAAAGCATAACATGAGGGGGGGGGTTATTGTTGTTTTCGCATTCCTTTTATAGCGTACTAGGAAACAGACCCTCCAAGTGTTCCTATTTTCCAGGGATGTCTGTGAGTTAGAGAAGCTGTCCCGGTTTCTGATTTGATCCCAGAATGTCCCGCTTTTCCTTGGGACGTCCCTATTTTCACTGGAGAAATGTTGGAAGGTATGGAGTCATTTGACTCCTGAGCTGTCCGACGTCAATCCTGCATAGAGAAGGCTGTTGTTTCTAAAGCGTTTAATGTTTTATTATGTTTTTTATATATGTTGGAAGCTGCCCAGGGTAGCTGGGGCAACCCAGTAAGATGTGTGGGGTATAAATAGTAAGATTATCATTATGGAATGGGACATCCCTATTTTCATCGGAGAAATGTCGGACAGTATGCAACTTATCAGCTGTAATGTGCCATGCAGGCCAAGATGAAGAAGTACCAAATTAGGCAAAGGTAAAGGAACCCCTGACCATTAGGTCCAGTTGTGGCCGACTCTGGTGTTGCGGCGCTCATCTCGCTTTATTGGCCGAGGGAGCCGGCATACAGCTTCCAGGTCATGTGGCCAGCATGACAAAGCCACTTCTGGCGAACCAGAGCAGCACGCGGAAATGCCGTTTGCCTTCCCGCCAGAGTGGTACCTATTTATCTACTTGCACTTTGACGTGTTTTTGAACTGCTATTGTGGGTATTCGAACCGCCGACATTCTGATCAGCAAGCCTAGGCTCTGTGGTTTAACCCACAGCGCCACCCGCATCCCACGAGTACCACAAGAGTACCAAATCCACGAGAGTACCAAATTACATGATGCAAAAGTGCAGAGAAGGAGAAAAAGTACCATCACCAGCTTTTCCCACATGTGCGGCATTTCCTCTGAATACCAAATGTGTCAGTTCCCCCCCAAATGTCCCAGCATAGTCTCACCCCTCAAAAATAGATACAGTCATGTTTGTGTGACTTAAGAAGAACCTCTTCTGTCAGGCTGTAATCCTGTTTACTTGACTTTTAAAACAGCAATGTAGCTTGTCCACTCAGCCATGTGAGCAGATGCACTGATGCATTAATGACACCTTTGGTTGTGCACACACTGTTATCCCTGGTATGCATGCATAGCTTTGTGGGACTGTACTCTGAGAGAACTGCAGCGCTTTAATAATAATCTGCTCATTAAATGTGACATGAATTTGTGTCGGCAAGTTCACCAGGTGCCTTCATCAAATCATCTCTCTCCTAAATCATCCGCCTTCTGCCTAACTCTAACTAACACCCATGAAGTCTTGTTGGTGTTCCCAAAGTTGAACGACTAATTCATAGCATTGGTTTACATTTTTATCTTCGTTAACATTTATTTTTGCAGCTCCAGTTTTGTTTCCGTAAAGAACTTCAGCGCGGACAGCAAGAGACTTGTCTGTCCATCTCGAGTCATTTTTATGACTTCTAATCCACACAAACTGGGAATCGTAAAAGTTTCTTACAGACAGCATTCACCAAACCCGCTATCGGGCTTATGTATCTATAACCGCATATCACTCATAAGGATTTAGCTGATGGAGTTGTTGTAGCTTAACTAAAATAGCTTCAGCAGAGTTGGAGGGTTTGTCGGCTTTCAAGCAAGATATGAGCTATCTCTTAGATATATGAAGAGTACCTCTCCTTTTCAAGTCTTGTCCTATCACTGTACGGTGTATTATAACCAGTAACTTTCGCTTTGTAAGTGTGCCCGTTTTAATTTATCCTATACTTGTTGTGAACAAACATAAATATTGTGTTTGCCTCTAGTTAGTGCAAGGTTACCTAAAAGTAGTGGCAAGAGAGAGAGAGAAAGAGAGAGAGAGAGATCACCAGAAATAATCATTTTGTGCCTTCATTTACGTGTTAAGGAATATAAGCAGAGAAAGACTGGTCCCTGCCCCAGGGAGCTTATGATCTTGATTTTGACAAAGGTAGCAGAGGGGAAGGAAAGGCAATGGTAACAGAGATCAGGGAGGAACAGGGGTAACAAGGAATGGTTGTGGGAAGATCTCATTGGAACCTGTGTGTAATTTAACAAATAGACAGGAAATAGCACCCACCAACCAATTTACTGCAGAATAAATGCTATAAAAATACGTGTACAAGTCCTTAAATAATAAACTACTGCCAAGCATTCTAAAACTGACTCTAATGCTGAATGTGTGGTGTTCTAAACGAAATCTGCCCTTTTCCCCTTATGGGGTATCCAAGAGCCCATATAAAGTCCTTACGTGGGTTCCCTATTGGTAGGAGAAAATAACAGAGGCCAACCAGAGAATATTGAGAAGCAAAGCAGCTAGTAAGCCTGATCTTTATTAAAGCTGTTTCAACAGGGTGCTCCCCTCACACGCAGGAGGACAGAGGAGGACCCAGAACCAAGGTGTGCCTGCCCTTATATAGACATTTTAAATTCCCTGCCCTGGAGCTCAAGACCACCCCTCCATACATCATGCCTACATCACAGAAAAGGTGGTCTACAACAGAAATTTGAATGTTGTCGCTTTTCCTGCCTGCCAGGTTATCTGATAATGCCTTATCTGATTGCCTTTCCTGGTAGTCTGCCCATTCCTTTGGGACGGTGATTACCCAATTCCTGAGACAATGGGAAGATCCCCTCACCCCCTCCCTCCTTGCAGAGAAAACATTTGGTCAGTTTGAGAGTCGAAATGGTTTCAGGACGGTCTTCCTGTGCTGCTCCAGACATGCGGCCCACACACCTATGCACGTGCCTGGCTGGCACATTCACGAACATTTATTATATATATAAGACCTTAAATTTTTTATTACAGTGGCCAACAGGTATTTGCAGTGATGTGAAGGAGTGTGTGGCTTTCTGGGTACCACTCTGCTAACCCCCACAGAAGTTCATTGAATACATGGGGGGGATGACTTCTGTACAACTTACTGAAATAATGTGCATGCACGTCTGAAGCAACCCTAGTTTGGAAACCAAGCAAAACTTC
This sequence comes from Podarcis vaucheri, assembly GCF_965113315.1. NCBI lineage: Eukaryota > Metazoa > Chordata > Lepidosauria > Squamata > Lacertidae > Podarcis > Podarcis vaucheri. The sequence continues at coordinate 97,680,521 of NC_138762.1, read as the reverse complement.
AGGCTCCTTTTGAGTTATGAGTTGCACGGTCCTGGGGTCTAAAGTGTGGTAAAGGCTCTGATGTGAGAGGCTATTGCAGAATGGAAGAAAAAGACTGTACAGACTCACTGATATTTATCTGAAAGCGCCGAAAGTTAAGGTGGTAGTGAAAGATGTTATGTTTATTGTGATGTCTGGCAGAAGAACCAGTAGGATAAAAAAGAGTCGTGCAAATGAAACCCAAACTAGAAATATTGTTAAATATCCCATGCCTCTAAGTACAGTTTAGACAATGCACTAGGGAGTAGGCAATAGTTAGTTTCAACACACACAAGCTGGTTTGCATTGTTTCCTTCTTGATCTAATAATTGTAAATCAGCATGAATGACACTAAATTATGAGCTGGAATGTGCTGAGACTGGTTTAAAATAGATCAAAGTGTTTACATTTTCAGCCTTCTAAATTATCAGTCTTGTGAAAGTGGGAGTGCATTTCTCAAGGTATGCACATGCAAAGTATTTTATCCTTTCTCCAAGTCATGTTTCCTTCAGTGAGAGGTGCTGTTGCGAAAGTCACAACCTAGTCTGTCTGCACATTACCAGCTTAAAATGCATCCAGGTTGCTGTTTTCTCAATTCAGATTGAATCTGGTTTGGAAGGAAATGCATCAAAATGCAGTGTTTCATAAGAATCAACAGGACAGGTTTGAAAAGCGGGGGGGGGGGGGATTAATTGGCAAAAAAATCGACAGGACACAGACAGACTAGATATCAATTGTGGCTCACATCATATGTATGCCATTTCCCAAACCAGCAGTGGGAGTGCACTGGATGTGAAGTAAACAAAAGTGTGCACGCTTATCTAAGCCCTTCTTGCAAAAGGACCATCTTGGCTATGTGACCAGAAAGACTTGCTCCTTGCCTTACAGGCCTTTTGGGAGGGCAGGGCCTGGACTGACTCCAGCTACAAAAGCTGAGGTGGCCGGACAGACTCTTTGTTTTAGTTTTATTATGTCTTTTGGGTTCTTACTTTGTATTTTTATGTTGTGACCACCCTGTGATCTTTAGATGAATGGTGGTATACAAATCAAATCAATCAATCAATCAATCAATCAATTAATCAATCAATCATTTGAAGACATATATTCTTTTTAAAGATGGGGATGTGGTCTAAGGACTCCTCGCCTCCCTTTTAAAAATGAAGATCAGAAACTAGGCTTGCCATACATCTGGATTTTCCTGGACCCGCCCTCTTTTTCAGGGGTAAAATTTCACTCCGGGCGGATTTTTTGAAGTTGCCTAAAGGTCCAGGTTTGTGCAAGCAGAGCCAGTAAGTGCGCATGCAAGGATCGCCCTTAACCTTTTCTTGGAGTGTTTGGCCTTGGAAGAACATAAATATAGTGGCTGTAACAGAAACCTGGAGAGAACCAGTAGGACATGGTCACCTCAGCATACAAGCTCTATAGGAAGAATAAGGAAGAGCTTACTGGAGGCGGTGTTGCTCAAAGAGGTCATAAAATCATAAAAAAGTAAGCCCCATGCAAATCGGTTGCTGTCTGTACATACATGTTCCAATCATAATTCCTAGAACAATTGGTTATGGAACTGACCAGAGGGGTGGCAACTCTTGACTTATATCTTTAGTGGCACCTGAGACCTAGTGGAAGATGTCAGCATTGTTGAAGTGACTGGAAATATTGACCCTTGTGCTATCAAATCCAGTCTATTTTTTCTGCCTCCGTCAGAGACAGTATGCCTTTAAAGGCCATTTGCTGGGGATCATAAGTTGCTGTTGCTTATAGCTGTGAGAATAAGATTCTGGATGAGATGTGTCTTTGGTCAGATCTAGCAAGGTTCTTCTTATCTCCTTGTAGTATGTAGGTTGCAGAAGGGAGGTTTTGGAACTGTGGGAGGTTTTGGAACTGTGTTCCAAATATACAAGGACAAAAAAGGAGAACTCAACAAGTTTTAAAATCAATATTTGTTGTTAGGATTCTGGTCTTGCTTTCCCCTGTTGTTGCTGAGTTTGTTAAACAATTCCTCTTGTCTTTTATATAATTTTTACTAACTTTTCTGTTTTACAATTTAGAATACTCATTTAAACATCCTTAAAATCTCAATGACTTCCGGAGAAGAGTCGGTGAAAGAAGATTGGAAGAAATTCAAAGACTATTTACAGAAATATTGTAAAATTAATCAATGTTAGAATGATGTTGGATAGAAATTAAGTGGTTTCCAGCTGCAATGCTTTAAGAGATATGAAAAAAAGGTTTATAAATGGGTAAAAACTTAATGGCAAGGATTTGCTGAACTAACAAATTGAAGTGGAATACAAAAAAGGGAGGTATGAGGAGGTCCGGGGAAATAAGTGTAAGAAAAATATGCAACGGAAAATAAAGGTGTTTTTAACTGTTTTTATTTTGTATTTTTTTATTGTATTTTTTCATTTTTACTATAATATCTTAAAAACTTTAATAAATATCTTATAAAAAAAATATCTCAATGACTTCCCTTCTTCTCTTTCCATCATGGTTCATTTTGCATATCATAAATCCCTACATATTTTACATAAACTAAACCATTCAGTATTCCATTATTACATCCATCAAAACCTATTTATACTGTTGAATTTATCTCAATGCTGCCAACATTTTCGAGTGTACACAATTCCCCCCCCCATATATTCAATAAACATTTTCCAGTCTTCTCTAAACGTATGTTCTTCTTGTTCTCTTATTCTATACGTTAAATCGGCAATCTGCACATATTATGTCACCTTAAGTTGCCATTCTTCTTTAGTTGGGACCTTGCTCGTTTTCCATTTTGGGGCTAACAAATCATGGGCCGCAGTAGCGGTATACAGAAATAACCTTTTTTGACACCTGGGAGTTTCCATCTGAATTATCCCCAACAAAAAGGACTCTGTTTTTTGGGGAAAGCACTTTTAATTTTTTCCCCCAATTCATTATGGATTATTTCCCAATACACTTTTACCCTTTTACAGGTCCACCACACAGGAAAGATTATCTTTCATAACCTTGTTTTCTAAAGAGAGAGTGGATGTGAGGACATGGCCTACAAAGGCACTTCCTCTTCCTGGGATTTTCCTCTCTCAACATGCCTTCTTCTTCACATCTGGCAAACACAGCCAGATCAAAGAACAAAAGGTAAAGAACAATGTCTTGCCACCCTTGTTGTTGAGGGATCTCCTGGCTGCCTTGGGAATAATGCTGTCCATTATACCTCTCTGGTGCATGCATTGCCATATCAATGTCTTTTAATTATAACGTTGTCTGATAGTGTCTACAAGTTACGCAAAAGGGGAGTTTATATGCCACACCTAGTTTGGCATAATGAAGTTTCTTGATCCAAATACTTTCTTCTCCCATGTATCTTTCAGGTAAACAAGTTCAAGCAATTGCTTCAGAAGTCTTTACATTGTCTTTGGTTGCCTTTGAAATGTAAATGATAGGCTCGCCCTGTCTCTTTCCATCAATTGTGCTTCGACGCATTATTATATAACGATGCTGTGCCTTAAAAGCAGAGCAGTGCTTTCACGTGAGACCAGAGCACCACAAATGAAGAAGAATGAATTTGGTCCCCAGTGAGCAGTCTAGAACTGGACTGGGGAACTTGAGGTCTGAGGACCCAGTCTCTGTAGGGTTGCCATATTTTGAAGAGCGAAAAAGAGGACACACTTGCTGACTTCTGCTTTCAACTATGGATCTCTATGATGACTCTCATCATGAAAAAGAGGACATTTCCTGGGGAGAGAGGACAAAAGAGAGCCAATGTGGTGTAGTGGTTCAGAGCGGTGGACTCGTAATCTGGTGAACCGGGTTCGCTTCCCCGCTTCCTCCACATGCAGCTGCTGGGTGACCTTGGCTCGTCACACTTCTCTGAAGTCTCTCAGCCTCACTCACCTCACAGAGTGTTTGTTGTGGGGGAAGAAGGGAAAGGAGATTGTTAGTCGCTTTGAGACTCCTTCGGGTAGTGATAAAGTGGGATATCAAATCTAAACTCTTCTTATATGGCAACCCTTTGGGTCTTAGGGCTCCCCTCAGGCCTCACCTCCTCCAACAGACCAAGCCACCTTTTAATATTGTTATCTGGCTAGAATGTGTCCTTGAACCGTGATGTTGCTTCTTGCTTGCTTGGTGGGATGTTCTGTATTTCTATTTAAACTGTCGTCATTACGACTTGCTGCTGGAAATATAAATCAACATATGCAAATTTGCATCCTTTTTCTTTTTATGGTGATATGCTTGTGGATTGGTCTGGCATAGGCCTCCTGAGCCCTAGAGACCCTGGGTTATTATTGGACACTTACAATAGTGCAGCAACAGTTTTGGTCCACATAAAGCTTCCTCTCACTGTAAGATAGCTTTTTCACCCTCAGACTATCCCTTCAGGCACTGCAAGTGAGGCATGGTGGGATCTCATTCCCTGAGATCCTTCTCCATGTTTTCTAGCAATCTGGACCTGGAAGGAAAGAGCCATAGGCTGGCACTTCCCCCATTACTCTGAATAGTTTTAGTGTACTACCGCCTATCAAATGTTTAAGCCCCACCCCCTTGTTTCTAATGTCTCTGTGTGTTTCTAACATATGTGTAAATGAAAATGGCCATGTGCCAGTTGATAAGACTGGTTTTTCTACATTAGCAAATTTAAATGGTGCATCAGCTTTTATATTGTTGCAACCGGGTGGGTGGGGATTATATCTCAACATGCCCCACTTCTCATGCTCCTGGTAGATCCAGTGGTCTATGGAAGTGGGTGGGGCTGTGGTCTAAACCACTGAGCCTTGGGCTTGCCGATCAAAAGGTGGGTGGATCCAGTCCCTGTGACGGAGTGAGCTCCCATTGCTCAATCTCAGTTCCTGCCAACCTAGCAGTTCGAAAGCATGCCAAAAAGTGCAAGTAGATTAATAGGTACCACTCCGGTGGGAAGGTAAACGGCATTTCCGTGCGCTGCTCTGGCTTCGACAGGAGCGGCTTAGTCATGCTGGCCACATGACCCAGAAAAACTGTCTGCAAAGTGGACAAACGCCAGCTCCCTCAGCCTGTAAAATGAGATGAGCGCTGCAACCCCAGAATCGTTTGTGACTGGACTTAACTGTCAGGGGTCCCTTTACTTTTATAACAATAACACAGGGAGAAACGCGCTAAGAGGAAGGCACGCTTGGCAAACCCTCACCATGACCAACCCCCCACCCGGAAACCTATGTCCCCACTATGGAAGAATGTGTGGATCCAGAATTGGCCTCCACAGTCACTTATGGACTCACTGTTAAAACTGTGTTAATGGAAGACAATCTTACTTGACTATGAGTGATTGCCAAAGAAGAAGAAGAAGCTGGTGGCATCTCCCTCAGTGGAAGACCTCAAGTGGAGGCTGGACAGCTGTTGGGGATGCTCTCAGTGGAATTTCCTGCACTGAGCAGGTGCTTGGACTATTATAGGTCCTTTCGGTGATGCATCTTCATGCACGTGCATGAAAACAAAAAGAGCATCCAGCTCGTAGTCATCCTTTTCGTACCCTGCAACCCGTTAGGTTTGATTGGAAATGTTGATAACATCCTTTGCAGGAATTATGCATGGTGAATTTTTAACCAAGAGCAATAAACCACCATCTCTGATCCACCTTAGAGCTATATAGGACAGGATAATGAAAAGTAAATGAAAATAGAAGTCAGGGGAGTGCCCTAGCAATATGTAACCAGGGCTGGTGCTATCATCAGGACAACTGGGCAGCTGCCCCGGGCACAGACCTCAGAGGGGTACAGTACTAACCTTTGAGGGGCAAAGTTTTCTACAGATTTTTTTTTTTAATCTTAAAAATTTCTGAGAATATTTTACTTTCATTTTCTATTTTGAATAAATGTATCATTTCTGAAGTGATTAATATATTAGAGTTATTTTTAATGTACATATAAAATAGATAGACCATGGAGTCAATTGGAAATTATGTTATACACACACACACACACACAGAGAGAGAGAGAGAGAGAGAGAGAGAGAGAGAGAGAGAATGTGGTTTCTGGCTACATCAGGAATCAATGGCGGTAGCTCCCCACTGCCCTCTTCAGGCAGGGGAAAGCCAGGATTTATGAGGCAAAAATCCTGGCAATGTTCCCCAGTGGGGTCTGAGGAGCTCGCTGCATCCCGCTGTGCCTCTCAAGTCCGTGTCTGCCAACTTGAAAGGCAGAACAGGTGCAACCTGTGAGTATGTCCCTCCCATGGACAATCCTCCGTCTCCAGCATGATTTGTGATTGGTTCCTCCTTAATCGGAATATTGGTGTTTAATCAAGAGGCACTCCTGGTCTGACATATGATAATGGGCTGCAATCAAATCAGCTGCCGAAAGGACTGGGCTTGGTTCTTTGAAGGTATCTGAATTCCTCCCCCCCCCCCCAAGCCTGAGAAGCCTTACAACAGCCGGGAAAGGAAGTCGGAGGTCAAAGAACTTTGTGCTTTCATATGGTTTTCAAATGGTCTTTTTTCTTGTCCTCCCCTGTAGAATGAAAGAGACACAAAGTGAAATTGCACTTATTTCTAAATCTGGGGGCAGGATGTCAGACACAATGTTTGGGGTCTCTTGGAATCCGAGACTGCCACAGGGCCAGGAACAGAACCCTCTTGAGATGTAAAGGCTCTGCGCTCTCTCCATCTAGGCTCGGGTTGCGTGGATGAGTGAATAAACCACATATCATAAAGACACCACAGTCTCTGCTGTGCCTCACGGTCCAAAAGGAAGCACAGATCTTGGCAAGCACACTTGGTACCTCTGGAATCTTGCACCGCTTGGAGATCGGGGTGGCGTGTAATACCGTCTTAAGAGGAGACCAAAGAAAGAAAGTGAAACAGGTAAGGGGGTAAAAAGGTTTGTGGGTCAGGAGATAGCATACACTATGAACTATTTCCGTTCTAAAATCCTTGCACTGATCTGAGAATCTTTCCAGAGCAATAGGGAATTATTGCTTTTTACACTTACCCATGCCTGTTGTCTTTGTCCATGGAGTTTTCTTGGCAGGGATACTGGAGTGGCTTGCCAGTTCCTGCTCCAGGTGGATCACGTTTGGGCAAAACTCTCAGACTGCAAGAAGATCAAACCGATCCATTCCTAAGGAAATCAGCCCTGAGTGCTCACTGGAAGGACAGATCCTGAAGCTGAGGCTCCAATACTTTGGCCACCTCATGAGAAGAGAAGACTCCCTGGAAAAGACCCTGATGTTGGGAAAGATGGAGGGCACAAGGAGAAGGGGATGACAGAGGACAAGATGGTTGGACAGTGTTCTCGAAGCTACCAACATGAATTTGACCAAACTGTGGGAGGCAGTGGAAGACAGGAGTGCCTGGCGTGCTCTGGTCCATGGGGTCACGAAGAGTCGGACACAACTAAACGACTAAACAACAACACTTACCCATTTGTTGTACCTTTCTACCCAGCAGGCCCCAAGATGGCATCTAACAGCGAGAACGAGACATGGAACAACCTACCCTAATGTAAGCACAGTGCCAACATTTCAAATGCATAGCAATTCTGTTCTTTAAAAGAACAGAAAGCAGTGTCAAATGCCGAAGGAATATTGCTGCCTCTCCATCCGCCCCATCTTGCATCAGAACAGAGATGTGTGAGACTACAACCTGCCTTCACCCCATCTTATTAGCACTGCTCGGGGTTGCAAAATGAACTGCCAAAACGCTTAAACAATAAGAACAAGAGAAATACCGATCCCTATCGTGCCCAGACATATTACCAGTTTGTTGCTTTCATTGAGCAACAGGGGTAGGTAGTCAAAGGCTGTTCTCCTGTTTGTTTTTGCGAATGCTCTCCATTTTACACAGCGAACACCCTTGAGTTGGGTTGATCTGACAACTTGCATATAATGTACCTCATTTCCCCACCCATTCTCACTCCCTACTGACTTTGCTTCCTGTTTTCTTTAGTCCATTGGAGAAGGAGGAAGAAAGACACATTTACGTAGTCCATGTCTTTGATATTGGTCCTTTTCTCATGGTAAACAAGGTCATATTCTTCCGTTCTTATTTTGCTGCTGCTTCCTTAAATACAGTGGTACCTCGTGTTACGGACACTTCAGGTTACAGACTCTGCTAACCCAGAAATAGTACCTTGGGTTAAGGACTTTGCTTCAGGATGAGAACAGAAATGGTTGTGCGGCGGCGCGGCGGCAGCAGGAGGCCCCATTAGCTAAAGTGGTGGTTCAGGTTAAGAACAGTTTCAGGTTAAGAATGAACCTCCAGAACAAATTAAGTTCTTAACCAGAGGTACCACTGTATAAATGAAGCATTTTCTTCTTCTCTTTAAAATATTTGCATCCATAAAATATTAATACTCTTGGTTTTATTCTTTTGGCTTCTTCCTTGGCTCTTGTGTGTATGGATTATAAAACAAACCACTGTTTCTTGCAATTTGCCTGTTTCTATCGAAGACTCTCCTTCTTTGAAGGGGGTTAGATGATCACCTGTCATGGAAGCTTTAGTTGAGATTCCTGCATTGCAGGGGATTGGACTAGATGACCCTTGGGGTCTCTTCCAACGCCACAATTCCATGATTCTTTAAATATCTCCAGGTGGATCCATATCAGTGTATTATGGCATCGCTTTCCCCAGGAGTAGAACAACATTTGAATTGTTCTAGATTCAGGTAGGTAGCTGTGTTGGTCTGACGCAGTAGATATACAGTGGTACCTCGGGTAACATACACTTCAGGTTACATACGCTTCAGGTTACAGACTCCGCTAACCCAGAAATAGTATCTCTGGTTAAGAACTTTGCTTCAGGATGAGAGCAGAAATCGTGCAGCAATGGCGTGGCAGCAGCTGGAGACCCCATTAGCTAAAGTGGTGCTTCAGGTTAAGAATGGTTTCAGGTTAAGAACAGACCTCCAGAACGAATTAAGTTCTTAACCCAAGGTACCAGTGTGTGTGTGTGTGTGTGTGTGTGTGTGTGTGTGTGTGTTGTCCAGTAGACCTTAGAGACCAACTAAGTTTGTTCTTGGTATGAGCTTTCGTGTGCATACCAAGAACAAACTTATTTGGTCTCTAAATTGCTACTGCACAAATGATATAGATATAGATATAGATATAGATATAGATATAGATATAGATATAGATATAGATATAGATATAGATATAGATATAGATATAGATATATGGATTGTTTTCAGACATTGCCTTTTTCAGAATGTTCCAGTTGCTCCATTTTCATTCTTATTAATTCATTCTTCTCTGTTTCCCCGTCATGCTTCTCTTTCAGACTAAAACTGAGACCAAAGGTGGATCAAACTCAAGACTGAAAAGAGTTACTTTTTCATTCACCAGTGGAAGAAATGCCTGAATGAGAGTGTCATTAAAGTTCCTGACTTTATAGACAAAGTGGTACGTTCTATTCAGGCTTTTCTGAATGGTACTTAAAGAAGAAGAAAACAGAGCATACTTGGATTATATACAAAGGGCAAATCCATTTCAAAGCCAACTTGTCATGCATATAAAGAAGTGCCTTATCCTCACAAACATTAAATTATAATAGTTTCAACATTCAGATATATGAGATCATTCAGATTCACTCTAAACTATATAAAAGTCATACCTCTTCTTCCCTTTGTGTTTATTTAGGTTGCAATCCCAAACCCACTTTTCTGGGAGTAAGACACATTGAATTCAAAGGCATTTAATTCTGAGCAAATATATATAGGATCGCCTCTCATGACTAGTTATCTTGATTTCTTATTCTTCTGGCAAGATTTGCCACTTCTGTATATTCCAAAAGTTTTTGTATCCATTCTTCCTTTGCTGGGACTTCTTCTTTCCACTTTGGGGCAAGTAACATTCTTGCGGTGGTAGTAGCATATATAAATAACTTTCTATACAGTTTAGGTAGTTCTGTCCCTCTAATTCCCAAAAGAAAAGCTTTTGGTTGTTTTTTTTTTAAACTAATGTTATTTTAAACACCCTTTTCAATTCAATATATATCATTTCCCAGTGATGATATATAACCAACACTGTTCAGTGATGGGGACCGTGTGAGGTATTTTAATAGCAAAATGGTATTGGTTAAGGGATGTGAACAAAATTTCACCACAGAGTTGTTTATAGTGGATCAAGTAGTTAAATGATGATACTGGGGATATTGTTATTGTAACTTTTTGTTCTGAAGAATTACAGAAAGTTAACGTCCAGCAAGACAAGGAATACGAGACTGAAAAAATTCTAGCTACAAAAACCAGGAGTAAAAGAAAGTACCATCTACTGAAAGGGATAGATTGGCCCAGTAAGTTCCACAGCTGGGTACCTGTATCTAAGATTTGCGAACCTGCATACAAGAATGGGTGATATTGGCTTTTACATTATTGTATCTAGTAATCCCTGGAAGGGGGTTACGTTCTAGGGATTGCACCTAAAGCCAAAATCGCATAGCGTCAAAACACACTGGGTTCAGTGCTGCGTGGGATTGCCAAGGCCTTTTTTCTTGGACACCTGCCCCTATTCTTTTTCTCCCCCCCCCTTTTTTTTTTGCCAAGTGTGTAAAGCTGAATGAGGTCAAATTAAACGTGTGTAAGTTGCAAGCTTACTGTCCAGCTATTTCTCCACAGAACACTAGCTTGGCTTTTCCTATCCGCTTAAAAGGTAAAGGTAAAGGACCCCTGGATAAAGTCCAGTCAAAGGCTCAGTGGTTTAGACCACAGCGCCGTTATAATTCTGCCTAAACGTAAGGCCACACATGCCCTGTAGGTAATTGGTTCCATTGTGAAACTACTCTGTATCATCAACGGTTTTCTCAAAATGTTCAAGCAAAATCTCAGTCTTCTCTTTTGCTGCCTAAATATACCCAATGCCGCCCCCCCAACACTTCATCACTGGACTTGTTTCCCATTATTGGCAAGAGAAATTTATCGGAAAATGGTCTTTGTTTGGAAAAGGTTAGATGGAAAGGTTAAAAACATAGCACCATAACGTCATATGGTTCTAACCATATAACTCTTTCCCATTCATCTAATTTGAATTTTGTTCTCCACTTGTTACTTATAAAGCTATTCTTTATTTAGTTAGTTGCTTATTTGTTTTCTTTTCCTTCTCTCTTTGGATTTTTGCATCTGAGAGGGGAAGAAGGTGGAAATGGGAAATAATAATAATAATAACAGGGCAGAAGTGTCTCTGTGAAAATATACTGCATAGATATACAGTGGTATCTCTGTGGAATACTGAGGAAGAAACGGTAAAATCTGTGATGATAAAATGGGCACAGGATATAGGACACAATATTATGTTTGCTGACTGGGAGAAGTTGTGGACCACTGGGATTAAATTTACGGCATGTAATGCCCTAAGAGAGAATATTATGAAAATGATGTACAGGTGGTACATGACTCCAGTCAAGCTTGCAAAAATATATCATATGCCCGATAATAAATGTTGGAAATGTAAAGAAATTGAAGGTACATTCTTTCACCTTTGGTGGACGTGCCCAAGGAGTAAGGCTTTCTGGGAAATGATATATAATGAATTGAAAAAGGTATTTAAATATACTTTCCCAAAGAAACCAGAGGCCTTTCTCCTGGGCATAGTGGGCCAATCGGTGTTAAAGAAGGATAGAACTTTTTTTATGTATGCTACAGCAGCAGCAAGAATTCTTATTGCAAAGCATTGGAAGACACAAGAACTACCCACCTTGGAAGAATGGCAGATGCAACTAATAGACTATATGGAGTTGGCAGAAATGACTGGCAGAATCCGAGACCAGGGAAAAGAGTCGGTGGAAGAAGATTGGAGGAAATTTAAAATCTATTTGCAGTAACACTGTAAAATTTTTGAATGCTGATGACATTGAAATGAATTGAAGGGGTTCTAGCAACAAGGTAAAATGTAAGAGGGGATCAATAAATAGATAAACTAATAGGACATGAATTTGCTGAATAAATTTTAAAAAGGGATACAAAAGTGGGAGATGTGAGGAAGTCAGGAAAATAAGTTAATTAAAGATGAGAAATTAAGAAAGAGGGAAATTTTTGCTTTTCTTTTATATGTGTTTTTTTTCCTTTTCTTTTCTTTGTGTATTTTTTGTATTTTGTATCTTTGTATTTTTGTGTTTTGTATCTTTTTTGCTTTTGTATTTTTTTAAACTTTTGCATTGATAAAACCTAATAATACAGTGGTATCTCTGGTTACGAACTTAATTTGTTCCAGAGGTCCGTTCTTAACCTGAAGCTGTTCTTAACCTGAGGTACCACTTTAGCTAATGGAGCGTCCCGCTGCTGCCACACCGCCGGCATGCAATTTCTGTTCTCATTCTATGGTAAAGTTCTTAACCCGAGGTACTACTTCTGGGTTAGTGGAGTCTGTAACCCAAAGTGTTTGTAACTCGAGGTGTTTGTAACCCGAGGTACCACTGTAGAAACACAAAAAGCAATGGTGAAATATTTTGCCTTTGAAATGTATATGCAAAAAGCAGCAGCTCTAATAACGGGGGACGGGACAGTCATCGATTCCCGCAAAGCATCCTGGGAACTGTAGTTTGTTAAGGGTGCTGAGAGTTGTTAGGAAACCCATATTCTTCTCACAGAGTGGGGGCCGGGGGGGGGCGGTTGCTGATTCATGTTCATCTTATAGTTTATTACAATCTTGAGACTCTTTTCACAGGTATCTACCTCTCTTCATAGATTTATCTGCTGACGAGGCCAGAGGGAAATTGTTTTAAGAATGGCAAATTTATTTGTACTCTAAATTTTTGCCAAGTATCCTAAGAGGCAAGGGAGGGGCAGTGAGTTATCAAGGATGGGTACCACAAAAACAGAATTGCCCCTGTTAAAAAGAGCACATTGGAGTGTATGTGTTTAACTATGCAAGTTTAGGTTGGGTTGTGTATATTTTATTTAAACCTCTGCAAGAGAGTGTGTGATGAAAGTGTAATCTCAAGTACAAAAAAATCTAGGCCAGCTGTGTGCAGTGTGTGGTCTATGGTCTGAGAGTGAATACCGCTGATCTAGGCTGAGTATTAGAGAAAACTTTTTAACTGTAAGAAGATTATGACAATAGAAGAGAAGGCAAAGAAAGGAGTTACTCTAAGCTAGTTACTCATCTTTTAGGGAGGGTTAAGGCTCTTGCAAAAAGTTAATCCTGGGTATTACTTTAGCTGCATTGCACAAGTTATCAAAATCCCTTTTTAAATTATGTACAACAAATGATTATTAAGATGATACATGTTGTTTATTAAAGGATTGCCAACCACCATGTATACTGTGTGATGCAAAGGCCTTAAGTGAGGTCACATATTAATTGCCAAATGAAATTATTTTAAATTACAGGGTCCTTTGCTGTAGAAATAACTACAGAGGTATGTAATCCTTTCATTGTGCTGACATTACTTAAAATTATCCTCCTCAATACAGGAGTGGAATAATGTAAAGTCCAGCACTTTATGTACTGGTGATTTCCATAGAAGTCATCTGAAGGCATCAAAGAACGACATGCAACATGAAACTACATTTTTGTGTGTGTGTGAAATACAATACAATCTTATGCGCACCTGCTCAGATGTAAGACCTACAGTTCAGCAAGGCTTACTCCCAGGAAAGTATGTATAGAATTGCAGCCCTAAGGTTTTTTCCATCGAAAGATTAAGTATTCAGTGCAGATGGTCCTCTTAGAAGTGTTTTCCCATTTTGAACACTGGTGTATAGAAAATCATAACATACCCAGAGCTCTTTTACAGCCGGGACTCACCAGAAGTCAATTCTGGTACCTCTCTGATGGGTGTCATTGCCATTATATGAGAACAAAGGAGGCGTTCATGGTGAGTTCCAGCATCTCTTTTTCTAGAAAAAGAGTTCTTCATATACCATCCCATGTGGCAATGACAGGCAAAGAGAGGACTCAGCTACATTAGTCAAAAAAACAGCATTTAAAATGTGTTATAAACTTGCAACACCAGATGGCGCTGAAGAGCAGAGAAATTTTCTATGCGATTTTACATAGAGGTTTTTTTCCTTTTGTTAAAACAATTAAATTTAATACTTATTTATTGCGGGTTTCTTCCCCTGTGTGTAGATCCACCCTATTTCTCTGCTGTCACTGCATCCTCAATGTGCCACCCAGTTGGGAGCCCCAGAGTCCTTTGAAAAACCCACCATGTAAAATCTACAGCATAGTTTGAGGGCTAAGTTGCTTGGACCTTGATGCCGTGGTTGAGTCATGACTATGTCCTAGAGCACCATTCTGGTCTGGTTGTGTGGGATCCGTTTCGGTTATAGTGACCTGAAGACATGGACAATATACTTCAAGGGGTCTGGCTGACGACATGTCTCTGACCCCATTGTGGTGAATAAGTTCTCATTGAAGTGGATTAGCTGGGCAGGTCCTAGTTGTGAGAGAGGGTGATGATGGCTGCCTTGAAATAAGCAGTGGTCTGCCTTTTCCTTCAGAGACCCTCCCTGGACCATGAAGTATTTGACAAATAACACCCAGTGACTAGCATACTCTTATATTAACATGGTGGGGGCTGTTCAAGAACTTAAAGTCTCCTTCAGTGCCTCTGACATCACTGGATTTTGGGCGGTGCAGGCAGTTTTCCCTCACAGGGTGCTGAGCCAAGGGGGCACAAAATTGAGAAGACCCATAACTGAGAAGATCCATTTGGGAGTGCCAAGTTTTGGCCTCAGTCAGGGCAACATATAGAGACATCACCTTCCCAACAAAGGTCCGTATAGTAAAAGCTATGGTTTTCCCAGTAGTGATGTATGGAAGTGAGAGCTGGACCATTAAGAAGGCTGATCGCCGAAGAATTGATGCTTTTGAATTATGGTGCTGGAGGAGACTCTTGAGAGTCCCATGGACTGCAAGAAGATCAAACCTCTCCATTCTGAAGGAAATCAGCCCTGAGTGCTCACTGGAAGGACAGGTTGTGAAGCTGAGGCTCCAATACTTTGGCCACCTCACGAGAAGAGAAGACTCCCTGGAAAAGACCCTGATGTTGGGAAAGATTGAAGGCACAAGGAGAAGGGGACGACGGAGGACGAGATGGTTGGACAGTGTTCTCGAAGCTACCAGTATGAGTTTGACCAAACTGCAGGAGGCAGTGGAAGACAGGAGTGCCTGGCGTGCTCTGGTCCATGGGGTCACAAAGAGTTGGACATGACTAAACGACTAAACAACAACAAGGGCACCATATTATCAAAGATGACTAAAGTCTGCCTCCAACTTACCAGCGTCTCTAGATAACCAGGACCTCTTGGGCTTAGTATCTACAAGCCAGTAAAAGGGTGAGGCAAACTTCCCTAGGGTAGGAGTTCTCCATCTGCGTTGCCACCTGTTTCAGACAGTGGGGTTACTTGCAGCAGGGGATACAAGGAAACTCTCAACATATGGTGTGGTTCTGATGAGAAGTTTGCCATTACACAAGGCAATGTGGCCTGCTTCAGGCAGCAGTTTTGGGGGACCATTAAAGCCATCAAATTGCCAGTTATCTGACTTATTATTCTATTTCCCCCAGCATGGAGGCAGCACCACTTGGATCAACTGCCTAGAGCAGTGCTTCCCAAACGTGGGTCTCCACCTGTTTTTGGACTACAATTCCCACCATCCTTGACTGCTGGTCTTGCTAGCTAGGGATGATGGGAGTTGTAGTCCACAAACAACTGGAGCCCCAAGTTTGGGAAACACTGACCTAGAGCAATCCAGTGTCTTGAGCCATGGCTGTGCAGATTCCTTCCTAGACCTTCAGTTCCATGAGACGTAGAAAACAAATGCTACAAATCACCCCAGAACTGGATATATTTATCATTCTGGTAGCTACAGGAGAAGTGAGCTTAGGTTCACACTGCCATAGTCAGGAAACAAACCGTTTCACTTGCGATGGCTCATGCACACATACATATAATTGCTTGTTGAAGTCATTGATTTATGATGTTCCATATTTGAACTCACTGTCCTTGGTTTCGGAAGCCACAACGTACTGTTTGTACCCACATACAGAAGTCAGAGTTTCTTCAGTCTTGAGAACACATTAGTGGCCTGGAGCCCGATTACTAATCCATTCTTTTGTTTGTTCTTTTATGACAGCCATGTTTTTTTAGTAGCTTCTAATCAGTGGCAGCTGCCCCATTAGGTTAGGGGTAAAAGGAGGCACTGCCCCACAAGCCTCAGCCATCTTCCACCTGCCTGTTTTCTTACTGGCACCTAGTCCAGGGTTGCTGGTCTCTGGCTGCTTTGTTCTTCCTCCGCCTCAGCGTGGCGCTTGCGCAACTCAGCGAGCAGGAAAATGGAAAGCAAAACTAGACTGAGATTGCTCTGCCTGTCGCTGTCTCTGGCTCCACCTACTGATGGCCTCCCCAACTTCCTGCCACATCATTCCCAAAGGGGACCAGCCACCACCAATTCCCATTGCACTATACTGTGCGCTGGTGAAAAGTCAGCGTGACTGCTGCTGAATAACACTTCCACAGTCATTGTCAGGCTCCAGGGAATCTGATCCCTCCCACAGTGGACAGTCAAGAATCAGATGAATAAGAAGAGATCTTACCAAGTCTTTTATTCAATATATAACACCAGTCTTGAAAGACCAACATTGGCTCCCCGTACAATGGTACCTCAGGTTAAGTACTTAATTCGTTCCAGAGGTCCGTACTTAACCCTAAAAATGTTCTTAACCTGAAGCACCACTTTAGCTAATGGGGCCTCCTGCTGCCACTGCACCGCTGGAGCACGATTTCTGTTGTCATCCTGAAGCAAAGTTCTTAACCTGAAGCACTATTTCTGGGTTAGCAGAGTCTGTAACCTGAAGCGTATGTAACCTGAAGCGTATGTAACCTGAGGTACCACTGTACATTTCTGAGCACAATTAAAAGTCTCGGTCCAGTATACCTGAAGGAGCGTCTCCAACCCCATCGTTTTGCCTGGACACAGAGGTCCAGCGCCGAGGGCCTTCTGGCAGTTCCCTCACTGTGAGAAGCCAAGTTACAGAGAACCAGGCAGAGGGCCTTCTCAGTAGTGGCACCCGTCCTGTGGGGCTCTGGCAACCCACGCTACACCACTGCTCCAAGGTCACTTGGAATGTTGGGAACAGCCCATTGCAGGGAGGAAGAACCACCCAGTTCATGAGTCCTCGTTTCAAATCTTGTATCATCCATTAATTCACCACGGGGATTGAGCTGCAAGTCATGGAGTCTCAGGTTTGAAATTGACTTCTACCATTAACTTGCCAGGGGCCGGTGGTAACGTTATATTTGTGGTAGGGGCTGCTGCAGCTGCTGCCCTGACTCCCCGTCCTCCCCTGGCTGCTGCTTAGGAGGTGGCATAAATCTCTAGTCTGTTGCCCCACCACCTTGCCAGTCCCTGACCTTAGATCCAATGTCTAGTTTAAGGAACAAGTTAAAAGTACAGTGGTGCCTCGCAAGACGAAAAGAATCCGTTCTGTGATTCTCTTCTTCTAGCGGTTTTTTCGTCTTGCGAAGCAAGCCCATTGAAGGATTAGCGGATTAGCGCTATTAGCGCTATTAGTGGCTTTTAGTGGCTTTTAGCGGCTTTTAACGGCTTATCTGCTGATCGGATCAGCTGATAAGTGGCTTAGCGGCTTAGAAAAAGGTGGGGGAAGGGGGGGAAAACCAGCAGGAACTCGCAAGACTTTTTCGTCTTGCGAAGCAAGCCCATAGGAAATTCGTTTTGTGAAGCACCTCCAAAACAGAAAACTCTTTCGTCTAGCGAGTTTTCCGTCTTGCGAGGCATTCGTCTTGCGGGGCACCACTGTAGTGATATGACAGACCTTCTTCCTGAGACTATGCAGATCTACTCTTACAGTACTGAGCTAAACAGACAAATAGTATAACCTGGTATAAGAGTTTTCTAAGCATGAAGTCATGCCGCAGTGGTTCCCCTATTGCAAATCTAATGTATGATAGGCTCCATAGTGACTGTAGACAGGTCTTCCCCTCCTTTCTCTCATCTGCAATAATACGGACTCACCTTACAGTCATAAAGTATGTCCGACATGCACTGAACACTTTAAAGCACTATATAAAAATGCTAATTATGATTGTTCTTATTATCTCGTGTGGTGTAGCAAATTGTGGCCTAGATGAATGTGGTTTAACTTGTGGAAGCTGTTGCTGGTAGCTCTTTTCCACACTTCTCATTGTGCGTGACAATTGGGGAGCCATGTGATTCCCAGCCATTGTAACCGTTGCAGGTCATTTTGTTCATTCAACTTTACATGCCTTAGATGAATTGGCATTTTGAAGGTGCAATATCAAATAATTTGCATTGAAGTATTAAGCAACGTAATAAAATAACTCACAATTTGAATTGTTAATAAAACCTGCGAGCTTTTTGATCTATTAACAGGTGTTTGATTAAGGGTGTGTGAAAGAAAATCCAGAAGAATTGTGTAAGAAGTGGGATTCCTTCAAAGGTTTGGAAATCGGGTCACACCAGTACAGATTGCAAGAATGTATAAAACTGGGTCAAATGCTTGTTGGAAATGCAAAGAAAAAGAAGGGACTTTTTACCATATGTGGTGGGAATGTAGAGAAATTAAATTTTGGGGGGAAATGATATATAATGAGTTGAAGAAAATGTTTAAACTAACATTTGTTAAAAAAAAACCATAAGCATTCTTGTTAAGGGATTGTAGGAAAAGACCTGCCAAGGAAATTAAAGAACTTATTTATGTATGTGACAATGGCCGCAAGAGTCTTGATAGCACAAGGATGGAAGAATGAGGAAATCCCGACAAAAGAACAGTGGTAAGGGAAATTGATGGATTATGCGTAACTGGTGAAACCGACATACAAACTGCAAGACAAGGACAACTGTGGCTTTAAAGAAGAATGGGAACTTTTTACAAATTACAATACTTAAAAAACAACAAAATGAATTGGACTCCTTGGCAGGTTTTGAATAAGCATACACAAATTTATTATTGTTAACATAATAGATAGATCATTTAAGGATTTTTACACTTTTATAATATGTAGAGAATAATATGTGTTGAAAAACCGGAGAGAGGAGCTGAGGGAAGTCTGGGGTGAGGGTGGGGGGTGGGTGGGAGGGAGGGAGGGAGGGTTTTTCTTGGGAAGGGAGGAGGGGGAAATGGGGGGGATGAAGATGGTATGTTTTTGATAATTTGTTATGTTGAAATTCTTAATAAAAACTACTTGGGGGGGGAGGGAAATCGGTTCAGCAGGAAAGAAGGAGGAGTCTCGACCAGAGAGGAATGGCAAAGCTGACTGGAAAGCTCAGGAACCAAGAGGACAAAAACTTTTAAAAAATACTTTGTTTAAGAGACCAATGCAAGCAGATGAAAACAGTAGCAGGATTTTAATCTCACTTGTAACGTACCAAATACTACGGAAAATATGGATCAATATGAAACATAGATTATGGAATAATATGCAGTTGTAAATATTGACATTAGGACCCATGGAGGGGATGGGGGGAAGTCTCGAGATTCAGAGTAATCTCTGTATCTGGATATGCATGTGTAAAATCAAATAAAAATGATTTCCAAAGAAAAGGAAAAACGGAAATCAGTTCAGCCAGAGCGGAAATACATCCCTGTTCTAGAAGGAAGGTGGCAGCTTAGTAATGAATATTATGCCATCTAATAGCGAACACATGTGATGGCTGCTGACAGAAATGGACCCCGAATGGGATCGCCCCAAAACAAGAGGGAGATACCAGCAGGAGGGAAGCCCAAGGTTTGCAGAAGTACATTTAAGAGGAAGAACTGTGAGGAGAGAGAGACTTTGTGCCGGCCATCAGGCAATGGCTTTTTCCGCCTGCCCTGCCTACTCCCTCCAGCCCTAGGAGCCTTTAAAGACCATGACTTTGAGAAACAGCTGGAGCAGCTGGGAAGAAAGAAGAGGAGCTCAGGGATATATATATTTTTAAGTTTATATGTTGTGTGTCCTTGTTTCTCAATTTGATCCTTTTACGTGGTTTAGCATATTTCATGGTATTTTATGCGTTGTGACTTGCCATTATTTTTATTGATTACAGTTTAGTAATTCCTTATTGTAATTGCTAAGTGTAAACTGTTTAATTATTATTTGCCAATATTTAATCTTATTATTCTAATGAATGGTTGAACGTTGCTTTCTTTGGTATAAGTTGATTCTTCTAAAGTTATGCTTCTAGTACAACTTTTTTATAGGATCAGATTGTTACTGGGTGTGTGATCTTTGCTGTCTATATTGCCGTTTCTTCAGCTTGTAAACCACCTTGTGTGTAGTAATATAGAAAGGCGGTATACAAATTAGAAATGAAATGAAATGAAAAAGAAATTAAGAAGGTGGATGCGACCATAAGGGGCGCAGGTGGCGCTGTGGTCTAAATCACTGAGCCTCTTGGGCTTGCTGATCAAAAGGTCGGTGGTTCGAATCCCTGTGATAGGGTGAGCTCCCATTGCTCCGTCCCAGCTCCTGCCAACCTAGCAGTTCAAAAGCACACCAGTGCAAGTAGATAAATAGGTACGGCTGCGGCGGGAAGGTAAACGGCATTTCTGTGCTTCTATCACAGAGTTCCGTTGCGCCAGAAGCGGTTTAGTCATGCTGGCCACATGACCTGGAAAGCTGTCTGTGGACAAACGCCGGCTCCCTCGGCCTTAAAGCGAGATGAGCGCCGCAACCCCATAGTCACCTTTGACTGGACTTAACCATCCAGGGGTCCTTTACTTTTTTACCTTTTACCTACCACCACCACCAAAAACCAGCCCAGCAGCAACGGAACACAGGAACACAGGAAACTGTCTTTTGCTGAATCAGAGTGACTTTCTAGGATTTCAGCTGGGGATCTTCCCCCAGCCCTAACCTGGAAATGCCAGGATTGAAACTGGGACCTTGTGGATGCTAAACAGATTCTTTACCTCTGAACACTGGCCATTCCCCTGAGTGCTAGCTGGAAAAGAAATGCAGAAAGCAAGTGGTGATGGTTGCAATGCTTGGAAGGGGACGTCTGGCTGGAGCCTGTAAAAGGAGCCCTTGTATTAGGAGGTGAGAGTGCATTGCAACATTTTATGGTGGGTACCACTTGCATACGGAGGAGAAGAGGAGCTGTCCGGAGACACAAAGCCATAACCCATCTTCTTGTGAAAAGTGCAGTAAATCTTTTTTAATATCCATGCAGAACAGACAGGTGTTCTTGCTATTAGCGCCTCATCCAAAAGAGAAAGAGAAAAAGACGAAGCCCACACATCATAAACATCTACAAGCTATAATTATCTCTAATAGCAGTACACAGGACTCTGCAGTTTCAAAGTGCTTTGCAGACATCAAATAATGAAGTGCTTATGACATCCAGATAAAAAAGATGAGGAAACTGCGAGGGCGAAATAAGCAATTTTCCCGTAACTGCATATGGAAAGGCAGTGTCTGCTGTGATGAGTTGGGGTATTAATCACACGGGTTTGTACAGTCATGTCGTCAGGAAAGAGGCACTAATGATATCTGGCAGAGAATTCTCAACACCTCACCAACATCACTACCCAAGATCCTTTGAGGGAAGCCATGACAGGTAAAGGAATATGTCGGGCGCTTGCAGCAATGCCTCACACTTAGATCCTTTTCATCGGACCTCTTTCTGAGAATGATTGATAATCTTTGAATGCACTTTGTAGCTGGATTTTTGTGGCAAGTTGGGTTGGTGGGTGGGTGCAAGATGGTAAGAGTGACCTTGCGGGAGTAATAATAATAATAATAATAATAACATAATATTGGTGGGTCCCAACAGAATATTAAAAACATAATAGAAGATCAAACATTAAAGACTTCCCTAAACAGGGCTGCCTTCAGATGCCTTCTAAAAGTCAGATGGTTATTTATTTCCTTGACATCTGATGGGAGGGTGTTCCACAGGGCAGGCACCACTACCGAGAAAGCCCTCTTCCTAGTTCCCTGTAGCCTCATTTCTTGTAGTGATGGAACCACCAGAAGGCTCTCAGAGCGGGAGCTCAGTGTCCGGGCAGAACGATGGGGGTGGAGAATGCTTCTTCAGGTATACTGGGCCGCAGTTGTTGAGGACTTTAAAGGTCAGCACCAACTGTCCGTATAGTCCCGAGTTCTGCTTGTAACAGTGGTCAGTGAGATGCCTCTGGAGATACACAAGCCATCTGTATGACGATGACAACCATTTCCTCTTTATCTCCAGAACATGCTATTCCAAAATGAGGGGATGCCAAACAGGGCAGCCCCAAAGTATTTTGCTGCCTGAAGTGGAACAGCAAATCCAAATCAACACAGGAACAGAAACATGGAGCATCAGGCTAGGATTGGGTTTCTTCAGGAATGTTTGAAGCAGGAGGCAACATACAAGCAAGGAGTAGGTGCTTGGTATGGAGAAAGATGGAGAGATGCTATTGGGAGACAGAGAGAAGGCAGAACTACTCAACAGCTACTTTGCCTTGGTCTTCACTTAAAATGAAAGCACCGCCCAACCTGGTGATAATAAAATGAACTAAACAACAACAACAACAATTTATTGTACCACACCCATCTGACTGGATTGTCCCAGCCACTCTAGATGGATTCCAACAAAATATAAAGGGACAAAACAAAACATCAAAAATTAAAACCTTCCCGAAACAGGACTGCCTTCATAAGGTCATGCGATTGTTTCATGACACCACAAATCAGCCGTCTGAATGCTTGCTACCGTGTAACTATGTGGACTAATAGTCCTTAATTTGTGTATTCTCTCCAACCCCAGAATATATATTTTTAAAGCTATCTATATATAAGAAAAAGGAGTGAGGGGAGAGAAACTGCTGGAACTTTACCCAAGAGGTTTCTCACCACTATCTTGTCACATCCAAATGTCAAAACATTGAGGGTGGCAATAATATATACTGATGAAGGCAGTTTATCAGTATTTCAATAGAGGACAACTTCAAAATGTCTTTTGAGACGGGTGTTTTCATCTCCCCCATCCCCTTTCACGAAAGCAAACCATAAGACAATGTTCTTCCAGGATCACCGAGCCTGGAGTAAAATTTCATGGCACGCTGCTATGATAATCTGCTGTAGTTGCCACTTTGTTACTGATATGGGCTGGTGAAACATCACCCCGGACTTGATTTGCTATTTATGTAACTGATCCGTCAAGTGGAAACCTGCAAGTCCTCTATTCAGTTTGGTAAACATGGGCTTGTCTGTCACCTCGCATTGTTCCTCTTCAAAGTACAGTTGCCACCTTATCTGGCAACAGCTTTCTTTAAGAGTGCTGTGCCTGTGAAATCATCTTTCACCACCGAAGCTGGCATCTTCTTGTTTCTTCTTCTTATTCTTCTTCTTTTCTTCGCAGGAGCAGAGACATTCATCTCTACCTTAATGGTTAATTAATTTTGAAAATGTGTATTTCACAACACAGTCATAATAAAGAATGAATGGAGACTGGGAGGTGGACAATGGAGTCCAGTGCCCCTTCTTCACATTGCCTCCCTATTTAGTTCTTCCAATGTCATCCAAAACACAGATAACTTTTCTTTCATGAATTGTCCTCTTGAATGATTTATACATGTTGTGTTATCTGAAGCCCTCTCCAGATCCCCTTGTGGGTTCAGCCAGCCATCAGCTGAATAATTGTTAATTTTAACACTATAAAAGGTTCTGATGCCAGGGAGATAAAGTGTTGAAGGGGAGAATTAATTGAAATGTATCTTCTAATCACAGTGACTCTCCACTTTTCAGCCCTACAAAAAAATTATACATCGGTTTTGAGGCGGAGAGAAATTTACATCTGCGTGGCCCATAAAGCTTTAGGACTAGCAGGAAATAGATAAGTTAATTGTCTCTTGGACCCATAAATGGTTTGCCCAGAAAATAGACCAGGGCAGGCCCTCTGTTCACAGCACACTGAGCGCTCATACATCGGATCCTTCCTAAGCAACAGCAGACAAAATTGGCCGGGAGATCTCTGACAGGCACCTTTGACAAGACAGGAGACGAGGAAAGAGAGAGGGAGGAGCAGCAGGGTGGGGGAATGATTCAACTCAACCCAAATTTAATCTGGGTATTAAACACTCTACGCTTCTGATATACTTTGGAAAACATGCTTGTGTACACATACATATATATATTGAATTAATATGAGGCACCATTTCAGATGGCAGCAGGACAGCTGCAAAGAGATCCCAAGGTTCCCCAAGGACCGAGGGCCTGTTCTTGGATGCGTTCAAGGTCAAAGTGCAAAAAAAAAAGCAATGCAATTTCCCTCTACAGTACAATAGAGAACGGGGGCCGTTATCAACCCAGGGCCAACTAGCATCTGTTGTCGCTGGGCTTCTTTTAAAACAACAAAGGAGCCTGCGCCTTTGGCATGCTAACCTGCTACATAGGTATTGTTTATTGGAATCGTCACTGAGTGCGTGGCACCTGTCAGCTATCCTGAGACACTCGTGAGGATTAGTGGGGTCTGAAATGTGAGGGCCAGGTCCCCTTTATGGCCTCGCCTGAAGTTAAGCAAACAAATGCCACCCATTTCAGGTTTGCAGGGTATTTCTTTATAAAAACCAACCAACCAATAATTTATACAGCACGGTCCCAGGGGTTATGATCCGAGCGCACTTGTGGTTGTTCAAACAGAGGGGGAAACAAGAACCTAATCTGGAGGATAGGATGGGAAGGAAGAGCAAAGGGACAAGACCGAGTTCATGGCAGGAGCGCCAGGCGGACCACTGGTGCCACTGAAACTGACTCTAGAAAATAAATCGGAAGTTTTGTGAGAGTACAATATCAGGTGTGTCCTGAACAAAAGGAAAAGGTATTAAAGTACATTAACGTTGCCTTTTCTTTAGAAACTTGAGTTTCCCCTCACAATTACTTTAAGTGAAATGAACTTTGAGCCACCTCTGCTGTCCTTTGCAAATGCTCCCCTCTGCAGGAAAACAAAACAAAACACCTTTTGGACAGTGCTGGAACAACAGGACCTTACAAGATTTAGGCTGCATATACACTATACAGTGTATAGCAGGCACGTCCAACAGGTAGGTCGTGATCTACCGGTAGATCACTGGATGTCTGTGGTAGATCACTGGTAGATCACTGTCTCCTCCCCTCCCCCAAAGAAGCTCAACAAGTTTGGCTCCCCTAAAAAAGCTCAACATTTTCACCCTGCTCCCCCCAAAAAAAATAGGCAACAGGCCTTCCCCCTTCCTAAAAAAAGCTCAGCAACTTTGACCTGAACCCAAAAAAGGGGGTCGATCACTGCCAGTTTTTAATTCTGTGAGTAGATCGCAGTCTCTTGGGAGTTGGCCACCCCTGGTATATAGGAGTAAGATCCATAGACCCCAAGGGGACTTACTCCTGAGCAAACCTGCAGTCCTATGCACATGATGTCGTAAACCCTACTGAGTGCACTGGGTTCATCTAAATATGCAAAATATAAGAAACACATCTGGTACCAGTTACCATGCCCCCCCCCTTGTAATATGGTGATATGTACCTTAAAATACAGAGGAATATCAGTGCATGGCAAATTGAAATATGATGGGTTGCTATGGCTGAAAGGACCTCCTTTAGTGGTGGCACCCTGGTTGTGGAACACCTTCTCCTGACACATGCTTGAATGTTTTTTCTGTAACTCTGGGGAGTTACAGTTTTGCATACTCCACAAAAAATGAAGGGTGTCTTTTTATACAGCACGGCTGCAGCAAGAGTTCTTATCGCAGCAAAATGGAAGAGTGCTGAAATTCCCTCTATACATGAATGGATCCAAAAGCTGACAGAATATGCTGAATTAGACGGTCTATCAGAAAAATATAAAGAATAAATCAAAACAGGAATTTGTCTCAAAATGGGAGGTTTTCAAAGAATATTTGAAATATAAATATAGTAGTTTAAACTCTGTTGCAGCATTCGAGGAACTTCAGAGGAACTGCAAGTTAGACATAAGAGTTAAGATATATTAAGAAATAGTTAAATGATGATAAAAGTGTATTGGCAATAAGTAATATGAAATTGAAATAAGGAATAGATGGGAGGTCGGGTCTACAGTGCTAAGACCAACTTATGTTTTATTGTTTGTTAAGGAAATTTTGTGTTTATTGTTATTCCTGTGTGTAATTCTGTATCTGTGTTTTCTCTCTCCCCCCCCCCTTTTGCTGGATCAATTTTTTTTAAAAGAATGTTTTTCTGGTGCCCCCCTTTAAAACTTGTAAAATAGCTTTTAAATAAGTGTGAGTTGTTATGTTTTTTTACTCACTGCTCTTCACGGGGCTTTTTTTTTTAATCTAGCTTTGGAAATCATTTTCTGATATTGAGACTGGGGGAGGAAGAGGAGGGGGGAGCGCACCGCCCTCGGCAGCGCGATCCCAGTGGGGTGCCATCGTGGCTGCCCCCCCCCGCCCGTGCTGGGTGCCATGCCCCCGCAGGTGGCGCAACATGCCCCCGGGACGCGCACTAGCCCTGTCCCCGCCTGCTCTCTGCCCCCCAGTGCCAGAACATGAAGCTCCACCACTGGGAGTGCCATTGCTTATATATAGCCAAAACAGCACCACCTGCATATAAAACATAGGCATTGGCAACCTTGGGTAAGTGCCAAAGTTTGTGGGAAAGTATATATATATACGGGGGAGGGGCTTTAGGGAGATGAACACAGCCCAATGAACACAGAGGGTGCTCAATAGGAATAGAATGCATTTGACGGGGTGAGAAATGAAATGGTCAATCTGAGACAAGAGCTCTGCAGGTTGAAACATTCTTATCCAGACCCCGATTGTTTTATTGTCTTGTTGTTGTTGTTTAGTCGTTTAGTCGTATCTGACTCTTCATGACCCCATGGACCAGAGCACGCCAGGCACTCCTGTCTTCCACTGCCTCCCGCAGTTTGGTCAAACTCATGTTCGTAGTTTCGAGAACACTGTCCAACCATCTCGTCCTTGGTCGTCCCCTTCTCTTTGTGCCATCAATCTTTCCCAACATCGGGGTCTTTTCCAGGGAGTCTTCTCTTCTCATGAGGTGGCCAAAGTACTGGAGCCTCAGCTTCAGGATCTGTCCTTCCAGTGAGCACTCAGGGCTGATTTCCTTCAGAATGGACAGGTTTGATCTTCTTGCAGTCCATGGGACTCTCAAGAGTCTCCCCCACCACCATAATTCAAAAGCATCAATTCTTTGGTGATCAGCCTTCTTTATGGTCCAGCTCTCACTTCCATACGTCACTACTGGGAAAACCATAGCTTTTACTATATGGACCTTTGTTGACAAGGTGATGTCTCTGCTTTTTAAGATGCTGTCTAGGTTTGTCATTGCTTTTCTCCCAAGAAGCAGGCGTCTTTTAATTTCATGACTGCTGTCACCATCTGCAGTGATCACGGAACCCAAGAAAGTAAAATCTCTCACTGCCTCCATTTCTTCCCCTTCTGTTTGCCAGGAGGTGATGGGCCCAGTGGCCACGATCTTCGTTCTTTTGATGTTGAGCTTCAGACCATATTTTGCGCTCTCCTCTTTCACCCTCATTGAAAGGTTCTTTAAAGATGCCCTGAAACCTGTTGCTATAGGGCATCCTATACGTATAGAAGATAATAAGAAATGTATTAACTGTGTGGATAGCTCAGCTGGTTACAGCATGGTGCTGATGATGCCAAAGTTGTGGGTTCGAGTCCTCTGTGGAGCAGCTGCATGTTCCTGCATTGCAGGGGATGGAGTATATGGCCCTTGGGGCCCCTTCCAACTCTACAAT
Organism: Podarcis vaucheri; assembly: GCF_965113315.1. Lineage (NCBI taxonomy): Eukaryota > Metazoa > Chordata > Lepidosauria > Squamata > Lacertidae > Podarcis > Podarcis vaucheri. The sequence goes on along the minus strand of NC_138762.1, from coordinate 97,652,864 downwards.
TCTGTGATTCTATTATCTGCCCTGGGGGCAGTGGCATCTTGAAGCTGCGAACTAGATCCGGAGTATAAATAGACGGAATAACTTTTCTTACATAGGAAGGTGCTAAATTCCTGATTTCTGCCTTAGCGTTTGGACTTTGAGATAAGTGTGTGTGTGGGGGAGAGAGAGAGAGAGAGAGAGAGAGAGAGAGAGAGAGAATGTTGCTACTATGTTTCAAGGCACATAGCAAAATGAAGATTAAGCATATAACTTCAGAACAAAATGCAGAAGCAACCAAAATAGCTGAACGAACCAGGGACATACTTGGATAAACTGCATTGTATTAAAGTACACAACAATGTCATCCAAAGCTTTCCTCTGCAAAGCTCAAAAATGGTCTCCGGGCTCAGAAACGGCTAAATAGCAAAAGTTTACTCATTACTTAGATGAAAAGTAATTCCCATTTCTCAGCAATCCATGTCTTTAATTGCATTTTCTTTATAAGCTGAATGTAGGTAGGCAGAATTGTAGGCAGAATTACAATGGAGCAATTGAGAACCAATGATTTTCTAAGCCGCCGATAGTAGGTATTTAATTTTGCTTTCAAATCCATACTGTGGTGGGCACTTAGGCACACAATAGCCGAGGAGATATGCCCCAATCAGTTTATAAGATAGTATGAAGAAAATGCATAATGGAGCAACCAGATATATAAATAGAATAATACAAAGAAACCTAATCTACTACCAAAGCTATAATTCAATCCTTTTGCAACACAAGTGCAGAGCTAAACTGGCTTATGAATAAGCACTACAATCCATAGATGGGGCTGTATAACCTTGGCTGGGTCTAAAACCTTGAATTATTGTTGAGCATTTTAGAGGAAAGAAATAAAGAAAGCTAATGACTGTGTCAGAAACAGGAAATATTAGTAAATACTAATTTTGGATTAAACGTATGACAAAAGAGCAGGTCCCACACCCCCTTCCGCTCTCCTGTCAATCCCACCATCTTTTCTTACACATGCACACCCAGCTCTTTTTATCTCTCTCTCTCTTTTTGAATGTAGCCATTACAACGGGTGGGGGAGGGAGACAGACCGCAATTATGGAACTGCAGTTCAGGGAAAGGCTGCCCCGGCCTTTATTCCGCACAGCTCTCTTGATATCAGATCAACAGACTATAAGGGAGGATAAAATTTAATCAGCAATACTGTGATCGCTGGTGCCCAGATGCACCAGTCATTATGCATGTGAGTATACGTATTGCTGTTGTTGTTGTTTAGTTGTTTAGTCGTGTCCGACTCTTCGTGACCCCATGAACCAGAGCACGCCAGTCACTCCTGTCTTCCACTGCCTAACGCAATTTGGTCAAACTCATGCTGGTAGCTTTGAGAACACCATCTCGTCCTCTGTCGTCCCCTTCTCCTTGTGCCCTCAATCTTTACCAACATCAGGGTCCTTTCCAGGGAGTCTTCTCTTCTCATGAGGTGGCCAAAGTATTGGAGCCTCAGCTTCAGGATCTGTCCTTCCAGTGAGCACTCAGGGCTGATTTCCTTCAGAATGGATAGGTTTGATCTTCTTACAGTCCATGGGACTCTCAAGAGTCTCCTCCAGCACCATAATTCAAAAGCATCAATTCTTCGGCGATCAGCCTTCTTTATGGTCCAGCTTTCACTTCCATACATCACTACTGGGAAAACCATAGCTTTAACTATACAGACCTTTGTTGGCAAGGTGATGTCTCTGCTTTTTAAGATGCTGTCTAGGTTTGTCATTGCTTTTCTCCCAAGAAGCAGGCGTCTTTTAATTTCGTGGCTGCTGTCACCATCTGCAGTGATCATGGAGCCTAAGAAAGTAAAATCTCTCACTGCCTCCAATTCTTCCCATTCTATTTGCCAGGAGGTGATTGGATCAGTGGCCATGATCTTAGTTTTTTTTATGTTGAGCGTATATAAACATGCAAACATATGAAATACATCTCAGACAGTTTATTTGGTGGATTCATGCTTTCTACCTAGGGAAAGGTCATCATCGCTCAGTGGTAGAGCTGTGCATGCAGAAGACCCCAAGTTAAATCTCCAACATCCGCCGGTAGACCTGGGAATGTTCCGTCTCTGAAATATTTGCTGCCAGTGAGCACCAACAATACATAGCTGGCTGGACCAATGCTGTGACTTGGTGTGAGGCAGCTTCCCATGTTCTTCAATCACTCTCCTGTCAAGAAGAAGAAGAAGAAGAAGTAGAAGAATTTATTATTTATACCCCATCCATCTGGCTGGGTTTCCCCAGCCACTCTGGGCAGCTCCCAACAGAATATTAAAAACACGATCAAACACGAAACATTAAAAGCTTCCCTAAACAGGGCTGCCTTCAGATGTCTTCTAAAAGTCAGATAGTTGTTTATTTCCTTTACATCTGATGGGAGGGCATTCCACAGGGTGGGCGCCACTACCAAGAAGGCCCTCTGCCTGGTTCGCTGTAACCTCACTTCTCGCAGTGAGGGAACCGCCAGAAGGCCCTCGGAGCTGGACCTCTAATGTCCAGGCTGAACGATGGTGGTGGAGATGCTCCTTCAGAAACGTCCGAGCTTGTGCTGTGGAATCCTCATGCATTGCAGATAACACTAGGTTTTTTTGTAAGGACACACACTCCATTTGCACCCACCAGCCCCATGGGGAATTGATGCTGACCCCTGTGAACTTACTTGCCCCTGTGGATTGTGCATACTTTTGCACGTTGCAGTGAAGATCAGCTGAAGTACACAAGCTGGAGAAGCTTGTTCATCATTTCTGGTCATCTCACTGCACACTCCACAATAAGCTTCCAAGGAAGCCCAGCCCTATTCAACAACCTGTTCATTGAGCTGGTCCAGCGAAACCTAGTATGTTCTTTGGTCATAAATGAATTTTATGAAAACAAATTGTCATGATCCTAGCCATTCCACTGTTGTCCATCTTGTTGGAGAGGACAAAGAGGAAATTGCAGTAGGGTTTGCAGACCAAAAAATGCCCAAGAGGAGAACTAGCTGGTCCACCAAACACGTGTAAAACTTCTCGCAATTGCATCACATCACAATCAAGCACGAGTCTGGCCATTTTGCCAAGATCCCTTTTAGAATGTGCATTCACAGGGACCTCACCAAGGATGCACAACATTTAAAAGGTCGGGATATTCCACCACTGTTGGAATAAAACTGAGGCTACATTTATGATGTTGAGGAAGGATTCATTTTGCAGAGTTGCTCACTTCTATGTTACATCATGCCAAGATGATAGAAGGTGGTCGTAGGTCAGGGGTGGCGAGAAGAAGAAGAGAAGAGTTTGGATTTGATATCCCGCTTTATCACTACCCGAAGCAGTCTCAAAGCAGCTAACATTCTCCTTTCCCTTTCTCCCCCACAACAAACACTCTGTGAGGTGAATGGGGCTGAGAGACTTCAGAGAAGTGTGACTAGCCCAACGTCACCCAGCAGCTGCATGTGAAGGAGTGGAGACGCAAGCCCGGTTCACCAGATTACAAGTCTACCGCTCTTAACCACTACACCACACTGGTTCTCTTAGAGAGGGTTGGGAAATGTGAGGCAGAGATTTGCTGCACTTGGAGTTTTTTAGAGCTCTATTCCAGATTCTCCATCATGTTCAGTCCTGCGTACATGCTTTCCATAATGATTGTTTTTCTCATTTGGCTAGATTACCTCCTATGATTTTTAAGAGCGACATTTGTGTTCAGGTGTAGACAACTCTAAACACTTACATAAGGAATTGCATACAAGCACATTAAAGCCGCCGCTTCCACTTCCCCCCCTCTCCTCCTCCTCCTTTTTCAGGGGCAATTTAATATTCTGCAAATGTTACAACTTTTCTCCCTCCCCCAAATTAAAAATAAATCAGCTTAAACGCCTAGAGGAAATCTGGCTGTTTTTAATTTATTGTTTTGTCGTAAAACTCTGTGTGCTAAGAGCCAAAATAAACCAACTCTTGGAACTCAAAAATATAATGTGAATGTTCTGTCTCTCTCTTTTTTTAAAAAAGAAGTGAAGGCAAGCAAAAGCTGTTAAAGGGTGAAAGCATTGTGCTTATTGTTTATTACAATTCTATACTACCTTTCTTCCAAGAAGATGAAGGTGACATCTCCTCTTCCCTGAGTTTATCCTCACAACAGCCCAGCGAGGAAGGTGAGACAGAGTGGTTCCCGGAAGAAAACAAACATTTCAGGTCTATCTATCCTAATGCAGCTGCTTACAGACATGCCTCTGGTCTCCTTGTGAGTAACGCAGCATCTTGGATGTTCAGGGTTTGATGATGAAGGACAAACAGGGAGGGAAGACCATTGGGAATATTCCACTCTTAAGGGATCTTGACCCAGGTGGGTCAAAGCACAATCCTATACATACCTGCTCAGAATTAATTCTTGTCGAGGTTTAGGATTGCAACATAAATGTCTAACTAAAATGCATGCATGCCCATGGCTATACAGTTTGGCTCCAGCATCCCTTGCAGTATACCCTCACCCCCAATATTCAGTCCACCTGGTCATTATAGCATTTAGAGTAATTTTCTCAGCAGCGGGGGGCAGGGTTGGGAGATATTGGAATTACTTTGTTTTTCTTCTTTCCACTCTACGTTCTTTTGCCTTTTTAAGAAAAGCATGTCCATTAGATGCTTAGCCTATGGCCAGGGTCTGTGTTGTCATTGTAGACTAATTTGTGCAGCACCTGGAAAAATGTTGTGGGTGCACCTTGTCATGTGATTGCACCCCTGGTAGAAAAGTCATTCCTGCAAGATGGGGGAGAGAGAGAAATACAGTCGTACCTTGGTTTTCGAACAGCTTAGTTCTCGAACGTTTTGGCTCCCAAACGCCGCAAACCCAGAAGTGACTGTTTTGGTTTGCGAACTATTTTTGGAAGTCGAACGTCTTACGGGGCTTCCAATTGGCTACAGGAACTTCCTGCAGCCAATCAGAAGCCGTGCTTTGGTTTCCGAACGTTTTGGAAGTCAAACGGACTTCTGGAACAGATTCTGTTCAACTTCCAAGGTATGGCAGTACCGCTTAGGACAGAGGGGTGGGTAGCTGGGAAAACAACGGAGTACTGATCTAGCCCCCAGCACCACAGTTGGGTGAGTGTGCATGTCCCAAGGAAAAGTGGGATATTCTGGTATCAAATGAGAAACTGGGACTGCTTCTGTAAAGCCAGGACTGTCCCTGGAAAATAGGGACACTTGGGGGGCTAGTGTCCTATGGGAAGCCCACAAGCAAAACTACAACACCCATCATTGCTGGCCAGTGACCATACTGGCAGACCCTCCAAGTATTCCTATTTTCCAGGGACAGTCACAAATTTACAGAAGCCATCCCGGTTTCTGATTTGATTCCAGAATGTCCTACTTTTCCTTAGGGCATCCCTAAGGAATGTTGGAGGGTATGGTAGGATGTCCCTATTTTCATTGGACAAATGTTGGACAGTACAGAGTTATGCAACCACCAAGCCAAGGAGATAAGTAAATATACAACCTTTAGAAAACATCTGAAGGTAGCCCTGTATAGGAAAATTTTAAAATGTTTAATGTTTTCTTATGTTTTTATATATGTTGGAAGCCATCTAGAGTGGCTGGAGTAACCCGGGCACATGGGTGGGGTATAATAATAATAATAATAATAATAATAATAATAATAATAGAAAAGGATGTCCCTATTTTCATTGGAGAAATGTTGGAAGGTCTGTACTGGCATGACCTGATGGAGTTGGAGTCCAACAACATCTTGAGAAGGAAGGCTTTCATGGGTGTTACTTGAGTTCTCCACTGAATAAGTTCCCTTCCAGTTCTGGGATTCTGCTAAATCAGCTCTAGGGCAACTGAAGCACTTATAAACCTTAGTGTGTTCTCTCTCTCTCTCTCTCTCTCTCTCTCTGTGTGTGTGTGTGTGTGTGTGATGGTGGGAGCTAAAGAAAGAAAACTATACAAATGAGGAATGTAGTCTTGCAAGTGTGTTTAAGGGCCTGGCAACTTTTGACAACTGAAAGTGATGTGGAATTGGTGGCGGAGACCTGCACAAAGAAAAATGTCAACTTTGAAGGGAGGGTATGGAAAGGCTTTCGTGCACAAACAAAGCAGCAAATACACAAAGTGCCTCTTCAAATAGCGCAGTGATAAGTCTATTGAGCGTGTGAGTCATCTTTTCAGTTAGTGAGAATGATTAGGTGCAGATCGCTATCAGGAAAACCACTATTCTCTTCTAATCCTTTTTTTTTTTTAATCTCTCATGCTTGCCAATTTATTATTACATTCAAATTGCCAAAATTAGATGGGACTGCGGCTTTTTGCTTGCTCAGGAGTGTTGTTGGCAGTAATAAAAAATAATGCAACCAGACTTTTTAAACTAGGCCCAAGTATGTCAGAGACACATACACACAGAGAGGGGGGGGGCATCAATTAAATACCACCCTTTCTCAAAGCTCAGAAGTAGAGTAGCCATGCTGTTTGTGGGGAAATGTTTTGAGTCCCTGAGCCAACTGAAACTGCTTCTCATTGCCGTTTCAAAAACTCTCCCTTCTGCTCCTCAGTTTTGTGAAATGATTTATTCAAATAAGGCAACCATTGCCGGCATTGCGCTTCCCTGATATGGTGGACTAAAATTCCCCTCAGCCTTAGCTGGCATGGGAATTGTAGTCCAAATTCCCCTGAGGGCACCAGGTATGATGAGGCTGAAACAAACTGTTGCAATTTCCAGAGAGAGTTTATTAAAAAGAAAAGAAAATCAATCTTTGACATGGTAATGGATCTTATTCATTAAGAGACGATAAAAAAAAAACAAAAACCCCAAGCAAAATGAAGGGCCTGGATTTAGGTTGCATCATGTGCCTCAGATGCAAATTGACTCCCTTGCACAAGATGACTTTCTCATTATTCCCCGTAATTATATCGATACCATTGCATCACCGCAAGAATTAACACATAATAAAGGCCATGTTAACCAAGCATCAAAGCAACTGAATGCATTCCAACCATCCACTCCTAATTAATAATTTTCAAGGGTCTAAAGTAAGAGTGTGATGGATGACAACAGGATTCCGCTTCTGCTGAAGTCAGTGGGAAATCTCGCAAAGGCTAGAGAAACGAGATTAGTATAATTGTGGTGTCTTGGTGGTAGGAAGTATGAAAAGGGGCAGATGTCTCGGGAGCATTTTTCCTTGATAGCAAAACTGTCAGCCCTTTGATAGCAGCGACAGCTTTGTCACTGCATTCAAGGAAAAGGGAAACCAGTGAGGAAGGGATACCATTACTGATATCGGGAGGGGAGATGGAAGGGGCAGAGATTCCATTAGGAGGATAAGATTCTCGGCCTACTTTGGGAAATGATGGGGGCTGAATTGCAAAGTAAACATAAAGTCCCAAACCACCCATTGCATTTTAAGAGTTAATTGTTGTGCGGTGCAAGGAGACAGTCGGGTCGTGCGTCCACAGCAGTGGACCACTGGGATGAGCACAGAGAGAGGAGAAACGCTATGGCGCATCTGCAGCAGCACAACCAGACACCTTCATCTGCTCCAGCTGCAACAAAACATGTCTCTCCCATACATAGCTGTCAACTTACAGATTTGAAAATAAGGGACCAGCAGCCAAAATAAGGGACCTGCGGCCTCACCCGTTCCAGGCACTCCAGTCTTCCTGTCCTCTTGCAGTCTGGTCAAACTCATGCTGGGTAGCTTCGAGAACACTGTCTAACCAGCTTTGTAACCAGAGGTTCAACTGAATAGAATCTGAATCACATGTACCACAAGGCCTATGCAGCCTCAACTTAAGATGGCTCCCCAGCCTGGCTTTGCACTGCAAAGTTTGCAGCAGCACGTGCAACAAAATGGCGTCCAGCATTCAAAAGCCCCCTCAGCTTGTGTTAACTAGCCACACACAAGGCATGCAAGCTCAACCCCCAGTCGTTCTTAGACTTCTTATTGGGTGAGGAACACAGCCAAGCAACACAGTTGGAGCCTCCCTCCTTCCTGGCCGGCAGGGAGGGAGGGAGAGGAGCTGCTTCCTTTGAAATTTAAGGGACATCATTTAAGGGACATTTAAGGGACATCCATCAATAAGGGACAGCAGTGGGACATGGCACTGGAATAAGGGACTGTCCCTTCAAATAAAGGACACTTGACAGCTATGCTCCCATATCAGTCTCTACAGCCACAGCAGGCGCTGTAACTCCCCAATGATTTGACTTCACCCCCAAAGGTGCACTCCTCTCAAGACATATGCCAACAGATGCCAACAAGTTGCCAACACAACTCTGTTTCTTAAACTTTTTGGACTCGCTTCCTTTTTGAAGCTTGTATTGGGGAGAGAAGCTTGTGACCTCCTAGATGTTTCTAGACTGCAATTCCCATCACCAGTGACTATTGGCTTGTTGTCTGGGATTGATGGGCATTGGAGACCAAAACACCAGGAGAGTCACATGTTCCCTATCCCTATCCCCGATTTAAACTTTTAAAAGAGCTTATTGTGTACACTAGGGATTTATATTGGTTTTGCTTCAGTTTAACAGTAATGATTTTCTCTAACAAATTCCTCCATGGGGGCCTGCCCCACAGTTTGAGAACCATGGCAATATATTATATCACAGAGCCATTACTGGGAACAGGGGTTTGTGCCTTTGATTTAATTGTTTCAAATAAGAGTCAGGCCAGATGTACTTAATGCAATAGCTAGCCAGAGGTAGAGGTCCTCCTCCTGAGAACTAGTTGCATGACATGCATGGGGGTCAGAAGGAAGCGCAAAGCTTTCCCCTTCCCTCTCCAAATGGTGTCCCTGAACATGGCCTTTTCTCTACTGAAAGGTCAATTTTGTTTGAGGTAAAAAGAGCAGAGAGTCCTAAGACACTAACATATTTCTTGCGACATAAAACTTTATGGATTAGAGTCCCACCTTCAAAATCAAATATCTTTAATACTGTCAGTGACCAGGAAGCAATTTATAAAATATGACATTAAGAGTAGTATTGTGCTACAAGTAGCAGTAAAAATATGGCCAATTCTCAGAATTGGTGCTTATATTTATGACCAGGTTTCGAGTTTTAAGTTTTTAAAATTCAATTCAGGAGTCGCCACTGTTTATTATCGTTCTTTCGATGTTTACAGTTTGAACTCCTTTGTAGACATCATTGCTCGTCTTATTCTTGTTGCAATGTAACAGTCCTTTGCCACGGACCTATTAATTTCGGGCTGTTTGTCAGCTAAGAGGTGTCTGATATAGGTGTCGTCTGTACTACGAGGTAGTTTCCTCAGAATCGGTTCGATCAGCTCTTTTCTTGAGTCTCAATATAATGGGCAGTATAAGATGACATGCCCAATGGTTTCGATTTCATTGCTGTTACAGGGACATAATCTTTGTTCGATCGGTATTTTATTGCATCTTCCCTCTAGAAGAGCTGAAGGGAGAGCGTTAAAGCGGGCCCTGGAAAATGCCCATCAGTGTTTAGCGTTGTCTAGAACTTTGAGATAGTTTGCTAGATGGGGCCTTTAGGAATTGTATAGAAGTTTATAAGTTATTGGAAGTTGGTTAAAGTCATTTTGGGTTTCAATGTCCCTGAGTCTTTCTTTGATTATGTTCTTGGCCCTTCCCCCTTCTAAACTTAATAAATACTCTGGGGAGAGACCATATGTGGCCAGTTTTCTGAGAATGCCCTTCGACCAGCTAGATTGGAATTTGTCAAGAAGCATCAGGGAAAGTAGTCCAACCGGCGAGTTGTTAAGTCTTAGCCAAGTGCATAAGGTTCTTATCCATACTTTGGCTTTAATGCTGTATAAGCCCGCTTCCAGTCGTAGGGCGGCGTTTGGGACGCATTTAGGTGTTTGCAGGAGTGATCTAAGGAAACCTGATTGTATCTTCTCATATGGGTCTAGATTAGAGAGGGAGACGAGTGGTGCGCCGTATAGGATTTGTGCTGTTGGTTTTGCAACGAATAGTTTATAGCAGGAATGAAATTTCCTCCCGTCGTACGATGGAAACTTAGGATTGCCGTTGTACTCTTTTGAGCTGTAAAGGAGCTGTAGTTTATGTGGGCAGTCTTCTTCCTTGATGCTTGGAATATCACTCCTAGATATTTAAAGCATGTCACTTGTTCAATCTCCTGATTGTCTAAATTCCACTTCATCAAATGCAGGAAGTGTTCAGTTTGGGGTGGGGCATGTCTGGTTTGCTTCCCTCCCTCAGCTGATGAACTTGGAGATCAGGCAATGAGAGAATGTTCCTGATATGTTTCTTTGAGTATCCTCTAACTTACCGTAATTCTGGGCAACAGAGAGAGGCCCCTTGCTTTCAACCTGGTGTGAGGTGGAACAAGGAAAGAGGAAGCTGAATTTAAGCAATTATAATGTTTGGGCAAAATGTATTTATATTGCACATTATAGAATTGTTGTATACAGGCAAACTCTCAACTTACGTTCCAGGGATCACACTTAAAGTCAAAATTGCATACAGTCAAAACACATTGGGTAAAATGGTGAGGGGGTTGGCAAAGTCTTTTTTCCTGGATGTCTGCCCCTTTTCCACCCCCTTTTTAAGTTAAAAATATTGCCAGGCGTGTAAAGCTGAATGCTGGACTTGATGGCCCTTGTGGTCTCTTCCAACTCTATGATTCTAAATGCGGGTAAGTTGCAAGCTACCTGTATTTCACATTATGTGCACTTTTTATTTCAAGTACACATTACAGAGTAAATCTCTATAATCTCTGCAATATGTAGAGCAGGGCTTCCCAGATTGAAGCCTGCGGACCACCAGAAGTCCATCACACTTCTGCATTAAATAGCCATATAGATTTTTAATTGTTGCTTCTTTTATTTCTTATACTCTACAGTACTCTATTGTATTACAATTTGAAATCTAAGGAATGCAAACTGTAATACAATAAAATGCAATATGAGAAATAAAATGCAATAATAATACAGTTTAAAATCACACAGCGTTTAGCAAAGCACATTACAATTACTACAACAGGCCTGGAAATCATTAAGTCTGTTCCCAAGACCCTCAACCATTTTAAATTGGTCTGTGGGATAAAATGTTTGGCAGCCACTGATGTAGGGTTCCTCCCTCTATATAATTTCAATATGAATTTCAAGTTTGGAGAAGCCAAAAAAAAGGAAAGGAAGAAGTGAAGAAAGAAGTCAGTGTCATAAGAAGTAAGTGAATGTACCATCAAGTCTTTCATGTTAATTGGAACGATGTATAGGTTAAAAAACCCCCACTTTTTACAGGGTGTGGATGAATTCATTGGCTTAGTCCTCTGCATTCGCAATCATTTGGTCATTTAATATGCAGTCCTATATTTACTTGACTGGAAAACTATGGGACTTACTTCTATAATGGAGAACATATAGAGAAGTGTGCTATATGATCCCACAACTTAGTGCACTCCTGAAATATCAAAAAGTTTGGAGAGAATGATTCAGTAGCAGCCTGAAAGGATTAAATTGTTTTGAGCTGTAGAAGATCTCAGTGATTGATGACTTCCATGGTTAATGACTCAGGAACTTGCATTGGTAATATTGAAAATGTGAAAAATAACAATAATAAAGGCTGCCTCTGAGTATATGCAGAGGACTCCCCACTCCCACCCCCGCCTACTAAATTACATAGCCATTCTTTATGAAAGGATTAGGATAAAGTCTTCGACATCTGAAGCAGTTTTTCATAGCTTTAAGTTGAATATAGAAGAGTAATTAGAATAGCATTTCACTTAAAAGAACAATCAACCATCTTCTGTCTCTCTCTGCAAAGCATATTTCAAGAAATAACAATGGTGGTGATAATAATATCTCTTACATTATTGGCTTTTTCAATGCATAAAAAGAGGAAACTTATACATTGCTTAACTGGACTGGTCAGATTCCAAGCAGGTGATGGAAAAAAGCATAGGACTAGGCCGGGAATCAAGTCCTCACTTTCTCATTAAACTCACCAGTTGATATTGGGCCAATCACCAACTCTCGGTCTACTTCACAGGGTTGTTGTGAGGCTCTATAGAAGAGAAAAACGTGTGTGGTTTTGAGGTCATTGGAAGAAAAGCAGAGTACAGTGGTACCTTGGGTTAAGAACTTAATTCGTTCTGGAGGTCCTTTCTTAACCTGAAACTGTTCTTAACCTGAAGCACCACTTTAGCTAATGGGGCCTCCCACTGCTGCCGCTGTGCTGCCGAAGCACAATTTCTGTTCTCATCCTGAAGCAAAGTTCTTAACCTGAAGCACTATTTCTGGGTTAGTGGAGTCTGTAACCTGAAGCGAATGTAACCCGAGGTACCACTGTATGATGTAATAAATGGCATAAAAGGCATTGTCAATGACTGAGAGTAAATCTGAGCATGTCAGTCTGTGTTTGTGATTCTTCCCCAGAATTTGCAGGGTGCTTAATATTTATTATTCAAAGCATGGTAAGTGTTGTAGTCGTTGTAACGGTGTTGTGTTCAATTATGCCAAAAGGAATTTCTTGTGTTAAAAACACACAACAACAACTTCGGCTGCCGTCCTAAACGCACCATGATAAGCCCCACTGAAAGCAGGAGGACTCAAATATACATTAAAGATGTGTAGGATTTGTTTAAGGCATTTGACCTTAAAACAACAGCAGCAAACACATTTGCCTATCCGAAATTCTAATCTGTGTGATAAAACGTAATCTTACTAAAATCCGCCCCCTTTTCTTAAATCCATGCCCACGGTTTGAAGGTCCAGAGTACAAATGGAGGAGGCTATTTCAGGACTGTGGGGTTTTAGAAAGGGTGGCAAGTCGCACCCCTTCCCTTCTCGCTCCCCCCACTCCCCAGCCTCCACATATCCTCTTTTTTTTTTTTTTGCTTCCCGGTTTAACTCTTCTAAACCCAACTGAAGCGAATGACACACAAGCGGAGTCGCTCCTTTGGTGTCCGCATTAATCAATCTGACACGTCCATTCATGCCGTGGCCACGGGAAGGGAGTGTTAATCGTTGGTTCTCTTTGACTCTTGAAGGGTGTAGCATTCTGCCATATGCTGGTATTTTCCAGATCTGGCTCTCTTGGGGCGAGGGAATTAGTCGACCCTTAGTCTTCTGGGTATATATGGCTGGCCTGTCTACCCGTTTCGGGAAGGGAGACAGGGGGGGGGGGCGCGAAGCTGCTCCCATTCTGTTTATTGTAACAAAACGAGTTATAAGAAGTTCCCAGAAAAGATACGGGGAGGGGAGGAATCCCATGTCAGCCGCTTTCCTGCCGGGTAAGTAAATTTCTCAAAGAGAATTTCCTAGCCATCCTGAATGGTTCAGATGCCACAATTGGCAAAGAGATGGATTTTTCTTTCTTTATTTTTTGTGTGGAGGCCTCGTAAGACCTTGCAATGTGGTGCATGTCTACTCAGAAGTTAGTTCGAATGGGTTACTGATATGCTTCCTTGAAATTCAGCCCCCGCTGAGTACAAGGGGACTTTCTGCTTCTTCTTGCAAAAACCGAAGCAGATTGTAGAAATACTGTAAGGCACGAGTCACTGAAGCACTTTTAAGTCCCTTTGATTTCGCTTTCCATGCTCAGAACTAAGCTCGCTGTGTTCAGCGGGACATGTTCCCCGGTCAGTGTGTGAGTGGCTGGGACTTCAAATAATTATTTATTATTATTATTATTTATTACATTTGTACGCCGCCCTTCATCGGAAAAGCCTGAGGCGGTTCACAACAGAAAAATACAAAACGAGAATGCAGACTACATAGTGACACAGAAACGAACCAATAACCCCCACCTCCCACAAACACAGTTTAAAGAGGAACATTTTTGCCTGGTGCCTAAAGATGTATAATGAAGGCGCCAAAAGACCCTCGCTGGGGATAGCGTTCCACAGATGGGGAGCCACCGCAGAAAAGTCTCCTCCACCCTCCCGACTTCTGCTGGAAGAGAAACAGGAAGAAGGGGAAAAGGTCCACCATAAAAGTGCTGATTGCTTTTTTCAAATCTCAGAAATAGGGTCCCTTGACTTCTCCAGCTGAACCCAAGAATCTGAAGAAGCCAGAGTAGAGAGTAACTGAGGTTAGATGAAGACATCGTCTGCCTGCCTTTTTCTCCCTCCCTTACCCTCTTCCTCCTTTTCCAGATTCCCCTCTAATCCCAGTTTTGATTATATCGGTGTGAACATGCAAGATTATCTGGGTGTGAACATGCAAAAGCGCCTCCTTCCACTCTGGCCTGGCTGGCGTTGTTGAAGTAGCTTCACTTTTATCCAGGCACCTGTTAGTTTTCTCTCTCCTTCGGTCTAAAGTTGGCGGCATGCATTTAAACAGGGGGCGTCGTGGAATGAGCCAGCAGTCCCGCTATACCTGGCAGAAGCAGAATGAATGAAGTTCTGGGGCTCAAGATTGATCTCTGGAAGAAAAGACCTTGAAGAAGGGAACAGTACCGCGATGCCCAACCGAAGTCCCAGTTAAGTCGCAGCGCTTGAATTCAAGCTGACTTTGGTGTCGCTGAACGACACCGGCTGGACAAAACGCTTTGAATTTCAGTCCGGAGTGAAACCGATTTAAGTCGTGCTAGCACCAAGGAGACTTTAATCGGTTTAAATCCTGACACTGCGCCCACGCAGTGCATTCAAAGCGCATTGTCCCTCTCTGGGAACTCTCGTTTAACTCTCACAGAACTATAGTGCTCAGCACCCATAAGAACCACATTTCCCAAGATTTTTGGGCCGGAGGGAGGAGGAGAGAGATGCGTGTACTTTAAACCTGGATCGGGCTGACAGGTGGCTGCAGCAATTCTTCACCTGCCTATTTGGGGACGGGGAGGGTCACTTAAAGGAAAGGTGGATGAGTTCAGAAGCAAAAGGTTTGAGGGTTAGCTGCTAGACTGATGGCAGGGTCGAAGCAGGTAGCGGGACAAATTTAAGGAGGGGTAAGTCGCGGGTCTGGTGGGAAGGCGCCCGGCAAAAGCGATCTGATTTCAGAGCTATCCGACGTGGGATGGGGGAAGCCTTACTCCCCACCCACTTGCATCCCGTTGATTAAAAATGAATTGCCCTCTCCACCAATAAAATCAAAAATCAAAGTACCGCTGCTTAGGGTCGCATCTTCTACAGAGCATCATTCCACACACAGTGATAACGTTTCCAAAGGCATCGGAGGGGAGATTGGAGGAGCAGCCGCAGGAGGAACTCCCTGCCGAAGTTGATGCTCTGAAGTGACCGAATTTCGGAGTAAATCGTTTAAGAGAGCGAAAGGGAAAGTGCGAGGCGTGGTGAGGGGGATTCCTTGCCTCCCCCTTGCAAACTGCAACGGAAGAAATGCGCTTGCTGAACGTCCCCGTCCCCTCCATGGGCGTAGCCAAGAGGGGGAAGGGAGGGGCAGCTGCTCCCCCAATCAATAATAATCAATAAAAATACATAGCAAACTGAGGTTCTTTAACAAAAGGCCTGTCCCCCCCCCACACACAAAAATCCTGGCTATGCCCATGCCGCTCGTCCTGCCTGAGCGAGCCCACGGGGGGGGGAGGGGGCGACGTGGGCTCGGTGCTCCCCCCCCCACTCCTTACCGCCGGCCCTCTCCCCCTCCTCCCACCCCCGCTCATTCCCTCCCCCAACCATCACCCGCCTTGCGGTATTGATCTGAGTTCTCGGATCGAGGCAAAATAAGCTCTCCCCCCGCTCCCGTCCCGTCGATCAGCCTCGCCTTTGCCGGGGAAAGAGTTAATGGTCCCTGCCGGGCCGCTTGCTTCCACACACCACGAAGGTAAGTCACAACCAAGCCCGCGCGCCGCCTACGTTCAAACCAGGCGAGCGGGTTTTTCCTTGACAGACAGACGGGCAAGTCAACGCGACGGCAGCCGACCTAGCAGGTGATCTGGTAGCCCAGAAGCAAGGGGCCGGTTGAATAGGTTCCCTCTCCACTTCCCGCCGTCCAGCAGACAAATATTGGGGGGGGGTCTCCTTCCTCTCCGCCGTTAGCTCCCTAAGGATTTCGGGCCCTCCTCCTTAATTCAGGAGCCCCCCTCCCCGCCAGTTAAGTCTGAATTGCCATAGGGAACGGGGTGCGTTTGGATGCGCTCCTTATCCCGTCCCCTGCCTTCAGGATCTGTCCCGGGTCGTTTTTCCCCGGTGCGCCCAGGTGTGCACCTCGGAACTGCGCCGCCTCCAAGTGGAAGAGCGTTTCCGAGAAAACTTCGCCAGCAAACTGTCGAGAGAGCACTTTTTTTCCGCGAGAGAGAGAGAGATCCGCGCGGACCAACTCTCTCTCTCTCTCCCCTTCGACGGGCAAGTCGCTCTTTGGAGAGGAAGAGGAGCGAGAGCCAACGAAGCGCGCGTTCAGTTTGGGGATCCTCGTGAGCGATCGCGGCCGGAGTGCGATTGAAGCGGAGGGGACCCCCCCCCCGTCGAGAAAGGGGGAGCCGTGTCGGCCCCGTCCGCCCCCTCTCCTCTGCTTCTTCGACAGGCGAAGCCGGATGGCCGGCTTTTTCGGAAGAGGAGGGCGCAGGGTTTCCAAAAGCAAAGGTCCCGGAGAGATGGCTCTGAGTGCGCACGCGCCCCGTTTTTCGGGGGGGGGGCGGGCGGAGAGGGAAGGGAGAGAGGGAAACACCCCCCTGGCCCAGTCCCCGCCCCTCGAAGGCCTGCGGCGGCGTGAATGGGAGACGGAAACGCGCTCTCTTTAATCAATGGGACGCGGGGGAGGGAGGAGGGGAGGAGCCGAGGGGGGCCGCCCATTCACTCGCCTGACACCCCGCCCCCTCCTCCTCCTCCTCCTCCCCCGCCTCCTGCCCCCAAATACACACGCTGCCCATGCACCATATAGGCGAGCCTAATGCCTTCGCCAGCGCACAGGGAGCAGAGGCTGCGTCTCGGAGGCAGCTGGCACCCCGCGCTAGGGCGAGATACGGATATAAATGCAGATACGGAGAAGGCGCTTCCAATCTAAGGGCTTTGCGCCTGGATCGTCCGTCGTCGACACCGGCCGCGTTTTCAGCTTTTGTTTTGTTTTGTTTTGTTTTCCCCCTCCTCCCTCCTCCCTCAGCCGCCTTCCGGCCCCCACAGGCTCCCTCTAAACTTCAGCGGAGCGGGGCGGGCGGGAGGAGCGAGCGGGCAGAGGTGGAGCCGACGGGAACTTGCGGCAAGTTTGCAGCGAGATCGGGAGAAAGGAGCTGCTCCGGAGAGCGCTTGGCTGCCGCAAGAAGCGCGATCGCTGGCCGGCCGCCTTGACGGTGCCGAGTCTTCCTACTGCGCCTTCGACGGCTGCAAGGAGCTGGTCGTGGCGAGCGCAGGAGGGGTGCTAGCGGCTGAGCAGCCCGGAGGGGAAAATCCAGCCCGGGATCTCGAGGGGAAGGTCGTCAACCTGTTTCAGGAAGAGACCGGCGAGTGAGGATGACGGCCGGAAAGGAAGCGCCTCGCTCCCCGTCCACATAGGAAAGTTGACGGACAGAGACGGGCGGGCACCGGACAGCCTGGCTGAGGGTCTCTGCGGGAAGCGGACAGCTCCCGTCTCCCTCTCTCTGGCAATCCAGATCGACTTTAGATTGGTGCATTGGACTTCAAAGAATAACACTCGTAACTAAGTTTTTTGGCCTGCGCGCACCGTCGGGTTTAAACTTTTCTCCGCGGCCAGTCATGCTGCCGGTGACGACAATCCGGGGCTCCTTTGCTGTCCTCCAGTCGGCTGTCAAATGCCCCGATTCCCGCCAAGAGTAAACGCCAGTCGGACTTGGGTGTTGCAGGGAGCGCTTTGCTTGAGCTAAGGAGCGGGCCATTGGAGGGCGGGGGGCGTCGGGGAACGGGACCCGAGGAGCAGGAGGAGAACCGACGGCGCGCCTAACTACCGCCAGTTATAGGCCGTGGCAAGGAGACTGCGGCGGGGTTTTGCCGGAGCACGTTTCGGGGTTCGGAGAGAGGGGGCAGGCACCCCTGAATTTGGGCGTCCGGAGCGCAGGAGCCACCATTGATTTCTTGCGGGTGGCTCGCAGCGACGGGCTGGGCGCTGCCGCCGCCGCTGCCGCCGCTGCCGCTGCCGCCGCGGGCATGGCCAAGCCGGTGGACCACGTCAAGCGGCCCATGAACGCCTTCATGGTGTGGTCGCGGGCGCAGCGGCGCAAGATGGCCCAGGAAAACCCCAAGATGCACAACTCGGAGATCTCCAAGCGCCTGGGCGCCGAATGGAAGCTGCTGAGCGAGGCGGAGAAGCGGCCCTTCATCGACGAGGCCAAGCGCCTGCGGGCCATGCACATGAAGGAGCACCCCGATTACAAGTACCGGCCGCGGCGGAAGCCCAAGACGCTACTCAAGAAGGACAAGTTCGCTTTCCCCGTCGTGCCCTACGGCTTGCCCGACGCCGCCGAGCATCACGCGCACCATCTCGGCCACCACCACCCGGCCCTCAAGGCGGGCGCCCTCCACGGCCACGAAGCCCTGCTGGCCAACCCGGAGAAGGCGGCCGCAGCCGCCGCAGCTGCGGCCGCGCGCGTCTTCTTTCCCCCGACGGCGGCCGCGGCCGCGGCTGCTGCTGCAGCGGCCGCTGCCGGCAGCCCTTACTCTCTGCTCGACCTGGGCTCCAAGATGGCAGCGGAAATCTCCTCGTCGGCGTCTGGAGGCTCGGGCGGAGGAGGCGCGGCGTCGGGGCTGCCCTACGCCTCATCGCTGGCTTACCCGACGGCTGGCGGCGCTTTCCACGCGGCGGCGGCGGCTGCTGCGGCGGCTGCGGCCAGCGGCGGCCACACTCACTCGCACCCGTCCCCGGGTAACCCGGGCTACATGATCCCCTGCAACTGCAGCGCCTGGCCCAGCCCGGGGCTCCAGCCCCCGCTGGCCTACATCCTCCTGCCGGGCATGGGCAAGCCCCAGCTGGACCCCTACCCCGCGGCCTATGCGGCGGCACTATGACATCCTGCCCCCCACGTTGGACCCCTGTACAGAGGAAGCCTATGGGGCGCCTGGGGGCTGGACTCCGACGCCGGACTCTAGCCGACGGGACCCTCTTCTTCCCAGCCTGATGCTGCTGTTGCCGCCGCCGCCGCCGCGGGGCCCTCCAGCCATCTGCTCTACGGGGCCGCCGACTGGGGTGTCCGGACGAGAACATTTCGCCTCTCCATCCGTCTTGTCGCCTCCCTCGCCGCCCGTCCACTTCTTCAACCTGTTGCCTTCCCTTCCCCACTCCAGAATCTGCTCGCGCTGCTCCTCTCCTCGGGTTTCCTCGACGGATTTGTTGGAGGGTGATGGGTGGAGAGAGAGGAGAGAGGTCGCGCGTCTCCCGGTGGAGACGCTTCGGGTAGCCCGTTGCCTTTTCTGCTCGACGTCTCTTGGGATTGCCTTTTTCTTTTCTTTTCTCTCTCCTTAACCTCTCCTCCCCCCCCCCAATCCTTCTCCCTCTCTCTCTCCACACCCCCTCTAAATCCTGTCCTGTCCACAGTAGGTCCAGAAAAACGGACCCAAAGCCATCAGCCTTGACTCCACTCTGAACCAAGTGGACGAGGCGCGCACAGCTAACCACCCCACGAAATAAGCAGAGTTTGATACCTCGCTTTATGAGGAGGAGATCGGGTCACTCAATGGAGAATCAGTATGCACTCTCGCTGTTGATTTCCTCCTAGCTCCCCTCCCTTCGCCCTTCCCCCTTTTCATGTATACCCCAAAGTTCCCCATGACAACTTTTGTAATTCTGGAGAAGGGACCTGTAAATGTCTACATGCGCGTGGGAGCTTTAGGTGTAAGACTGCTTCGCTGTATTATCTGAGTCACTTTTTTAAAAAAATGAGATATAGATATATATATTGGCTGCGATCCTAAGCACACAGTACCTTGGTAATGGGTCTCGTTGCAATCCATGGGGCTTGTTTCCAAGCAAAACTGTGCAGGAGATCGAGTGCCATAAATAGACAGCGCCAACCACAGCAAAACACCACCGAGGCGAATTTCAACAGACTGCGAAATCCCTTTGGGGGGGGGGGTTTCGGAGTTCAAACTAAAAAATAAAAATCAGACTTCTTGTCTGAGAGATAATTCTATACTTTCTGTGATGTTGGCGTATCTAAAACTGCTGTGTTTTCAGCGAAGACGTTTGAAATCCGCTCCCTTTCGGACACCTTCTCACGGCAAAACCTGGAGTGCTTCCATGTCATTTGGCCCGACTGGGGAGGTGGGGGAAGGGAGAAAATATTCTTCTTATTCTTCTTTTAAATAAAACCATACAGGATTCAGTTGCAGGAAATGATTTTGGAGGGCGGGGGAAGTCATTCTGAGCAATCTCTTCCATCATGACCATTTTCGTTTACTTTTGTAATGTGTATATTTGGATTAATGTTTGTGAATCAAGTTGGCTAACCTGTATTTAGTTTCCTTTCCTTTTGTTTTTCGCTTTCTGTAATATAAGGTTTTTGGAGGGGGGGTAAGTTTTTAAGTATTGGTTTTAACATTTGACGTGTATAAATGAGTTTGCTGGTGTGTTCTAATTTAAAATTAGACGTCTAAGCTATATCTGTACATTTAGAATCCGACTTACCACTCTGTTCATTTTGGAACAATGAGTTTAAATAAAAGCCTGAAGCAGGGGAAAGAGAAAAATACTCTATTTCTTGTTGAGTTACTTACAAGATTTTAATCTCAATTGCCCTTACCTGCCTAGGCCAGGTGAAGTGTAAGGTATCCTCCAAAGACTTTCTTTGTTTCGCTTTTGAATAGATTGACTAGGAAATCTAAATCAGACCATTGTAAGGTAGAACTAAACCCTGATTTATCACATTTGAAATCGTGAATAGGAAAGTAGGGTTCCCCCCCCTTAAAAAAAAAATCCAAGTAGCTCTATTATGTGGGGGATGGGTGGGTGAAGAAAAAGAAACAGCATTCATTTGTTGGTTGGATAAGACACACAGGGAATCCTGAACCGGTTTCCGTGTAGTGTTTTCAGAGTAGAAAGTTGTTTGCCTGCTCTGTCTTCCCACTACAAAGGGTTTCTCTGCTTCAAATCTGTGCAATTTGCTAAAAGTATCCTTGGGATATTGCTTATATTGCACACCTTGAGGTCGTCACCTGGCACTCAGGACATGTCGTCCGGGACTGTTTTGTTTTCAGTCTGAAGCAAATAATTAAAAGCAGAGCGAATGGGGAGCCACCCCGGTTAAAGAACCTCTTTTAAGGACCATTGATTTCAGTGGCCAACGTTTGCATGCCGCCCTGTTAAAAATCAGCGGGCACTTACTTTGACGCTGCACCCCTTAAAAAAACCCCTTTAAAATTTCATCCAGGTAAGCACATATCAGATCGGTGTGCCCAGCTGCAATTCTTGGCAACCTGGACTTGGAAGTGTTTCTCGCTCCGGTTACTTTCGAGAATCCATCCTCAGGGCTGGGGTGGCACTCGGTTTCCATTGAGCCGGTTTCTTAATTTGTTGAGGAGAGAAAGGAGGATGGAGAAAGGCTCATTGAGCAAGCCTAAAAGGGAGGGGGGAATAAAGCCCCCTTCAATCAATTTCAGCTTCCAAATCTATTTTATTAGCTTGGAGGAGTTAGCTCCCTGTTCCAAGGCTGGGCCCAACGTTTGCTTAGGAAGGGATTTCTTCTTGCATCTCCCCTCTTCGGTGGACGAAATTGAGTTTCCTTGTGCAACAACCCCTCCTCGCTGGGCGAAATCTCCAGCGCCATTCTTGGCACGGTTGCTTGGAGGCAAGTCCCGCGGAAAAAGGAAGTGGGTCTCTTGCTCCCAAGCAAATGGGCACCGGCGTGCACACGTGCGATTGCTTCCCAAGCGCGTCTTTGACTCGGAAAGAGCTTCAGTGGGACGATCTCAACCGAGTATGCAGAGGACTGGAGCCTTAGTTTTTCGAAATGAAATGTCTGTGTGCATTTTGCGGGGCGTGGGTCGGTAGGATTCCGCGTGGAAGGTGGGAAACACCTCCGAGCAAGGATGTCTTTCCTGACCTGGCACTGCTCATTAAAACGATCTTCCTTTGTCGCCACTCCAGCTGTCCCCCCACCCACCCCCAATATCCTAAGTGAATTCATATGGTTAGGAGCGATTATGCAAAACTAACTCGGACTGTCCAGGGGTAATTAGCCTTGACACGGTTAATTAAATCCCTTTCAGGGCTCGCCATCCTCCACCCCCCTCCTTTTGTGGCAGCCCATCATTGCTTCACATGGAACTTCCTGCTGCTCTCTAGAAATCCCAGCCCTAAATCTTCCCTGACCCCCTCTCTGTTCTGTGGACTCTCCATGGACTCGAGGACCCGGGAGGCACCGCTGGCTTCTTCTTAGGCGCCGTAGGGCCTTATTTGTTAACTCCTAAGGCCCGTCGAGGGGCTGTTCACCAACGGAGAGCTTATAAAGGGTGGCTTCCCCTCCTCTCCACCCCAGAAACCCCTTTGCAATGCACGTGGAAATGGCGTTTCTCGTCCGCCTTGGACAAGAACGCAGAACGAGGGGGCAGAAATAGCTCCAGATTAATCAACCTGCCCCAAGATTAATCAATCTTGTCCACTTTTACTGAGATGTAAATCGATTGGCAGGACTGACCGAAGCCCTAAAGGATCCTCCATTAGTAATAGCAATAATGCACGTTGTGATCTTGTGTATGCAACCGTGGTAAACTTTCGACCAACTTTGCCGCCTGAAGCGTCTTAGAAAGGAATAAACAGAAGGGTGAATCGTTTGTTTTCCCCAATAAGCGGGACTGTGCGTCGAAATGAGTCCCACCAACAATTAGTAAGGCAGCCTTACTGCTAAGTAAATGGTTTTAGTTTTAATTTCTTCGCATTCCGCTCGGGACAGGGACCCTGGCAGTCAACCGTTTTTTGCCCAAGGATCGGTGGCTTTTGCAAGATCAGAATTTCCCCTTGCAAAGTTCAAACGTGCAAAACCTTTCAAAAGAGGAAGCGAACTGGCCCAGGGCTGGCGCAGAGATCAAGCTCTGGTCCTGTTCTTCACCCAAGGGCGGGGGTGATCCCAGCCACCACCGCCTAGCAATTAATTTGCAACGACGTTGTCCACGGTCTCCAAGTATTTGAATAAGTACTTGAAGCAACCATCTCTTAATTGCAGTCTGGGTTAAACAGAGACCGATGAAAGTATGGAATGGGTGTGTGTATGTGTTTTTAAAAATGGGCAACTTGTTTCCTAATGGCCCCG
Organism: Podarcis vaucheri; assembly: GCF_965113315.1. Taxonomy (NCBI): domain Eukaryota; kingdom Metazoa; phylum Chordata; class Lepidosauria; order Squamata; family Lacertidae; genus Podarcis; species Podarcis vaucheri. The sequence continues at coordinate 97,629,790 of NC_138762.1, read as the reverse complement.
TCCCTTTCCTTACTCCCGTACCTCCCGCCCCGCGCCGTGGAAGGGAACCAAAGATTTCTCCCGTGCAGGTCACTTCCGACGGAGGCCGAAGATTCCTGGAAAGAATGCAGAGGAGGCGAAGATTCCACCAGAGAACGGCAAGAGCGCCAACATTCCACCAGAGAACACCGGAGAGCTCAAGATTCCACCAGGGTCCCTTCGACGACAGGGCTTAGAGACGGAGCGGCGGCCGGCGCGACCGTTGGGGAAGACAAGACTTCAGACCTGGAGATCTGGAGCCCCCCAGATGGGACGGAGGAGGCGACGGCCTCTTGGAGGGGGACCCGGGACTGCGCGCAGCACTTTTGCCCGGAATGAGGACGACACCGCCCGTCCCCCCGAGCACCAGTCGCCCCCCCCCGGCCACTCACTGCTTTAGAAACTTTCCTAATCTCCCCCTCGCCCCTATCCACCTCTCCACCCGGCCCTTCCCTTTCTCTCCTCCCTCCCGGTATCCCTCAAAGGTCACCACTTCCCTTTTCAAAGACTGATATTATTAATTCGCGGACAATTTCCCTCTCCTCCGCAAGCTCCTTTTCCTCTTTCCCCCCTCTTATTCCCCCCACCCCCCTCTCTCACACACACACACAAGGGAAATGGGGGCAGGGAGAGAAGGGACCAAATCGAGAAACGCTCTCTTTCTCCCCCCCCCTTTCCCTTTCTCCTCTTTTTTTTGTTCTGCAGTGGGAGCGTTTAGACTGTCGAGGGTTTTTTTTGTGCCAGAACAAAACCAGGGGTTGGGAGGTTCTGTGAGGGTGTTGTTTGTTGAAGTGGAGCTAAGAGAAAGCGGCGGCTTTCTCCTCTTTGTGAAGAAACCAATCAGTGGTATTTGGAAAACTGTTAGCATTGTGCATTTCTTCTGTGCCCATTGTAAAGCAGTTCTTTTCACAAGGCTTCTTCTTCTTCTCCTCTTCTTTTCTTTCTTTTTCTTCTTCTCGGGCTTTTTTTCTTCTCTCTCTCTCTCTCTTTTTTAGCCGATCCAGCTGGCCAGACTGAATAGCGGTGCAATTGTGTACACGCTTTGTCCCTCCGGCCCTTCAAGTAGCCCCCTTTGAATAGACTAAGTTGACACTGCATGACAGAGAAACAACATAATAAAAAATACATGAGCCCCTGAATGGGAACAGGCGCATAAATAAATAAAATGGGTGACCAAAACTGGATAAACGGAATGACAAAACGGTGAAAGGGGAACAAAAAGATATTTAACACGCTAGATTAGCATTAGAATGCCATCGAAAAGACTGAACAATTGATGAATAGGGTTACCGGCGAAGAAAGAAAGAAACTAAATGCCCTTTGAATAGATTTTTTTTTTTTTTGCGTGTGTGTGTGTGTGTCGAGGGCACTGAATAGAATATGCTTCTTGCAAGACTGAATGAGAAAAGGTAAAAATGAAGCTATGCAAATTGGGGGAGAAGATGGGCGTGCGTGTGTATATGCGGTTATGCATATAGACATGCACACGCATATAAGTACGGTACATATTCCTGTGCGCGCGTATATGTTTGAGAGATGCGCATCTACGCATGCATACGCATATCCTTGCACGCGCGCACGCTGCACTGGCAGATGCTTACAGCAAGCCGAATTACTGAATATAGATAGCCATATGCGGGGCATAATACAAACATACATCCTAGCTGGGAATATGTACACACATCTATGCATATTTATTTATATATCACACGCACTTTATTTTTAATTCAATGGGTTTCCCCCCCAGCTTTGTGTGTGTGTGAGAGAGAGAGAGGGAGAGGGAAAGAGAGAGACGCTTGCAGTTTAGGATTTATAAGGTATTGCAGCAATATCCGCGCTTCTTTGCATAGTCTTGGGATGGGAATCAAATAACTGGATTGATCGTGGCCATTTCCCGAGGCCTAACTCTTTGACGAAGGAGCGGATCTCAACGCATCCATCACTAATATTTCCCAGACAGGTTAAGTTCCCGCAAACTGACCTCAAATCCCGCCCGGTCCTGAAATTCAGCGAGCGAACCCTGGAGGTTCCTGCTGCCGCCTGCGCGCAAATCACATCTTAGCTCTCTGGTTCTCTAGTTATTTATTTCGTTTTTTCGAAGTGTCGCGTTTGTGGGAAGGATGGTCTTGTGGGAAGGATGGCAAGCCCCCGCTTGGGAATGTGAAGTGGTGAGGAACTTTTCGGGAAATGTAGCTAAGGAGAATTAGAGCAGAACCCCGGAAAGTTTGCAGAGAGTTTCTGCAGTTTTTTTTTTGTGGGGTGCTGAGGAACAAAACACTGCAGCCTATGATCTATCTTGCTCTCGGCTAGAAACTGTAGGCACACATACAGGAGCGGAAAAGCCTTTCCGAACGTCCTTCGGGCATCGTTCTTCGCTTGGCTCTCTTTGTGGTCTGAGCAATATATGGCTGACCCGCGTCAGGATGATGCGTGTGGAGGGCGTGCTTTCTGGAGTTGGTGCGTGTTTGCTGGAAGAGGGTCGGGAACTGGAGAATAGGGCCTTTCCCCTCCCTCCGATGCTGTGATACCTCCCAGTTCTGCTCCCTCCTGAGGAACCAGATACTATTTGTTTCTTGTTAAAAATAAAAAGAACAATTTCCTTCTTTATAACCCCCGTAAAGCTGAAGTTTAGCTAAATGTTTCTCGACATGTCTCCTTGAGAGCCTGTTGTTCGCAGCCGCTGTCTGACGTTTTGAAAACCAGTCTAGTTTCCAGCATGTAAGAGCGCACCTTTTCTAATGCGAACAGGTGCGTGATGCGCGCGTTACCTGCAGCGAGCGGGAACGACCCGTTTTCAACGGGCGAGAGTCTGTTTCGATTTTGCACCGCTGTTGCAGGCGAGGGCCGCTCCTGCCTTGAACCTGGACGTGAGGAAGCCTCCAAGTATATGCCGCGTTTCTCTGGGGGAGGAGACCCCTCTTTGTGGCCTCTAAAAAGGGTGGGTGGGGGGAGGAAAGTGAAGTAGAAACCTAGCCCGATTCAGTCGCACTGAATCCCAAACAAACCGAAGTGGAATCGGATTGCAGCAGGCATCCATTCCCAAGCCCACCCCCAATAAATTAATTCGGTGAAAGACGATCAAAGGTCGGAGTACGTTTTCTGCACTTAAATCCACCCCCCTGGCTGTATGCTTTAAACCTTCGTGAAGTATAATGTCATATCATAGACGCACACACGTGTAATTCCATAGGGATTCCTTTTTATTTTTCTTCTCATTTCGTCATTTGAAATAACCCCCCCCCCCCATTCATTGAAACTTTCGCATCCACAGACCCAGGGAATTTGCCGGTTGCCTCTGAATACAAGGTTATCCTCTACCACGCGCGCGCACACCGAAAGTGACACTTGTTTGAGAAAATTGACGTCGAGGGTGCCACGTACAAACACAGTCGCCTCGCTCCTCGGAGTTTCCTCCTTGCGCCTGGCTCTTTCGTTCTTTCCATTTGGAAAAGAGGAGAGCCCAGGGTTGTCACGGAGCCTTTGAAGAATCCCTAACAACAGCCTGAGTTAGCTGTGGGCACAGCAATGTACATAATTTCTTTCCGCCCCCCCCCCTCGGAAGCCCGGAGGATGCAAGTTGGCTTTCGCTGGTTTCAGAAATAAAAAAGTGTGCTTCCTGATCTCGATTTGCTTTCCTTCCAGCCGCACCCCCCAGCTCATCTCGCCAGTCCTGAGACTTCTTAGGTGAGTGAAAGGAATGAAGCAGTCATTGTAAACACCTCGTTGCTTTTTCTGAATGTGCTTATTATCATATTAGCAGAGGAGTAAGAGACACATGGCGCATTACTCATCCAGCGCCTCTAGGCAAAGAATTCTCCTATTGAGATCAACCAGTATAACCAGATTTCTTATGGGAAATTACAGAAGGCAGCTTTAAACGCTTCTCCCGGAAAGAGATTGCCATTCCCCTTTCTCCTCTCTCCCCCCCCCCCATCAGCTACAAGCAAAAAAGTAATTAGCTATTTACAGCTCAAGACTTGGAATTCAGCAAAGAGAAGTGGGAGAGAGAGATGGAAATCACTTGGAGCACTCCAGAGGAGAGGGGCGAGGAGTGGCGGGCTATGATTGGGATCCTGGCCACACTGAATGGAGAAGAAGTCCTGTAGAACTCAGTGGAACTTGCTCTGGTGTAAACACACAAAGGGTCATGCTGTGCATATTGCTATAACATACAGGAATTTTTTAAAAAAAATATTGCCATGTCAGGAAAGTGATAGGAATAACGCTGGCCTTTTGAAAAGGTGTGATCAAAGGAGCAGGAGGAGATCTCTGTCCTCTAAGCACCTCCTAAATTCCTTCATGGATTCCCACCTCCCTGTATGGGCATCAGAGAGACTTACATGTGTAGATCATAGATTACGTCCTGGTTCACACATGCATGCATATTACTTGATTACTCTGCAGTTGATTACTGTATAATTTGGGCTGGGTCACACCCACGTTATTCGTAATTTGATGAATGTGAAATTTACAGCCTGTCAGTGTGTAATTGGGCCACCACAGATATAATGGTACAGATAGCACTTCACACCACCTCAAATGCAAAAGCCGACTTTCCAAAGGAGCCAGGTCACATGTTTAGCTGCCTGTCATGGATGAGGCAGTCCTTGATGCTGACAGAAACACTGGTGTTTCTGTCTTGTTTTATAGGCAATGGGAAACTAAAGCTCCATCTCTGTGTCTGTAATGGCTCATTCACACCTGCAAGTTATCATGATGCTAAGTGACTGGCAGGTATGTATCAAGGAGCCCTGTAAACTGCATGCATATTGTTTCCCATAAAATGGATGCTAATTGCTTCTGCAAATGTTGGGAAGCTGCAATGGGTTCTGGCCTCTTGGTTGCACACAGGTTTCCTACATGCTATAGCCACCATGCCATAATCATAAACTTATTGCAATATCTCCATGTAGGAATTTGGTATCATCTGCTTTCCACATACTGCATTACCATCTCTTTCTCTCCTTTTAATACTTACCATGAAGGGAGAAACATCTCAAAACAATTATAGTACATCATTATGGTGTCTATATAGTAGAAAAATCATTACAGTAATCCTCCAGAGGAGACCAAACTTAAGATGCACACACACACACTATACAATTAAAGCAAATTCAAAGCACATATCCCCCTCAAAAATTATGGGAGCTACAATTCTCAGCAACCCTTGACAAACTGTAGTGCCCAGAGCTTTTGGAGGGGTGGGGAATGTGTTTGGGATGTGCTTTAAAGGTATAATGTGTATGGTGCCTTGGAAATAAAGATGATAATAATCAAATAACAATAATGCAAGAGTGTGTGTTCTTCAGTGTGTGACCAGAAAGCTATGGTTTACTTTTTTCCAACACTGTGCCCCATTTTCCAGTCCATTTATGCTGTTCCATGGAATTTAATGGGAGCCTGTTTGCAAAAATCGAGCCTGTTCCCAGCTCTTCATAGCTCCATCCCTAGTTCTGCTTCTTGGTCTCCCTGGACTGTGGTGGAATCTTCATATCCAGGTCTTGTATGTTGAGGTTATCTTAAGACCCATCAGGTTTAATGAGGGGTGGGGTGGGAATACTCCCCCTAATCAAGACTGTCCCATCCCAATTCTGAAACACACAGCGTTAGAAGCAAACAATCACCTTTACCTTTTTATCACAGTGCATCTGACTCTGCAGGAGTGATGGCTTAGTGGTTGAACAGAAGGTAGGTTAGAATCTGCTGATAGAAGGAATTATGAAAAGAAAATCTCTGGTAGATTTCTGGGTAATTTGCAGCACATCAGCAAGTGCTTCTGTTCTGATTCTCAACTATTTTACAATGCCAATCACACCACAACTTTTTCTATCTACATTCCACTACTGAAATGAAAAAGGTAATGAGGAGTGGGATGTGTTTGAAAGGACTGTGAGCTCCATTCAGTTCTGGTACTGAAAAGAATGTCCTCGGCTTAGCATCTGCTCAGAGGCACACTATTCAATAACTCTGATTTTAGATGTGACTCTGTTTGGTAGAAGATTCTGGGGTTCTAGCAAAACACCCAAGTAGAGCTGGCAAGTCTGCCCACCTCTGTGGTATGCCTGCACGGCTTGGCGGCAGGAGGTCCAAATGGGGAGGTCCATTCATGATATTGCCAGTTTAAAAGGAGATCCTGGTGGGCAGGTGCTACACAGAGCAGGCAGCACATTGGACCAGTGGCGCAAGACAGCTTTGTGTGTTAGAAAGGTTGGATGAAGTTTCTATGTTAATAGGATTCTCTATATACTAACCAGCAATTGCGTCCTCCTCTCCAAATGCAGTAAACAACTGAAAAGGAGATTATAGCCTCAACACAGCGTAGAGTTGGGTGCCCTTAAGCCTATTGAAATCAAAGGATTCTAAGTGGATGCAATTCTGTATTGGATCGTGGCTTGCATATTCTGCACCTCCTTCCAAGAAGTCTCTTGTTATGCATGATAAATGTGGCTGAAATGTTTTGTCCCTTCCTGTAAGTTCCTGCCCATGTACATTCACCCCAGGAAGCAATCCCCTGTGAGCCAGAGAAGACAACTGAGAAGGAGTGAGAAGAAAAGGAAATGAAGCGGGAAAATTTGTCCACCTTTCTCCAGTTCCCGCATGCTTTTGGTTGGTACCAGGACTGTATAGAGTCCCTGTAAGCAAGCCCCCTCATTGCTATTTTCTCTCATGTTTATCAAATGCATAATAGGTAAAGTAAGCTTTATACTGGGCTTGACTCTTTCCCACCCCCTTCAGCAGAGGTTTCCACCTGCTGGGAGAGCTTTGGGCTCCAGCGATAACAAGATAAAAGGGACAGAGCTAGCACCTGGCTGCTGATTGGACGACAGGTCATCCTGTTTGTTCGGTATGACCAAACAGTTTTTGGAAAAAGTGAAACAACAGCAGAGGCCGCATTTGAACCCTCCTATCAGTTCTGCACATTTGCAACATCAGAAACAACCAGGAAAGCCCAGCTCTCTATATCTTTCAACAACAACAACACAGGGTCAGTAGAAGATTGTAGGGAAGTGGAGGCCACAGACAGAAGTGCTAGCGCTTAAAGGAATTTTCAGGAGTGCCAGTGATTTTTGATCAAGCTATTCCCTTGGAAATGTTCCTACATGCTCTCTTGAACTGAAATTTCCTTCGGCTGCCAGTAATGAAATGTGAGAAATTACGATCAATTACTAGGCAAGGGGAATGCAAGGGAAACTTTGGGAGGGGAGGAAAAGAAGACGGGGAGAGCCAAGTAACTGTCAGGTTACATAATCCAGTATTCCTTCATGCTTCTCACAAAGTAAACCCATGAAAATTGTGGCAGTTTTCTCACTGAACCAGGTATATGCAAGATCAGATGTTTAGATTCTATGTTAATTTGTCTAGAACAAATGTTAAACTCCATTCTCTGGTTTGGTCTTGACAACTAATACAATTAATAAGAAATATAGGTAAAGGGACCCCTGACAGTTAAGTTCAGTCGTGAACGACTCTGGGGTTGTGGCGTTCATCTCGCTTTGCAGGCCGAGGGAGCCGACGTTTGTCTGCTTCCGCAGACAGTTTTTCTGGGTCATGTGGCCAACATGACTAAACCGCTTCTGGCGCAACGGAACACCATGACAGAAACCAGAGCGCACGAAAACTCCGTTTACCTTCCCACCGCAGTGGTACCTATTTATCTACTTGCACTGTGTGCTTTCGAACTGCTAGGTTGGCAGGAGAATAAAAAATATAGAGAACATTAACAAACCACCCTGCAATGTGGACTGTGTTGGTTTTTTTGCACATAACTCACTACAGATTAGCTACAGCTTAAAACAGCGTTAATTACCATTTTGTTTGGAGTAGCTAAAGAATTGCGAAAGGTTGGGTATTTCCTGAACTTTTCCAGTGCATATTTGTGGGACTCTTCTCTTAATCCCCTGCTGAGCTTATTTATTCCACGAATACCCCTCATAGTCACCATAGCTGATTAAAATGACTGGTCTATACGTTAAGACTTAAGGTTTAAGTGCTCCTCGGAGAACTGAAAAAGTCATATTTATTTTATCATTTCTAACCTACTTCTTAGAAAAAAATAAAAATAAAAATGAATGTTCAGGGAGAATGACTTCATACAATCACATGAATGTCTACTTTGGGAGCATTGTACACACTATGACTTACTTCTGAGTAACATGCAGAGAACTGGGACACACATGTGCAAGGCGCACAACTAGTTTCTTCTTCCATACTTTCCCCAAGTCTAGTGGATGAGAGTTGAACTATGACCAGTCATCACGTCCCTTTTAAGGGCAGAAAGTCAACACGTAAATTCAAAGATTAGGAACTCCGGTTAGCATTTGGATGTATACAAACTTTGTCAGATGCCTTTGTCAATTTTTTTTTATAGTAGTGTTGGTGGACTAGGTTTTTTTAAAAAAAATAGTGATGGTGGTAATGAAACCACGGCAATATGACATTTTTTTTGATGTGGCAACTGGTCTTATGAATGCTGCAATACATTTACACACATTGAGACAGTGATAAACCGCTTGGTTGGAACTTACTCCTAGAACATGATCCTCAGGAAGGTCTACCTGTTATCATTTAGGCATCAGGAAAAGACCATTTTATCTTCTCAAGCTTTTAAATTACTTTTTGATCTGTGCTGGGTTATTTCTTATGCTGTCTATAATTGGCCATTTTTAATATACGATGTTTTAATTGCTATTTTATTATGATCAAAATATCTTAAATAATAAATTATGCCAAGGATATAGGCTTGGGTGTCCAAAGTTTGTAGGGATTTTCACAGCCTCAAGCCAATTAGACCCTTGTCTGAGTCCTGCCAGCTGAAATGTCTGTGGCAATCTAGTTGTCCAACTCCCTTGTAATGAGGCTACCCTGGTGCTCATTTTATTACTATTTAGGCACCAGGGTACAACATTTTTATTCTTCCAGACATTTGTACTTCAAAACAATGGAATTGGGTTTTTTGTTTTGCTGTTTTAGTTTGTGAATTGTGCTGTTCGTGTTATTTTTAACAAATATTTCTCAATGGTTGCTTGCACATTCCATTGCTTTGTTTTAAATCACATTGTGAACTGCACAGGGATAAATATTATGATGGGCAGTATCTAAATACATGGGCTGAGCAATCCTGTGGTTGAGAATTCACAACCCAAATGTATGCCTTTGTAGCAAAACAACCCCAAACCACCCCCAGCTTAGGAGGGGAGGGGTGAAAACAAGAGAAAGGAAGAGGTGGACTTCCCACAGCCTGACTTGGAATTGGATCGGCACTTACAAGTGTACCTGGAAAATGTTATGTATATCTCTATGCACACAGATACAAACACAATATTCTGTAAGGGTTTTTATTCGGGTCATTGTAATTTTTTTACACATGCACGATTGCTCTCTGGAACACTCTAAGAATCTGCATGTATTCCAGAAAGCAACCATGCATGTGCAAAAAAAATTATGGAAAAGGTGGGGAGAAGAATGTTGCTTGGGAATTTAGTGGGTGAGACAGTAATTCCTACAGGTAGGTAGCCGTGTTGGTCTGCCGTAGTCGAAACAAAATAAAAAAAATCCTTCCAGTAGCACCTTAGAGACCAACTAAGTTTGTTATTGGTATGAGCTTTCGTGTGCATGCACACTTCTTCAGACACACTTCCTACAGTTATGGCAGATAGACATGGATAAATTCAACTTCCACTCTCAAAACAAAAACATCCGGTAGCAAGGTTTTAACTCTGAAGTGCGGTTGGGGTGGGGCAGTGATAACAAAAAATTAAAAACTAAAAAAATTAATTTTTTAAAAAAAAACACTTCAAGAAACAGTTTTTGAGAATTGACTCAAATATGTTCCACAGAAAACAACAGGATGCTTGGTCAGGCTGTGTGTTTCACAACAGTCAGCAAGAATAAGGGTTTAATGTTAATTAACTTATGTACATGTACTTACAAGGCACCTAGTTGTGAGTGGCAAATCTGCCGAAACATGACTAAGCATGGTCAGAATCTTCTTTAACTGTTCCAAGCCAGATAAGAACTTCTCAAGGAAATCACACTTAATTCAGAGTGGGACCAGTTCGCATTTTGAACCAAGCAGTTACAAACTTTGGAACCTCGATCTGCAGACGTGCTGTACCCTTTGCCAAATATTTAAGCCCTCACAGTTAGCGTTGTCAACACAAATTGATGTATTCAAGAGAAACATACTGCAGGTTGTTCCTAAATGTGGATTTCTAGACCAAGATTCCCATAAAATAGATAGCTGGAAACAAGCAAATATTGAGGGCATCTTGTAAAGCTAAGTGCATACATATTCTTTTCCAATGATGAAGCATCACAGAGTACAATCTCTAAGATGCCTCATATCTAGTGATATCTCCTGTATTTCTGCTTTTCAAGGCAACATGTAATTAAAAAACTGAGTGCAGTAGCTGGATCAATTTATTTTACTGCCTTCTTTATGAATTTATTTTGTCCTACAGAATTCATGTAAACTTGAGAGTTTTGAAATAAAACTTATCCCTATATTTGAGTATTTTGAAAAGAGAAAGGGGGGAATTTTAAAATCCACACAGGAGTGGAGTCAATTTTCCTTCCTTTACTCTCTATTCCTTTTCAGAAATTCCCCTTTCTTAAAGCTCCCTTTAAAATGCAAGGATAAAATATTATATTCACATTTCCAGGATTACTTTGAAGCAATGTGTGTCTTCTTGTGTTTGGTCACACCAAAATTGCACCAACTCTTGAGCTCATCACAAAATATATTGTAATAGTACCCATAATATTAACCAGAAATAACAATAAGCTATCAGCATCCAATACAATTTGGACAATACAAGTCTCTAACCAACACTAGATATCTCAAGAGGTCTATATCCCCTCACCCCCCATCAAATAACACATTCAATTTTGCAATGAATCTACATAAATGTATTTAGGTTCTGGTAGCAGGGTATTGGTCCAAGCAATTTTCGTCATGAACTGTATTATGGATTGCAGCTAGATTTCAGTATGGAACTACGCACCAAAGGCAAGCAAGATGGGATTCAAACACAGGGTCTGAAGATTGCAAACAGATCACTTCATTAGCAGACTGGAGAGAGGAATTTCAATTGGCAATTCAAGTGGGGAATTCTAGTTCCTGAATCCATATCTAGTTCCTGAATCCATATCTGGTTATGTTCAGGTTACAAGACTCATGGAAATCTCTCAACTAGTTTCTTTGACCACCACATACAAGAAGTAGATGCCACACCTGAGCACTGACTCTTCAGACAGTTGTTGACTGGACACTTTGCTGTGACTTCTCTAGGACAACATATATATAATTTCAGAACTGAGGTGGAGGTAGCAGAGGAAGCAGAAAAGAGTTTAAAGCCTTTGTAATTGCAGAGGCAAAAGCTTGTTATGAAAATAAGCGCTCTGTGAATCCTCTTAATATAAGTGGGGCCAAATAGAGACCATGTTCTCAGTGCTTCAATATATAATGACTATAGTTAAAACTTTGGTTTTCCGGTATTAAAAGCAGAGGCACGATTGCCTATGGAAAGGTAAAGGGACCCCTGACCATTAGGTCCAGTCGTGACCGACTCTGGGGTTGTGGTGCTCATCTCGTTTTATTGGCTGAGGGAACCAGCGTACAGCTTCCCGGTCATGTGGCCAGCATGACTAAGTCACTTCTGGCGAACCAGAGCAGCTCACGGAAACGCCATTTACCTTCCCGCCAGAGCGGTACCTATTTATCTACTTGCACTTTGACGTGCTTTCGAACTGCTAGGTTGGCAGGAGAAGGGACTGAGCAACAGGAGGTCACCCCATGGCAGGGATTCGAACCGCCAACCTTCTGATCAGCAAGTCCTAGGTTCTGTGGTTTAACCCACAGTGCCACCCGCGTCCCCGGCCTATGGAAAAGGGATGCATTAATTTTAAATAAAGTAGGATTGTCAACACTCCTATGAAAATTCAGGAGGCAAGACTATTCCTGGCATGCAAGTGATGGGGAATCACTTTACCTGCATAATTGCTGTTTTGCCAGGTTGTCGTAGCAAGGCCCCAAAAGCAAACTTACAAACTGACATCTAGCACTAAGCAATATAGAAGACCTGCGTGTAAAAGAAGCCGATAGAAGGATAGCATTTGTTTCACTGATATGAAACAGAATATCACTGATTATTCACAGAATATCAAGGATTGTAGCCATGAGCTGAAATTTAACAGATGTGGTGTTGAGAATCAAGGATGCACCCTAAAGGCCAACTAGGTTAACTGCCTGTTCTTAAACATGTAATCCAATGCTCAAAGCTTCTACAGCAGATGTCTGGCAAACATTTTCCTGAAATCTTCTATCAGTCTTCCGAGGTGGTTTATTTCTTTGCTAAATTGCTCTTAACCTCTAGGATGTTTTTGTTTGTGGTAATGACAATGATACACTATTATCCTCATACATTCTCCTCTTAATCCTTTTCAAGCTGCCATAATATTGAGGATGCTTAGCCAGTACTGGCTATAATAGCTTCTATTTCTTTTTTAACAGTGCAATCTTTACTCAAAAGTAAAGACCTAATGTGTCCAGTGGCACTTGGCTTAATCCCAGAAAACCATGGTTGGGATTGCAGTCTAACAGCACAACACTGTATTTACCTGCAATTAAGTTCTACCATAATCAGTGCAGCTAACCTCCAGATAATGTGAACAGGATTGCAACTGGAGTTTCTGAAATGTTTAAAGTAATTGTAAATAGCAGCATCACAGTTGACTCTAGTTCAGTTTGTTGAATCTCTGCATATTTCTTGGAAGTGTTGCTTGGTTATCATCTGGTTTATATTGTAAACCTGGCACCTTATTTTGTATGATATTTGCATCTTATTTACATTTTGTTCCAGTCTGTTTAATTTTTTCACCCAGGAGGGCATTTTTTTCTGAGCTAATTTAAACATTTTTATCCTCTAAAGTGATAGGCAGTGACCAAAGGGCAGCTTGCAGACTATATCAGACACCTCAACCAGTTTAGCCCTGCCAGCAAACAGAGGGAGTCTCTCACACAGTTGATGTTTTGTACCACATACCTGTTAGGTAGGTTCATATTATATACATATTTCAAGATGAGGGTGCAAGTGGCTTGTATATGACACAATACTGAGTTTATGGCTGAAGTGAAATTTGAATCTGGGACTTCGTAGCTTGCACTCAACACAGTTATTATGTCACAATTAAGCAGTTATATTTATAATAAAGAAAGAAGACAGACAACACTTTTCAGGAGGGATGGGGCCTATTCACCATTTGCTGACAGAAAAAAAGTTAGGCTGAAGGATAGAGAAAGGAATAAATCTGTTTCCCAAAAAATATACAGTGTTGTTCACAATTACGGAACATGGTGCCATTTTGTAGTAACATTATTAACTGAGCTGAGTGCCTATAAGAGGCTTTGTGCTAAATCAGCTGACATTAGATTTCAAACTTAATTTAAAATAGTATGTACAAATTGTGAGCTATGGAGTGCACTCCTATGTATACATCCTATGTATGTTTGCTCAGAAATAAGTTACACTGTGTTCAATAGGGCTTATTTCCTAATTGGTGTATTTCGCATTGCAGCCACAGGCAAACATACATTATTGCTCTGTTTTAATTCCTCAGTATATAAAGTAATGCCCAACCCAAACCTTGTGACAGTAATACAAGCACTATTGGTGTGAATAAGCCTTGAGTAAGCAGTTCAATGGTGCTAGCCCTGAAATTAAGATGAATCCACAGGGGGTTTTTTTATTTCAGTGCAAATAAACACATACTTTCCATTAAGATTGCCATGAAGTATCATCCCTCCCGCCATCCCTCCCGCCATCCAATAATTCACAAATAAAATAACAGTATAAATGGGAGAGCTATTCACAAAAGGCCAGAATGATGAGAGTCAACTTGGGGGATACACACAAGCAGAGAAATAATCACACACTCACCCCAAAATGTTCTGCACAAAAAAGGGTCAGATGATTGAGGTTTTGTGGTGGAAATCTCCTGTAAATACTTTACGAAAAAGAAGTGTGGGGATGAAGCTATTGATTTTATTAGCTATGAACTACAATGTGAAGGGCTTCAGATAATACAGTTATATAGTTCAGCCACATCCCAGCCAATGGTAATTTCACTTTGAGGAGTTTTTCCTCTAACAATCACCCAGTTAGAGAAGCAAAGTGAAGCTGGCTATTTTTAATTGTAAGATCTGGGCAGGAGCCAGCCTTAAGTATTAAACACGAGACACTATCTAATGTGGTTTTTAGGTCACTTTTACTACTTCATTCAGTGCCTGATACCACATTTTCCCATGTTGTTATCTCTTTTGGGCCTGACACTATTTCATCTGGGCTGTGCATCTTTAACAGGGAATTCAAAGTGGCAGTGTGGAGAATTAAGAGATTATCAGCCATCAGATGATAGGCAAGTTGGATTTATGTTTAAACATTACAGTATCGCTGGTTTAAGAAATATATCAAAAGGTACATTTCAATGTGGTTTGAAATGTGATTTGAAAAGATGACCCTAATCTTCTGAGAGTCTGTCTGGACACATGTGCATTTCACTAGATTGTACCTTTTCTCTCCCTCTTCCCCCCACCCTGAGGAATTTAAAGAGATATGCTAAACTGTTACCTAATGCAGCTTTTCTGTACAGGAAGTGTTAAACTACAGCTACTGATAAAAGCGGCTGATAAAGCCCATGAAATATATGCCCCTGCTTTGCTAGGAAGCTCCATTTTTTACATGTCTGAAGCTGAAGTAAAGAGCAGGTTGCCTGGAACCAAAACTTCCTGTGCTGAAATTGTAAGGGGAAGAGATTTGGGATGTAATGAGGATCCTTATCCTCCCTGGTATCTTTTACAACTGCTTTAGATGACTTCCTAATGGTTGCTTTAATACATTTTAATTAGGATGACACTTCCTCGTTTTCGAGGATGATATATTAATATTACAGATCATTAACATTGCTAAATGGCTGTAATGGCACAGAAGTCTTTAATTGTCCCAGTTAGACAGAGACCCACTTTTTCATTTGGCTTTTTTCTTTTCTTCCTTTTTTGCTGTTGGTCATACAGAGAATTCAGGAATGACTCCCCAGTCTTTAAAGCATGTAGCAAGAAGCAGCTACACCCTCCTTATTAAATTATGGATAGAAGAAAGACTCTTGTGTAATGTGATTTCTTCTTGAGACTGCATGACAGCTAATATTGTCTTTCTAATATCCACTCCATCAATATCAGAAGTTAGGAAACTTTGGCTCTTGAGCAGAGCTTTTTTTAAAAAAACAATTAGAGCAGACTGTATTTAACATCTGCAAAATACTCATGCTTATAAGGAATGAGCTGTTCTATTCTGTTTGCAATGGTTTTAATCTCTTAACTTTAATATATGTCCTCTAGCAGGCTATACTACTTGGATTTCATTTTTAGATCCTTAAGGCTGCATATATCTGTCAAACAGACATAATGAATTTAAAGTGCTAATGCTTAGGAGGCAAGAAAAAAACAACAACATTGAAATATATCCTCGGTTGATTAAATTGCCACCTCCAGCGACTTTACCTCCTTATGTCCAAACTGATTTCCTTTTCTACTTTCCAGGTACTGGATCTAGAAGATGTGGAAGATGTAATTTAATGGTAAAACATGCACAAGTATTTAGACAAGAACATTTTCTTTAAGCATCTTTTTGACTCTGTGTCTATAAGATAGGGCTTCTAACTGACTTGAGGGACTTTCAATTATACTCAACCTCCAGGCTGACCTTAGGCTGAAGGAAGACTTTTGTATACTGGCACCGAAAGATGATTAGGGTTAAAAATATCTGGCATCACACTTCAAATTTCCAACAGCCTATCTCCCTCTTTCTCAGTTTAACTTGCTCTGCTTATTTCATGATTTATTCCATTATACTCAATTGGTAGTGTGTGCTGTCCACACCTAATACTGTAACCTATTGTGCCCTACCTCTGTGTGATTTTGTCACCAAAATAAACAATCCTCTTAATGTGAATTTAATTATCACACTTTTTTTGGTGGTGGTGGGGGGGGAGAAAAGTGTTTACTATCAGATCACTGCTTCACTGGCAGTATGTTTTTGGAACAAGCAATTGCCTTGCTTTGCATCTATAGCTGTGCCAGCATCATCATCATCATCATGCAATGGCTCATCAAATATAATCTATATAATGTCTTGCTCCTGCTGTCATTGTGAAGTGCAGTGCCACTGTTCACATGGTTCTTCCTTATTGCATGGGAAGTGTCCATGCCAATCTGGCCCAGTCTTGTGGTACTTGAGCTGTGTAGAAGAATTAAGTAGTGGGAAGAATTAAGCTGGAGATGGTACTCCCTGCTATGGTAGTAGACTGGATAAAATACTCTATGGAGGCTGTTACGGTGTGATCAAAATAATATACAGACCAGGCTTTACTCATAATAGTTGAAAGCAGGGAGCATGGGGAATTATACAGGTTAAGCAAGGTTATAGAAATGTCTTGGTCTGCATAGAATCATGGTATTTGAAGGACACCATGTTCTCTTGTCCTGGAAGGTGCTAAAGGTTTGAAAATATGCAGCATGCATATATGTGCCATATACTCTAATAAAAACATGAATATTCAAATAAATTCAGAAACGCAAAGGCACAAATATGAAGGAAATTCTCCTGTATGTACACATTTAGTCTACGTAAAAAAGTTTACACATGCAAGTAGCTACACAAATACAAATCCAGTTCAGGAATATTAACTTCCACAAGAGAGAGGGAGTGTGTGTAGATAGATAGATGATAGAGATAGATATAGATAGATGATAGCTAGCTAGCTAGCTAGATAGATAGACAGATAGATAGATGATAGATAGATAGTTCCCATTTAGGTAGCTCTACTAACCCATAAGTACACATAAATGAATAAATTGCTGTTGCATCTAATATATACCATAATTAATCTTACTCTTTCATCTTTCAGGAAATACAGACATAAACATAGTCAGACCTTGCAAGAATGTGCTCGTGTAAATCTTCATAATAATAAAAAATACCCTATCCTTCCTATTCTTTCTCAAGATAACTCACATCCACACAATCCTGGAGTTGCACAGTTATAAATATTTGTTTCCTTGGCAGTACAAATATGCATGTGGTCAAGATGAACTTGCATATACACCCTACGGAAGCCCTATTGCTTCCTCCAGACACATCAATGCCCCTTCACCCCAAACACAAATGTGAACAACACAGTTCTCACCAAACATGAATGCTCTCGGTTCATGGCCTGGGCTCCTTTGGTAGGAAGGGTGGGATACAAATGACATAGTAAATGGCAATTTCCCTATTCAAATGCTCTCATCTTCTTTCATTGTCCTCAGAACCACATCTGCCCAAGCATCCTCCCAACATGGCGTTCACACTTTGTATCCACCCTCACAGAATATGACCGCAGCTCCCTTGAGATGCACATTTCTAGACTTTCATAGAATCATAGAATCATAGAGTTGGAAGAGACCACAAGGGCCATCGAGTCCAACCCCCTGCCAAGCAGGAAACACCATCAGAGCACTCCTGACATATGGTTGTCAAGCCTCTGCTTAAAGACCTCCAAAGCAGGAGACTCCACCACACTCCTTGGCAGCAAATTCCACTGTCAAACAGCTCTTACTGTCAGGAAGTTCTTCCTAATGTTTAGGTGGAATCTTCTTTCTTGTAGTTTGGATCCATTGCTCTGTGTCCGCTTCTCTGGAGCAGCAGAAAACAACCTTTCTCCCTCCTCTATGTGACATCCTTTTATATATTTGAACGTGGCTATCATGTCACCCCTTAACCTCCTCTTCTCCAGGCTAAACATGCCCAGCTCCCTTAGTCCTTTTCCCGCATTCGGATTGGAGCACACTTTATCATCCCAGAACAACCACCATCAGCACCCACCCCACACTTATTTACCATTTCATTTCATTTTTTACACTCCTTCCCCACCAAGGAGCTCAAGGTGGCACATTCACTCCTGCTTATACAACAACCCTGTGAGGCTAGGGGAAGAGCAAATGCAGGGCCAAACATCACCCAGCGAGCTGCGCTGCCAAGTGGGGATTTGAACCCTTCTCGGGGAGATTTGCCTAGAAATACCGCTCACTCTGTCCGTAGATACAAACGCACCCCCACAAGGCCTAATACGTGGCCCACCCACTTCTTCCGTTTCCTCAAATAAGCGCCCCATGTTACACTGAAGCACCCTCGCACCCCATCACGCCTCACGCCAATGCCCCCATGCTCTCCCATCTCTCCCCATACCCAGACAACGCCCGGTTGGCAGAGCGCGAGACCCTTTTAACCTCAGGGCTGTGGGTTTAAGCCCCACCTTGGGCGAAAGGTTCCTGCATTGCAAGGCATTGGACTACATGGACTATGCCCTTTTAAAATGTGGTTCTTTTTGGAGTGTGTGTGTGTGTGTGTGTGTGTGTGTGTTATTGGGTTGCTGTTTTTATTTTGATTATATATATCTTGTGGTTTTATATTTTGATTTCGTTTTGTGAACCGCCCTGAGACCTCCAGATATAGAGCGGTATATCAATTAAATTAAATTAAATTAAATTAAATTAAATCAAACATAAAATAAAATAAAATAAAATAGTCAGGGTTTTCCAATCTCAGGTCTCCAGCTATTGCTGGACTATGACTCCCATCATCCCTAGCTAGCAGGATCAGTGGCTGGGGATGGTGGGAACTGTAGTCCAGAAACTGCTGGAGACCCAAATTTGGGAAAGCCTTGGGGTCCCTTCCAACCCTACAGTTTTGTGAGGCATCCCTTGGCCCTTCCTCTCAAATGCAAACAGGCTTAAGCCACACATAGTAAATGGCCACTTCTTCAAGTTTCTCTCTCACACACTCACAAGACACCCTTTTCCCGCACAGCAGTGTCGATTGATTGAGACAGGGTTCTCTTTTTCTCCCTCCGGAGTCAATATGGCGGCGTTCCCTTGCGAAGCGAGGGGCCATCTTCCCATGAAAAGCCACCTCGCCTACTCTGGAGAAAAGAGTCTCCCGCCAAAACTCCCCTGCTATGAAGTTCCCTCTCTTTTTTTCCCTTTGGAAAATTTATTTATTTGGTTTTTCAGTTGAAAGGTTTTACAATCACACGTCCAACATGCAACATGAAAACAAGATTCCAAAGAATCTCCTAGACTTTCCTCCTCCCCTTTGTGGGTCCCATTATTAGTCATTTCCGCCTGCATCTTTTATAATAACCCAAAGTATCTCCTCCTCCTCCTTCTTCTTCTTCTTCTTCTTCTTCTTCTTCTTCTTCTTCTTCTTCTTCTTCGAATTTATATACCGCCCTATACCCAGGGTCTCAGGGTGATTTTACATCTCCATTATATCCAAAATTCACCATTAAACTGTTGTTGTTATTGTTGTTGTTTAGTCGTTTAGTCATGTCCGACTCTTCATGACCCCATGGACCAGAGCACGCCAGGCGCTCCTGTCTTCCACTGCCTCCCGCAGTTTGGTCAAACTCATGCTGGTAGCTTCGAGAACACTGTCCAACCATCTCGTCTTACATTCCAGCTTCCTATGCAATATTTTTCTTTACAGCATTGGACTTTCCTTTCGCTTCCAGGCATATCCGCAACTGAGCGTCCTTTCGGCTTTGGCCCAGCCGCTTCATCAGCTCTGGATCTACTTGTACTTGTCCTCCGCTCTTCCCCAGTAGCATGTTGGACACCTTCCGACCTGAGGGGCTCATCTTCCAGCATCATAACTTTTATATGCCTGTTGTCTTTGTCCATGGAGTTTTCTTGGCAGGGATACTGGAGTGGCTTGCCGGTTCCTGCTCCAGGTGGATCACGTTTGGTCAAAACTCTCCACTATGACCTGTCCATCTTGGGTGGCCCTGCACGGCATAGCTCATAGCTTCTCTGAGTTATTCAAGCCCCTTTGCCACAGCAAGGCAGTGATCCATGAAGGAGACCCATTAAACTACAAGTGTAATTCCAACCCTACTAACGATTTTAGCTGCTTGCAATGGTTTTTTCCAGATAAATTATAAATTTTCCAAATTCTTTATTAAAATTTTGGTCTTCCTGATCAGGAAAATCAGGACGTTTCCTCTCCGCCACGGCAAGGCAGTGATCCATGAAGGAGACCCATTAAACTACAAGTGTTATTCCAACCCTACTAACAATTTTAGCTGTTTGCAATGATTTTTTTTCAGATCAATTATAATTTTCCCCAATTCCTTATTAAAGTTTTGGTCTTCCTAATCAGGAAAATCAGGACATTTCCTGTCTTTTGCAAGGGGAGGTGTTTACCCCGCCTTTCTCCCCTTTTCCTCAGCCAGGGTTGCAAGGGCCAAGCGGGTTCAAGTTTCCCAAAGGGCTGAGGGGACTCTCTCTCTCTCTCTCTTTCCCGCCATTTTGTTCCATGCACACACCTTCCTCTCCCTCCTCAGCAGCAGACAGAGCTGAGGGGGGGGGAAAGGGTGGGGACACAAATGGGGCCTTTCTTCTTCCTCCATTGCTGCTGCTGGAGGGTTGGTGGGGTCTCTGAGGTACCCACAACAGGACCAAGGGAAGGGGATACGACAGATAGATGTATATAGGCATCGTTGGATAAGGCGCTTTCCCTCAGTTTTTCGTTTATTTTATTATTTTTTGAAAAGAAAAGCAAGTGCCCCCAACAGATGAGCAAAGTCCCCACAATTTGAAGTGGGTGGGTGGGGGTTAGGGGGCGATGGGTGGGGGGCAGTATGAGGTAAAAATGAACAGGGGACGGTGAAGTTATTGGGGGGGTAGGGAGAAGCAAATGGAAATGAGTGAGACAAAAAAAAAAGGGAAAAAAGGCAGAGAGAAAAAGAAAAGAGAACAAGAGGGGGGAAAAGAAGTAATATTTTCCTTGATAAAAATGCACAAAAGGGAAGATGAACTTTGTTCTTTTTCTCTTTCTACTCTCCTCTCTCTTTCTGCTTTTCGCCTCGCAGCACGCCAGCCTAAGCTGAGAGCTGTAATGTCATTAAATTGCAAATGCTTTTTCATTTCCGACACACACTGTTTACTTATCTGGCAAAAACATATGTTGGAAGGAATCCGTTAAATTCTGCCCATTGCCTTGGGTAAAAGTGCAATGGAAACGGACCCAGTGAGCGTCTTCTTTCTTCTTCTTTTAGCACTTCCCTTATCTACAAGACTGCTTCGCAGCAAACTGGCTAGTTCAATGAAAAATGAAGATACAGCAGGAGATTAGAGAAGAACAGTGAGCAAAAAATTCCTGGAGAGAGGGTCACTTCATTGCAAATGATTTCACTTCTCTAGATCTGCATAAATTACTATTTTTAAGGCATCTCCAAAGTCTGTATATTTTTCTCACTCTGTCAAACATTTAATTTCACGCCCCGTGTTCTGAATATGCTAAAATGCATATCTCTGATGCACCTTTAAGCCAGAAAAACGAATGCAAAATTGAAGATAAAATGATGTGATTTGCACTACAAGCCTATTACTTGAGGTATTTACATATAGTTTACCTCTGCAGTTCTGAGAATGATTTATTAAAAAAAAAAATCGGGATTAAGCTCATATAAATATGTATAAATCTTTGTTTAGAAAATAGATTTTGCAGCTGTTGTGTCAAGAAGTTCTTTAAGATTCTGTGAAGAATTTTCCTTTTAGTGTGCCTTTCTATTTAAAAAACAACAACAAAAAGAAAGAAAAGAATTTGACAACCTTCTTTGGCAGGAAAACACATATTTTTTCCTAATGCCTTGGGGTTTCCCCCCAAAGATTCACTTGAAGTTTCTCCCCCCCCTTTGCCTCTCCCCACCTATTTTCCTAATGCCACTTGGGGCCTTTCTGTCTTATTTGTTTGGACCCTGAAAATAACCGCTACGGTATCTCTCGAATTCAAAGGGAATATTCTGGATTTATAAAAGTAGATCAAACCACTGTGGATTTCTCTTATTCCCACTAAACTATTGTTGTTGCATAGGCCCCAGCTATGGGAAAGAGAGCTCTTCAGATTTAAAAGATTCTTGAAACAGAAGCATCCTTTTTAAAAACACCCACGAGTTCCCTTTTATTTTGAAACTGATGCTCCTTTAATCGCCTCCGTTTAGGTGAACAGTGCCTTCCAGATCTGGCATCCTTTCACCTGGTGAAATAGAAAATAATGACATTATGACGTATTCACCCTCCTTGTAATAAATCACATCCCCACCTCCTAACAGTGAGAGTCTAACTCTTCTCTCCGGCCATTGCTTACGGATATCAAAGCGATGGGAGATGCAAAGGCAAGGCTGAGCCAAGGTGCTGCCAGTCTCCAAACTAAAACCAGGAAGATGCTTCTGGTTTCCTCTGCTCTGGTGCTTGCTAGCTCAGCTAGCTCTGGGGAACAGGTACTGGAGGAAAAGCAGGTACTTCAAAGGTTACGTTAATGCAATTAAAAAGACGAAAGGACTTTGGCCAGAGACAGATTGTACTGGAGAGAGTGAGAGAGTTTGCTGTTTGCTTACAAAAGCTGCGATTGAGAGCTCTTAAGATGCGCTTGCTTGGAGTTGGCTAATGACCGCTGGGAAGAGGGGAGGGGGGGGGAAAACACCCACAAACTTAACAGTTACTTCCAGAAATTCAATTTAATTTTCTCCCACACACAAAATGGTTTAACAATCCCCCTAGCGGTATTTCTAGTGCTACTGTAAGTACACACACAAAATTGCACTTAAACAAATTCCTACTTGCAAGTGATAGCATGGTTAAAAGATGGAGATTGTATAGGAAGGGGGTGTGTGTTTGTGTGTGTGTGAGAGAGAGATCATTCATGTTGTGAAATAAGCACAGCTTATGTTGTATATAAACTGCGCATGCATATGCCTGTGAAGAAATATAAAAATGTATTTTAACAAATGTTTTTACCCTGCACATCTCAGATCAAACACATTGCTATAAACTAATTTGTCAGCATACTTTATCAAATGGGGTATTAAATTTAAAGTAAGCATCCTTTGGATAATTAAATCGTGTCATTCTCTCAGCTGTTAACCATTTCCTGAAACAGGACTGACTATGACCACTGCCTGTTCTCCAGCTAACCAATCCTATAACTAAGATTCAGAGTTCAATGCGACTAATTCCCGGTAAATGAGTATAGTAGGAATGTAGCCTAAATACTATAGATCTGTAAAACGAATATAAAAGCTTTAATGGCTAAAATCCACATTTGATTTTCAAGTTAAATTTTTTACACTGCATTCAAATATCAGGCGATGTATTTCAGCACAAAGTGTGTGAAACATGTGCTGTCATCATTTGTGAAAATGCAGTAGAAAACCATTTTACATATTATGCAGAAAGAGTTGTTAAGCTGTGCTGGTAGATTACTGGAGCATACGACTTCAGACTCCAGGTGGAGTTCATATTATTGAATGTGTTCCCTACTTAAACAGCAAGTAATAATATTAGTTACTGCTACTTCCATCTAATGTGCAGAAAGACTCTAACATATCAGCTCACTAAAGCAAGGAAGTATATAAACAATAACTTTTGATTGTTACTGTCTATAGCTGTTGTCTGACATACGTAGCTGAAATATTATAAATGTGTTCATATAAGTTTGTACAATGTAAGTGCCAAACTGCATCCCTGTAGTAGCAGTTTATCTGAAACAATTAAAGTTTGTGTGGCCTTCCCATCCCAGTGCTATCTTAACCTTACATTTTCCACACACCTGCGATTTCAAAGGTTAAAGGTGGGTTGCTCCTTTTGCTATAAGATTGCATCCTGTCACCTGTTTGCAGTTATTATAGAAAATTGCATGCTTTATTTTATCTATTGTCCATTTCCTCTGCTTTTACATGCACTTAAAAAACCAACTTTGTGAGCTATCTACATCTTAGCCTCAAATGCTTCAGAGCCATGTTTGGAAAACGTGGCTCTTTCTGATTTACAAAAATACAAAGGTAGTTT
Organism: Podarcis vaucheri; assembly: GCF_965113315.1. NCBI lineage: Eukaryota > Metazoa > Chordata > Lepidosauria > Squamata > Lacertidae > Podarcis > Podarcis vaucheri. The sequence goes on along the minus strand of NC_138762.1, from coordinate 97,605,831 downwards.
TAAATGGTGTTTGTGGTGGTTTAAGCAAGAGCAGAAGGCAGGCGTGATCTGCAGAATTTCCTGGTTTTCAGACCCCAAAGAAAGAAATTACTCTAGAGTAATGCACATACAGTAGGCGCTGCAATACACTTTTTGTATATTAGGACTGATGCAGGAGTTACACGGGGACAACCTTTGCACTTGTGGAACATCTCCCAACAGCCACATTCATGTGACTAATGTAACATATGAGACAGAAGCCTAAGACCTTTGCTCTCTAATGCATGTTAGAGATATTGCTGTGGGTGAGGTTCACACAGTTTGCTGCTAGGAAGAATGCTAAGAGAGCTTGGTGAATGCAAAAATCACCTCCGTGTAATGTTAAAATTGGTCCTTAGATATGTAGGTGAAAATGCCTTTTGCCTGACACAAGCAATTGATATTCATGATAGCTTTTTGTTCCAGTGGCAAATAATTATGGACCATTCCACAATATAAGAATCAGACATTTAGTATCATGGCACCAACCCTTTGGAATTCTAGACCCTTTGGAATATTAGACAGGCACCATTACAATTGTCTTTTGGGTGCTACTGAAGTCCTTCTTTCAATAGGCCTTTTAAGTGGAGCTCTTTCCCAGTCCACATCTGTACTGAGATTGTTTTTAGATGTTTTGATTGTTTTCCTCTGGGCTCCTTTGGCAGGAAGTGTAGGATATAAATTTGAATAATGATAATGGTAATAATTTTCTTGTCTTACATTTATATCCCACCTTTCTTTCATTGTGAAAGTACGTATGTCCAAAGTAAGTGCACTTCATGGTATAAAAAGTAAACATGCATTTTGTGTATGTTAATGAGACATCATGTGACTTTTTTAGACAAAGAAGCACAATGTGGTTCTTTTAGCTGGGTGGAATCTACACACATAGTAAAAATGCTGTGAAAATGCTTTTAAAAAAGTTTTGAAAAATACATTGAATTTGGTATAACTCACTGTCACCATCTAGTGTTACAACACATTTAAACTGTTCTATTTGCAGCTGTATAGCTGAGTCCCAGGTTGCCATTACTAGCATTTTCACATACACACATCTCTAATTTTTGGATATCAGAGCAGCAGCTTTCTTGTTCCAGTGAATGACACATTCATATGTGATTGATATAAGAACTTTCAAGATTGTTGTCACTTCCGTTCATTGTTTTCCTAAACACACAGTCTAAGGTCCACTTTTCTAGCAAATGTTTCCCATTTCTATCTTTGATTCCCATTGCAACACACTATATGGATGGTGTCAAGCACTGTTTTCCTTTGCAGGAAGGAAAACTGTAGTTCTGTAGAGATGATAGAGTTCAGCTCAATTCTACTTGCTTTGCTGTTCACTACTGACAATATTGCATATGGCAACCAGATCAGGAACTGAGCTTGGACCTTCAGGGGAGCTGTCCAGCAGAATCTAAAGCTGAGTTAGGTAGGCTATGTGGTAACCTTCTTCATTGCTTTGTACTGACAGCTAGTAGGCCAGTATTTTATAGCAGACTTGGCAGCAGCAGCACCTCTTCCTGAAGCTGCTGCTGTTGTTGTTTAGTCGGTTTAGTCATGTCGGACTCTTCGTGACCCCATGGACCAGAGCATGCCAGGCACTCCTGTCTTCCACTGCCTCCCGCAGTTTGGTCAAACTCATGCTGGTAGCTTCGAGAACACTATCCAACCATCTCATCCTCTGTCATCCCCTTCTCCTTGTGCCCTCCATCTTTCCCAACATCAGGGTCTTTTCCAGGAAGTCTTCTCTTCTCATGAGGTGGCCAAAGTATTGGAGTCTCAGCTTCACGATCTGTCCTTCCAGTGAGCACTCAGGGCTGATTTCCTTCAGAATGGACAGGTTTGATCTTCTTGCAGTCCATGGGACTCTCAAGAGTCTCCTCCAGCACCATAATTCAAAAGCATCAATTCTTTGGCGATCAGCCTTCTTTATGGTCCAGCTCTCACTTCCATACATCACTACTGGGAAAACCATAGCTTTTACTATATGGACCTTTGTTGGCAAGGTGATGTCTCTGCTTTTTAAGATGCTGTCTAGGTTTGTCATTGCTTTTCTCCCAAGAAGCAGGCGTCTTTTAATTTCGTGGCTGCTGTCACCATCTGCAGTGATCATGGAGCCCAAGAAAGTAAAATCTTTCACTGCCTCCATTTCTTCCCCTTCTATTTGCCAGGAGGTGATGGGACCAGTGGCCATGATCTTCTAAGTAGGCCCAAATCCAAAACATGTACTAGTGCTTGCTTCCTCCTCCTAAGTAGGGATGAGGGAAGGGAAGTCTTGGGTTGCTGAAGGGGCACTGTATTCAGTGCCTATTCTTGTACAGGGCCTTGCCTTTGTTCCTGTGGTCACTGGAGTGATGGTATAGTCTAGAGCTGTTTGGGTTCCTAGTGCCCACAACCTCTTGGAGCAGCTGCAATCTGAAATCAGGGCATTTACTCCTTATGGGCCTCCTATGAGGTGCAGCTCTCAGAAGGTGCCACCGTCAGTGCTCTGCCTGCCCCTGCTAGCAATGGAGAGGCAAGAAGCAGCAGCAGTGGCTTCTTGCAAAATTTCACGGAGCTCTTGTGAGATCTTGCTGGAAGCCACCGTTGCTTCTCCTTGCTTCTCTGCTGCCGCTGTGGACATCCTGCCTGCCTTCTGCTGCCACAACTGGGGGAAAATCAAGGCAGCTTCTGGGTTGTGGCAAGATCTGGCAGGACTCTTGCAAGATCTTGCCACAACCTGGAAGTTGCTGCCGCAGCTGCACAACCCCAATAAGTGAGATTTTGGTGGGGGCAGTGGCACCATCCCATTTTGCCTCAGGCGGTGAAGCAAGATGCACCAGCCCTCCTGAACACACACAGACCAAAGGCAAATAAAGTTTATTTGCATCTGGATGTACCTAGAATTCCATGGGAAACTCATTAGCCCCAAAGTTGCAGCATTTCCTGTTTTCTACCCTGTGGGTAGAAATAACCCACGCAAGACTTTTCATAGCTGCTCTCAATTCCCTTGCATTTTAGATTAAATCCAGCCTCTCTCATGCGCTTATCTTACTGCCATTTTATCTGAATATGTTTATTTAGAAGTCACCCACTGACCTCCACTACTCTTGTGCAGCAATTGCTGCCTATCACTCAAATACATATTTGAGCTTTGAGTAGCAGCTTCAGTGTACGTTCGGCAGAAAACCTCCTGTGTCTCTGAAAAGTGGTTGCACTGTGTGTACAGCAGGCAATTTTCAAAGTAAAATATATCTTTTCAAATTATTTTTTTTAAGTTTCAAAATACCCAAAGCAGTAAAATCATGTAATTGACTAATCACTTGCCAATTTTCCTTTTTTTAATCTAATCTATTTTAATTTTTAACAGTGCCAAAATGCAAATGAAACTGGTATGCTTCCAAGCTGCTTTATTTCTTTTACAGCACAATTTAAGGTATTCACAATTTAGAGAAAACATCCCCCCCCAAAAAATAATAACATTCCCTCTAGTATGCATGAACGTTGTTTTGCAAGTTCCAGCCTGAAGCAAAGGTTCGTGTTGAGGGAACTGAATAGAGGCCTTTTGTAAATATTGAAACACCTTTGACTGCAATGTATGTTTTCAGCGTATGGATTGAAATTCATAACTCAATTGTCTTAAAGTGAATCACATGCCCAGGAAATGTTTGTTAAATGACTTACTGTCCTGATTGCCCTTTCAGCTCTACCTACCACATCAAACAAGCCAATAGATGGCCTCCTGAGACTGCCTGTTTGCAGACTTTTCCCTGGTGAGTTTTCTTAGTGTACCGTGAAATACTCATTAACCAGCCTAAACACACTCTTCAGCACTTTATCCTGAAGTGGGAAAACACAATTTAAGTAGGCTGCTTAAATGAACCTTGCCACCATTTTGTTTGTATTCCTTAGTACTCTGTAGAATTCAGGCTGGTTAGCCTAGTGCTTTAAATCAGCCTAGTTCATGGACTGAATACAACTATCAGTGTATGGATTATGTATCTGTCTGTCCAAAAATTCATCCATCCAGAAACACACACACACCACACACAAACTTCCAGAAATCACATATGACAGTCTATTGCAATATTTTTCTATTATGTATGGCAGGGATGTCCAACCGGTAGATCGCGATCCGGCTGATCCTGGTAGATCGCGGGATCCTTATCGTGTACAAAAAGTTACAGGGGGAAAAGGCTAAAAAACTCTGTGCAGTCCTCCCCTCAAAAGTTCAACAACTCTGGGCAATCCACCAACCCCACCCACGCTCCTCCTCCCTCCAATGACAAAGGGTAGATTGCAGCCAGTTTTTTTATATAGTGGGAGTAGATCACAGTCTCTTGGGAGTTGGACATGCCTGATGTACGGCTTCTCTTGCCTTTCTTGCTCCAGAGAATTTTTTTTTTTTTAAAAAAGGGTTTTCACAAGGAGAAGGCAACAGTGACATTCTGGTGTGTAGAGGTGACAACCATCTAGAGAACCAAGAATAGGATGGGGAATATCTTGGACCTTCTTATTTGCCCAGGTGTTTCTTGATTGCTCATTACGTGTGATTGTTAGACACAAATTATTTCCAGACTGAGGATGTCTCCATTTCCCCACTCTCCTAAGCCTGGGCCTACTGAAGGCTTTGCCATTGCTACTAATGAGTGGGCAGAACAGTATGCAGAGTGTTATGCAGTTCAGGCCTGACGTTCCAAAGGGTTTCGATGATTAAATCAACTCATGTTGCTTGATCTCGTTTCTATGCAAGCCTTAATGAGGAAAGATAAGCAAGAAGTGGGGATAGGCATGAACCAACTGACACTTTCCAAATGAGTAGCTTCCTGGAAGTCACAGAGGATGCCTGGACTAAGAAGGATCTCCCTGCTGTCTCTGGATAAGCACTCTTAAAATGTCCAGATACCATAGCCACCAAACAGTACAGTGGTACCTCAGCTTAAGTACTTAATTCGTTCCAGTGGTCTGTATTTAACCGGAAACTGTTCTTAACCTGAAGCACCACTTTAGCTAATGGGGCCTCCTGCTGCCGCCATGCCACCGGAGCACGATTTCTGTTCTCATCCTGAAGTAAAGTTCTTAACCTGAAGCACTATTTCTGGGTTAGCGGAGTCTGTAACCTGAAGCATGTGTAACCTGAAGCGTATGTAACCCGAGGTACCACTGTATGTCCAAAATGGGCAGTGTGTCACTATGAAAGCATTTGGAGCTGCCTGATTTTATTCACAGCTTTTACCTGTAAAAAATAGCTAGTATGGACCACAGAATTCACCACTGAAATAAGGGTACTCATGCAACGCACCAACAGCTGCATCCAGGAGCTTAATATCTACCATGTGAGTGTGAAATATAGGCTTTGGCATTGAAGAAGAAGAGGAGTTTGGATTTGATATCCCGCCTTTCACTCCCCTTCAGGAGTCTCAAAGCGGCTAACATTCTCCTTTCCCTTCCTCCCCCACAACAAACACTCTGTGAGGTGAGTGGGGCTGAGAGACTTCAAAGAAGTGTGACTGGCCCAAGGTCACCCAGCAGCTGCATGCGGAGGAGCGGGGAAGCGAACCCAGTTCACCAGATTACGAGTCCACTGCTCTTAACCACTACACCACACTGGCTCTCATTGAATGCAGCATCATGCATGAGAACAACAATGCAGACTGCAGACAAGTGATGCTGCCTTGATAATAGAACTCTGGTGGAGCCCAAGTGCCTCTAAAGAAGGCTTGGGTTCTCCAGTATTTTATAAAGATTATACCATTTGAAAAAAGAGAGTCATAATAAAATACTGAAAAATGCCACTTGGAGGCCTCCACTTCACCCTGCTTTCAGGTGGACAGCAGAATGCTTGGCAGTTGGGCTGACAGGGGCAACTGCTGCAGAATCGGTTGTGTAATATATTTAAACTTGTTTAAACGTTATTAACTTACATAGCATTTATTTTAATTTCGAACAACTAGACACTTTTTAAGGCGGGAGATTTTGCTAGGAGGCTTAGCAAATGCAGCTGGCCAGATAAAGTGGCAATTTTGCAGCCTTTCAATTTTTGTGCCTAGAGTCCTAACACTGTAAATTGGATAGTGCAGGATACGGGGAGAGAGAGAATTTGAAAGAGATTCTGGACAAGTACTATACACTATTTGGAAAGGAGCATCCAGCAGTGAGTAGCAGGAACAGTCAATCTGAACAGTGGGAACCAGACATTTTAGCAAGAGTTATCAATTAAATTATAAACTAGATTATGTGTACTAATTTACCCTATGCAGATGAGGGTGGTAGGGTTGCTTGCTGCAGGAACAACACACCTTGAGAAGTCATAATATATTAAAGGGAAACAGAAATCTTCTTCTACAGTGGTACTTCAGGTTACAAACTCCACTAACCTGGAAGTATTACCTCGAGTTAAGAACTTTGCCCCAGGATGAGAACAGAAATCACGTGGCGGTGACGTGGCGGCAGCGGGAGACCCCATTAGCTAAAGTGGTACCTCAGGTTAAGAACGGTTTCAGGTTAAGAACGGACCTCCGGAACTAATTAAGTTTGTAACCCGAGGTACCACTGTATATGTACTTCATGTCCTCTTCATGTAGCCAATGAACTAAATTTGCTGTCATTAAAGCTGGTATGTCAGAAACAAATTGTGGCCCAGTTGCAGTTCTGCAGTGGTCTGGGTTTAATAGTTCTGTTATGCTGTGTTATATTATCCTGGGCAATTGCCAGGTTTGGTATAGTTTTGATAAGAGTTGTAAAGGACCTTGCAAAGATTTTTTGTTTTGAAAGGTGATATATATGTTTATTAAATAAAATAAAATGAAACAAAATCAGCCTGTGTTTTTTTTTTTGTACAAAAGTAATCAAATTAAGTAAAACAAGCAAACCGGCATGCATTTATTGCCGTACAGTGTTATTCTTCTTTTTACAATCACTGGAAGTGCGAACAGCTGTACAGACTCCATAAGCATGCACACCCCTGCCCCACCCAGTTCTGAATCTTGCTTTAGATTAGAACATTTTATCCAGCATCACCCACACATTTACCGCCTTAAGCGCTAGAAACTTCTTCCATTTTTTTTTTAAAGCTAGGATTCTGGCCCCTTCTGGGCCTGTGATTGCACGAATAGGGAAAGCATCAAAATCAAGGCAAACGGTAGGATGTATGCGTGGCTGAGGGTGAATCAGAGCATGGAGAAGGTCAGTCAGGGCATCAGTGATTCAAAATGGGTATTGATAATGGCCATCATCTTTCAAGACCATACCTTTTGGAGAACTGCAAAGAGAACTAAATGGTGCCCTGGTGCCTTAGCCGCTAAATGGTGTCTTACATTCTCAGTTTAAGGGGAAGTGCAACCTAATAATAGAATCTAAAAAAATATGAGACAAGGGTCAGAGAAGCTGCCTGCAGTTCTGAGATTACTTTTATTGCCATTAGGGCCTGTTCACTTAGAAAATCAGAGTTTCTGTTACATTAGCATCACTTGAAATATTGTGCATATTAGCAGAACAATAGATTGCTTAATTCCCCCCCCCATTCCCATTCTATTTATAAGACCTTTAAAAAAAGCCACACACCCAATGAATGCCCTCTCCACTAATGTACGATATAGCAAGATATTTTTTTTTACTCTTAAACCAAAAAATGTGATGAACTAGAATCCAACAATGTGTTGATCGACTACCTTCTGAGAGAGCACCCTCTCTGTATCCTGAACCTTTTCTAATTATTAACTATGTTGGCTATGTTTGCACAGGCTTCCACAGCTCTAAATATGCCCACTGGGTGCTGCTCAAAGGGCCACAAAGCAGGATTGTGCTGGTTCTCTAGGATGCCCTCTTGCACCGTTGCTGGAATTCTAATGATGGATGGTGTGGCGATCACACAGGGCCCCTGGACGTTTGACGGTCTATTGACCCTGTGCCACCACTGTGATTGCTTTCTTCGCTGCCATCAACCCGTTTCTCCTCACGGGTACACACGGAGTCCAGTCAGTTGTTAACGTTAACAAATAATCAAGTTTATTTTTAGGCATGAACAAGCTTATGGCTTCAGTTGGCAGTTTCTTAATCTTAGTTCCTTAACTGTCCTATGCCTTCCTAACCACCTCAAACTGATTATTCCAACTATCTATCTACTCCACCTAACAATTCCTCTCACTCACAACTCGACCAACCCACAGACTATTCCTCCCTCCTCCTTCTCCAACTCCCAACTCTCAACTGACTTTCACACAACTCCCCCCTCTAACCCTAACTCCTCCTATCAGTTTCCACTGGCCAATCACGTCACACTCATTTTAACCCTTTCCTTATGACCCACCTAGGAGGCAAACGCCACAGATGGGCTGCTGAATCAATGTGTGAAACAACAGAGAACTTCAGAGCACACCCATTTTAAAGACCAAAGGCCATAGCACTCACAGGGACTTACTGTTTTTAAGGGCCATACTGCCAAGAAGCAAATTTCTACAGGGTAAAACTAGATCGTTAGTAGAGGAAGAGCGCCACAGCCAAAGATTAGAGTTAATGACTGGCTAGTGTGGAAACCAAACTTCCTTAAATGGCAGTACAGCTGTAGGATCCAGTCTGGAGAAGTTCATGGACTATATGGAATTGGCTGAGATGACTAGCAGAATCCGGGACCAAGGAGAGGAGTCGGTGGAAGAAGATTGGAAAAAATTTAAAGTATATCTTCAAAAATATTGTAAAATTAAGGACTGTTAGAAAGGTGTTGGAAAAAGAAAATTAGGTAGTTTTGGTAGATATGAGATAAAGGATTAAGTAAAAATGTGTTGATGAAAGTGATGAAAGAGAGGACGTTAAACTATATTATTTTAAACTAAATTACTTAAATGAAAATAAGGGTGGAAGGATTTGCTGAAAAAACGATTTGAATTAGAATACAAAACTGGGAGGTGTGAGGAGGTCAAGGAAATAAGTAAAGGAAGAAAGCTATGTAAAGGTTTAATCTGTTCTTTTTTATTTAATTTTTTTCAATTGAATGTATTGTTATACCTTCTTTTTCTTTTTTCTGTTACTGTTGTATTCTTTTTTATATTTTGTATTGTTCTTTTCTCTTTTTTGAAACCTTAAACTTTGAATAAATATTATATATATATATTAAAAAAAACCAGTCTGGAGAAGTTCAAGCAGAATCTTTCACAGATGAACACCCCTTTCTGTACCAAACTCTTGTCTTTTATTCCTCTTCCCATAATCCCTCTCCTCATCTCAATCATGAAGGGCAGTGCTGTCTGCCCATACTGAGAAGGAAGCTCTCAACGTTCTTTTGTTTAACTCAGCAGCTTCTGAAAAACAAGGGCGGGAGGAGAAAACAATGCAGTTCATGGCAACTGTTTATCAGTTGGTCAATAGAAATGGTGTATGTGGACAATTAACAATGGTGCTATATGCTGCTGTATGGCATGTATGGGGTGTTGGGGGGGGTAGTACCTCTGGTGGGGGACATGTGGTGCTCCTTCTGGGGTAGTGTGCCCCCATTTGGACCCCACCCTGCACTCAGCTCTTACCTGTGGCTTCTAGAAGCTGTCAGCGTTCAACAGTGGCCACAGCCTGCGAAACGGCTTCGACTGGTTGGCTAAACCAAGCAAGGGTAGCCAAGAAGTCTCAAACCCTTGGTGGATTAGAGACTTCTTCTGCATGTGAAGCAGACTGCATGTGAAGCGGATTGAGTGGATAAGACCAATAGCAAGTCCAATGATGGAGACAGTTACTGAACATGCTGTAGAGGGAAGTGAGGCAACCTGGGAAGGTAGCCCATCGAGGAGAAGGAGAATCGTAAACTTCCACTGCCTTGCGGATATGCTCATTTGTGAGAAAGGGGGAAGAGAAGGCTAAGGAGTAAGCCCTACACAAATCTGGAGTGGAGTCCCTAAGACGGTTGGATGGCATCCTGTACGCCTCTTTCCGTCAACTCTTGTAGCCAAGCTGGTGCCAAACATATTGCTCTGCTTTTGAGCGCATCAGCGAGCCTGAGAGCGGGGTCTTGCTGTCTGCCCGCTCTCATAGGATGCAGCAGTTATGAGTCTTTGCAGCCACAGCAGGCACTGCGATTCTCCAGTGGTTTGGCTTCGCACCCAGAGGCACAGTCCACTGAATTTTGAGATGGATGGATGCTGATAACACACTGATGGTAGACCATTCATCAGAAGCCCAATCACGACATTCTCCCCTAACTTCAGCTCCTGGAATCCACTTTACGAGTAGCAACCCCCTGCTGTTAAAATAATCCAATCTCTAATTTGCCAGCATGTGGACTACTGAAAGCACAATTAATATGAGAATTGAAGTATCAAAGTTTCATGCATTTTTTCTGACCAAATGCAACTTTTATCACGCAAGATGACAACTGGCACCATTCCTCACTCTTGGTGCAAGCCTTGTGTGCATTTTGTGTGAGAGGAAACCCAGATATATGTTCTCTTGTATTATTAAAAGTTTATGCCAAAACCCACCTTTCCTATTCTGAATATGAGCACAGAGATAAGCACAATTTAAGCCAACAACATTTTGATGTGGCTACCAGAGAAATGCAAAAATTAACGTTGCAGTCGTTCTGCTGATGGCATGAAAGTCTACGATTTCAGTCTTTCCAGCCTCAACCTGCCGTTCTTGTCCTGAATTACAAAGAGTAACGAGTGAACCTGTTTAATGAACAACTTTGTCATGTTGCCATTTGCCTTAGTCAGAGGCAAAAATGTGGCACCTATAAACTTAAATGAAATCCCGAGACTGAATCTCAAAGCGGTTTGTAACTGGAAGCTCTATTACCTTTAAGTAAGGCTTGTGCTGAAGCAGTGCTTTTGAAGACTAGACTGTCTGATTTTAAAGGCTGCATTCCTAAAATTATGTTCAAGCTTGTACTGTATCAGGATTGCCGCCTCAGGCTCCCCTGACGCTCTCCCCGTACGCTCCTGACCAAGTTCTTTGAGGATACATACGTCTGCCATAGTTGTATTCCCCACTGCTGCTAATCCTGGTGTGAAGGGGGAAAGAGAGTGGGGAAGGGGATAAGTGGGAAGCATCAGTTTTGTACGGCCTTCTCCTCCTTTCTTCTGGCAGTTGGCTCAACACAGTGCGAGTATTGCCTTGGAGCAAGTAGGAAGAGTAAATAAGCATGAATCAATCAGCTTTCATGGCTGGCTTCTGATGATGCTACAAACACAGCCTTGTGTCTGGAACTCAGAAAAAAACCTGCAGCGTATTATAAAACCAGCTTCACATTTCCTCCGAGACACCAGTTTACAAGCATGATTTAATAGCACACAACAGCACAGAAATTACTTAACAGGAATGTTTATTTTATATAGCAAAAGTCATTCAAATTATTTCAATCTTGAGCAATAAATAGGCACTTCAGTAAGACTATATATTTACAATGGCAGTCTGAATGCTAGGAATCATTTCAAAGTGTGCTTCTACTACAATGGGTGGGAGATGGCAACTACTTAGAATCCACTGCCAACATGGATTATAACAAATCCAGTGAGTATTTTGTTTTTCAATTATTCATAGAAAATTTAATCCTGATTAAGTATCCTTGGGCAGGAATTCATGGGTAGTTGATGACTGAAACTAACATTTATTTGAAATGCTTCTGTTAATTTAATCTGTGAATATGGCTTAATTATGATTGAATCCTCAATGTAAGAGTAATGAATTATATCAGGATTAAAATTCTAGTGCTGAATCGCATACCCCCCCCCCCAAGTTTAGGAGATGCTAGCCTGCTGTTTTTATAACCTTAACAATGCCAAGTTTTTGTTTTTTAAAAAACAGAACTCAAGTTAGTCCATCACCCTTATGCTCTTGTAACATTTGTCACAAACATGGTGTGTAAAAAGCAATTGGTAATCAAGCTGAAATCTGAACTGCATCCAAATCTCAAGGCAAGGAAGTGTTTTTTCTTTTCGTTTTCAAAAACACAAATAATGAGTGCTACAGTTTGCTGTAAACATTTTACACTGGTTTCCTGGACCTATTACAATTTTCAAGTCCTTTTAAACTTCTGCACAATTTGCACGGTTTCAAAGCAACTTTAAACAAATATATTATTTTAATTCCAAAAGAGGTCTATGGGATCCATTTATGCTTGTAGTTATTATAATTTGGATCTAGTTCCAACATAAGATGAGGCAGTTTTTAAATGAAAACACCGAGGTTAAGAATTTTCTTTGACTTCATCCAAGATGCTTGGTCACAATTTTTGAGAAAATCTGCCTCATACCTGCACTCGTTCAGCTCCTGCAGCAGTGTAATTCTGTATTTTGATTGTTTCGTTTCTCCCAAAGATCCTCTGTGGTGGATTCACTGCTGAAAATAGCTGCACATTTCCAAGTCTTTATTGCACATTTGTCAACGGATCTCCCAGATGCATCTCAGAAGTGATGCCGACTTTTATGTCCAGATGCTACAGTAAGTGGCAGTGTTACTGAAGAGAGGGAGGACACTTCCCAGTACAGACTATGGGAAACAAAGAGTCGGTACAGGAGGACCATGGAGAACAACTGGCAGAGGATGACGCCTACGGTAATGACCTGAAATATGAAAGGAAAAGAGAACAAAGAAGAGAGCTTTGTAGGAAGAACAGAATATTCACCTGAAATTTACTGGACCGACCCAGGAATTCAAGTTTAGAAGTTCACCTTGGGAATCGCCAGATCTCTTAAAACACAATTTCATGTGATCTCTTAACGTCACAATTCTAAAGCTGCCTCCATACATTACACACATGAAGGGGCAACACGGGTAGCAAGGGACTGTGCAGTTCCCTCTGGCCCCACCATTCACGTTTTTCAGGCTTTCCTGGAACTTGCACAATTAGAGTTCCAGGATATGAGGAAGTCAACACGCACAGATTTCCCTGCCTCAAGCATCCACACTAATACATGACTGGTGGGACCAGGGGAACTTGATGTTCTGGGGGAAGGGAAGGGGATCCCACAACTCCCCCTTATACATGTTGCTCCTTCATGTGGAATGATTGAAGGGGGCTACAGGGAAAAAAATAGATTCAGAAATTCCCATTACTTATCAAGAGTTTAACAATCCAAAGTCTTGCATACAATTAAGCCTTCATTCGGTAACTGACTCAAGTTTTATTATGCTGTATCTACCTACCTTCTCTCGCTGGTAATCTCTTAACATTAGAGATATGGATACAAGACTTGGGTGACACAAAAACCACAGAAGACAGCCCTGAAAGAAGAAGGAAAACCACTATCAGCTAAGGAGCATCTCCACCTCCATCGTTCAGCCTGGACACTGAGGTCCTTCTCCGAGGGCCTTCTGGCAGTTCCCTCACTGCGAGAAGTGAGGTTACAGGGAACCAGGCAGAGGGCCTTAGTGGTAGTGGTACCCACCCTGTGGAATGCCCTCCCATCAGATGTCAAGGACATAAACAACTATCTGACTTTAGAAGACACCTAAAGGCAGCCCTGTTTAGGAAAGTTATCGTTATCATCATTATCATCATCATCATCAACATCATCATCATCATCATCATCTGTCAGTACTAAAAGACACTCTGTCCATTAACAGATCTCTAGTTACATATTTTCATTTTCATTTCACATGTTAAAATACGTCCTGTAACTTGCCAAGTGCTCTTCTGCATCAAGCCATAGACCATTATGAGAGCCTTGATGTATAACATCATACCTTGCTTAACCAAACCCTATGTATGCACTGTATTTTTCGCCCTATAGGGTGCACCAGCCCATAGGGCGCACCTAGGTTATTTGGGGGGGGGGGAACAAAGGGAAAAAAATTATTCCCCCCCCCCAGGCACGGGGCTGGAGCGGGGGAAGCCCGAGCTTCTTCTGACCCCAGCCCCCAGAACAGGCTGCTATCCGCAAGCCTTGGGAGCCCGGCAGGAACTCCCACCGGTCTCCCCAGGCTTGCAGATAGCTTCCTGAAGCCTGGAAAGCGAGAGGGGTCGGTGCGCACCGACCCCTCTCGCTCTCCAGGCTTCAGTGAAAGCCTGCATTCGCCCCATAGGACGCACACACATTTCCCCTTCATTTTTGGAGGGGGAAAAGTGTGTCCTATAGGGCGAAAAATACGGTATGTATGTACTCAGAAGTGAAGTCTCACTGTGTTCCATGGGGTTTACTTCCATGTAAGTGTGCATAGGATTGTAGCCTCAAACTACAATCCTGTACACAATAACTTGGAAATAAGCTCCATTAAACAAAATGAAACATTTGTAAGTACATATGAGATTGCACTGTTTTATTTTCCTCCAAACTAGACACTGCATTCAACAGCGCTCTGGAAGAATACACTGAGTTTCTATATGATGCACATACCTTTGTGAAAGTGATATAGAATTCTCTTTTCAGTGTGCTTCTCTCAATTCGGATGATCTGGTAAAGTCCGCAGCCAAGCGACAGAGCTAGGAAAATTCTCAAGCCAATGAGAAGCCCGCCTGCTAAACTTTGGTGTGAGTGGTAGCTGTGATGATTTGTATCCTCAAACTGTTCCCAAATTAGCAAAATGCCCTGCAAAAGAACAAGGAACACAATTAGAAGATAGTATCCAGATGGATCTTTCTTTGTATAACTTTGTACAGTATAAAAACAATATATGATGGCCCCACATTGTTAGTCTAGGCAGTGGGGAGAGAGGAAGGAGGAACAAAAAGAGTACAATTCACTGAAGCCCTCTTCAATAAAACTGAGATTCTAGTCAGCAATTTTGTTTTTTAATACAATCTTTTTAGGATGTGAGGTGGTCAGGGGTGGACAAAAGTTCAAGTACTCTGTTTGGGACTGATGTGGATAATTTTGCCTCAATTATAGGGTCCCAATTCAGTGGCAGATTCCATCTGTTGACAGCACCATGCAGGCTTCTATGAGGTGCGACAGACACTTGCCAAGAGAACTCTGTGAATGGGCTTTTTAGCCTTGGGAGAAGAAATAAACAAGCATTAGTTTAGAAATAATTAGAAGTATGTCAGAGAAGGAAACCTTTCACCTGTGCCCATTTAGCTTGTTTGTTTAAAAGGTAATATAATCTTTCAATATTCCGTATTTTCCCCTGTATAAGACTAGGCTTTTTTCCTAAAAAATAATATCAAAATAGGGGACATCTTATACATGGGGGTGTCTATAAGATGGAAAAATACGGTACCTGTGTGTGTGTGTGTGTGTGTGTGTGAGAGAGAGAGAGAGAGAGAGAGAGAGAGAGAGAGAGAGAGAGAGAGATATCACAGTAAAAAATAAATGGCAGACAACACTTATCATGGCTGGTGTGCATATAATACATGTACCAGCTCAGGGCCACATGTTGTAATGGGGTTCTCAGAGGCATATGTCTGAGAGGTGAGAACTGTTTTTTTCTGCTGAATGCCCATCAATATATGAAGCACAGAGGGCCAACAAATGAACGAATGCTCGGAGACATGTGTCTTCATTCTCTAGACCAGGGGTGGATAAATCAAGGCCTAATCCCATGGCACCCTGAGTTCATACAGGTAACAAGGGAAAACCTGGGAGTTAAAGGGAGAGAACGGGGTGGTAAAAAGAGAAATAAAAGAGAAGCAGTTCCATCCACCTTTGGTGCCAATATGCGGTCTCCCACAGATTCCCCTAAGGGTATGAAACCCTTGACAGAAAAGAGTTTGTTCACCACTGCTCTAGACAATAGTCCAAGAAGTATATATTTTATATTTTTTATTTGGTAGAGTTGCTGGGGGATGGTGGCAGATCAATTACACTGAACCCTCTAGTTACGTACTGCTCTGGATACATAACTTTCGGGTTACAAATGTGGCAAACCCGGAAGTGTATATACTTCTGGGTTTCGCCGCACGCAGAAGCGGCACCTCTGCCTACAGACTTTTCGGGTTGCGGATGGACCCCCGGAACAAATTTAATTCATATCCAGAGGGTCCACTGTACTTTGGCAACTAGTAAGCCAGTGCTGGTATGAAGAGAAAAAACAGTTTGCCTGTGGCAGTGGCGGCAAACTTGGTGCCCTCTAGACACTGGGCTACAAATTCCACCATCTCTGACCGTTTGCCATGCGGTCAGGAGGTGATAAGGATTTTAGTTCAACAACATTTGGGTGGGTGAGGGGGGCAGGCTGGCTTCCCCTGGCTTAAAACAGCAAAGGAAGTTCATGATTAAGAGCAGATTTGAACGAGGGACTTCCCATTTCACACTTTGGGCTGATGCAGTGTATCAGTGTAGCTAAAGGAGACTTTGAGTGACCCTGGAAATACTTAGCCATCAGTGAGGATTTAGAAAATGTACAACCAGGTACTTAGGGCTGCTACTTTTTCAGGAGCTAGGTATTACATTAAATCCTCTGCAAGAGATCTCCTGAAGAGTTTTTCAGTCTTTTGGGTTGGAGACCCTTTCACAACATTCCTAAAGGAACATCAGTACAGACAGCCTCTTCTCTTCGTGCAGGATCATTATCACATCATATGCTTATTAATGTTTCTTAATTACCCCCCAAAGCACTTCCACAGTAAATCAAACACCCAGCGCGAAAACAGACCTGTGTTACCACGACAGCTATTGCAATGGCTGTGGATGTTGGAGTGGAATCCCACTGAAGAGGTTTACTCTGAGATTTCTTCATTCTCCCTATTGTCCATCCCATGCACAAACTGAGCAACAGATAGAGCATCTGCACCTGAGAGATTATGTCACACACTAAGGGGAAGAACATTAATATAATTGAATTGTCTGAATTATGCCACCAAGAAAAATCTCTGTATAAAATGGCCTGTTGTACGGCTTTACTTCTGCAAAACATACATAAGAGGTCAATTAATATTGTTGTAAACACTTCAATATAACTAGCGGGATGATCTAGCCTAGATAAATAGCATGCATACTGACCAGCCCTCTCGGAGTATAAATCCATTAAAATTTTGTCCACTGGTGTTCTAACTCGAAGCTTCCTGTATACATCGGCTTTTTCCTCAATATTTAGAGTCTCTGCTGTACACAATGTCCTCTAGTGGAGGAATGCAATTTTCATAATCTGGACCAGACTTCCCCAACCTCGGGACCCAAGATCTTCATCACTCCCAACAACTGGCCATGATGTTAGGGAAGGCTGGTTCAGAGCTTTTACTGTGGTTGTCACTGCAACCACAGCATGGACAATGTGCAGCGACAGCCTTTTATGGCTTTTAAACGTATTTTTGGAACGCTTAAACCAGAATCAGATCTATGGAATGCACAAGGAAGAAGGAAAATGCCATAAAAATATTTCTGAAATGAGAGGGGACAAAATGAAGGAGGACAATGATTTCATGCTAATGTTTTCCCCCTCCCTCTTGAGAGTCTGTACACGTCATCGATCCAGAGCTGTTCTGTATGTGTCCAGAAAAGCATCTTAAAAAAAAAAGTCTACATCACCGGATGCATCCAGTACAGTGGTACCTTGGTTCTCAAATGCCTTCGGTTCCCAAATGCCGAAAACCCAGAAGTGTTCCGGTTTTCGAACATTTTTCAGAAGCCGAACGTCCGATGTGGTTGTTGGCTATTGTTTCTGGGGCACCTGCACCAATCAGAAGCTGTGCCTTGGTTTTTGAACATTTCAGAAGTCAAATGGACTTTTGGAACAGATTAAGTTTGGTGCTTTTGTTTCTGCCATTTATTTTGCGCTTTTGTTTTTGAGGCTTTTTTGGTTCATTTGTTTTTGTGACTGTGTGGAACCCTGTTCAGCTACTGATTGGTTGTGCAACTGTGGAAATGGATAAAAGCCCCCCATCCAAACAATGACTATCATCAGTGCAGGTAAGAATTTTTTTAAAAAACATTTTTTTTTAATCATCTACAATACTGTCTTATTTAATAGTACAGTACATTGATTGTTGCTTTCATTTTATGGATCAATGGTCTTGTTAGATAGTAAAATTCATGATAATTGCTGTTTTAGGGGTTGCTTTTAAAAGTCTGGAACGGACTAATCCATTTTGCATTACTTTCTATGGAAAAGTGTGCCTTGGTTTTGGAACGTTTTGGTTTTGGAACGGACTTTCAGAACGGATTAAGTTTGAGAACCAAGGTACCACTGCCACACAACAGCAACACGGTCACCTTTCGTACACTGAAGGTCAACAGTTGCAATAGCTAGGGACAGAAATGTGTTTTTTCCCCGACACTGGCAGGAGATACACTGGTTTGCAATTAAGTAAGTTTCACCGCAACAAAAGCATTGGCTGCTCCAATTAACACTCACTGCACAGTCCTCCTGGAAGTACAAGAGCCCAGGAAACAGCACAGTATTGTAAAAATTGTACCCAACAGATTTTACACAATATGCTACAAGAAAAATTAAATTAAATTAAAATAAAATCAGCATATGTAAGGGTGGAGTCGTGTTGGCATATCTTGAAATAGTAAAGCTGTCAGGTTTAGCTTTTGCTGCAAGAAATTCAGGGAAGAAACTGGAAGTGAGGAAAGGAGCAGTGGCAAATCACAGAGTGGGGTCTAACCTGTGCCACGTCTTTACAGGAATATTTGCACAAGAAACTGTCTGCCTGGAACACCCTAAGGGGGGAAATGAAATTTGTTTAGCTGAAGCGATTTAACTTGTAGTTAAGCTGCAATCCTATATTGACTTATATGAATGAAGTTTTACTGATTTCATGGGGCTTAGTTTTGAGCGGAATGCTTGAGTGGACTCTAACACTGTTCTAAAAAGCGTAACTATTTTTAATAAATAAGGGTAAAGAGCCCCATTTGCTGCAGGGGCTCCTTCAGTCGCAGCCGGGAATTGCAACTCTGTTCAAGGACAGGTTTCTAGGTGTGGCTTAAATTTTTTATCTAATATTTTAAACCACTCTGACCTTCCAACAGACTCAGCATTTCATGTTATACAAGATATATTAACAGCCAGATAACGTGCTTCCCTAAAACCAATGTCCTCATTTGTGACCAGCTCAAAGAAAGCAAGATGTACTTACACTCTGCAAGGCTTCCCATAAAAGGTGCTCCTACTCCATTTTTAGAGTAACTAAAAAGAAAAACCAGCTTGATAAATTAGCCTATACTAAAGAAATACGCATCATAAAAGCATAAACTAATTGCAAAACACAACCACAACTATTCTTTTTGGATATTTTAAAAAAATGAAAATAACTTTGTACAGTGGTGCCCCATAAGACGAATGCCTCACAAGACGGAAAACTCGCTAGACGAAAGAGTTTTCCGTTTTGGAGGTGCTTCGCAAAACAAATCTCCTATGGGCTTGCTTCGCAAGACGACAATGTCTTGCGAGTTCCTGCTGGTTTTTTCCCCTCCCCCCCTTTTTCTAAGCCGCTTATCAGCTGATCCGATCAGCAGATAAGCCGCTGGTGTAGTGGTTAAGAGCGGTAGACTCGTAATCTGGGGAACCGGGTTCGTGTCTCCGCTCCTCCACATGCAGCTGCTGGGTGACCTTGGGCCAGTCACACTTCTTTGAAGTCTCTCAGCCCCACTCACCTCACAGAGTGTTTGTTGTGGGGGAGGAAGGGAAAGGAGAATGTTAGCCGCTTTGAGACTCCTTAAAGGGAGTGAAAGGCGGGATATCAAATCCAAACTCTTCTTCTTCTTCTTCTTGCGAGTTCCTGCTGGATTTTTCCCCTCCCCCCCTTTTTCTAAGCCGCTTATCAGCTGATCCGATCAGCAGATAAGCCGCTAAAAGCCGCTAATAGCGCTAATCCGCTAATCCGTCAATGGGCTTGCTTCGCAAGACGAAAAAACCGCTAGACGAAGAGAATCACAGAACAGATTCTTTTCGTCTTGCGAGGCACCACTGTAAAAGCTTTAAGAATACATAACATGAAAATCAGCTGGGTTTGCCTCCAGCTTGTAAATGATAAAGGAAATGGGCAAACCTACTAGCATATAACTATTTTGCATTCCGCACAGAAGCTCCAGAATTCTGCTTTTCTCATATGAATTTCTGTGAAGCAGATTTGACTTCTTAACAGAAGAGGCTACACTAGCGGTGCGCAGTGGCATGGAAATTGGATTGATTTGGAGGTCTCCTGCCTTCCAAAATGCAATGCCAATACCTCCCATCATCCTGAGTTGGATTAGCTGCTGCACATAACGGCCTTTCTCTGCACTGTATTTCCTATTTTTCTTTAGGCCCACAAGTTTTGCAACAAGTGGGGCTGTCCAAAACGTTGCCTGCAAAACACTGAAAAGATGGCGGTTGTTTTTTGTGGAAGTGCAGCAGAAGAGGACTTTCAAAAACTTAAAAGCTTTTATTTACTTCCTTTTTAAAGTGTTTTTTAATTGGAGGGCAAAAGAGCAATACATATATAGAGAGAGAGAGAGTGAGAAAATGCACTTGATTGAATTTATGTAACTCTTTTTACATAAACAAAATGTCAATACTATTCTGTTCCGGAGTGGTAAAAAGGTAAAGGGACCCCTGACCGTTAGGTCCAGTCGTGGCCGGCTCTGGGGTTGCGGCGCTCATCTCGCTTTACTGGCCGAGGGAGCTGGCGTACAGCTTCCGGGTCACGTGGCCAGCATGACTAAGCCGCTTCTGGCGAACCAGCGCAGCGCACGGAAACGCCGTTTACCTTCCCGCCAGAGCTGTACCTATTTACCTACTTGCACTTTGACGTGCTTTTGAACTGCTAGGTTGGCAGGAGCAGGGACCGAGCAACGGGAGCTCATCCCATCATGGGGATTCAAACCGCCGACCTTCTGATCAGCAAGCCCTAGGTTCTGTGGTTTAACCCACAGCGCCACCCGCGTCCCCTCCAGAGTGGTAGGCCTCAGTTAAGCTTAAATGCAGCAAATCTAGAGGAACCAATAATAATGACAATTGATCAATACATCTGAGTTGAAAGGAAGCTGAAGCACGCATGTTTAATTACAAGAAAATAAATTTAAGGTGGAAGAACACCTTTAGAACAGCATATTTAGGCTTTATAGTGGAAAGTGACAACAGTTTGTTTCTTCACCTGTTTTCAGCACTGAATTGTATTCCCTACTACAAAACCTAAATGAGCTCTGCTAAATGGTTATTTCCTATCTCATTCTTTTGTACAGAGAACAGTGGATGATCATCTATTGGGGATGGTGTAAATATTAGGAGATAGATGTGTTTCCTACACACCCACACACCAGTGTTTCATGCAGCAAATATGTATTACGTAAAGTGTGGGAAACATTCACACCTGTGAGTGCATATGGAGACTCTGGCGATTCAGGGCTCCAACATACATTTACATGTTTGTATGTCTTTTATGCTGTTCTAGGAAACAGCAGTGTAATACCGTGGTACCTCAGGCTACAGACGTTTCAGGTTACAGACTCCGCTAACCCAGAAATAGTACCTCGGGTTAAGAACTTAGCTTCAGGATGAGAACAGAAATCGTGCTCCGGTGGCGCGGCGGCAGCAGGAGGCCCCATTAGCTAAAGTGGTGCTTCAGGTTAAGAACAGTTTCAGGTTAAGAACGGACCTCCAGAACGAATTAAGTTCTTAACTTGAGGTACCACTGTATTGCAGTATATGTAGCAAAAACATTTATTGTGCAAAGCTGGGAGCTGCCCTAAGATACATGTAGCCTATCTTTGCACAGTTGTTCAGGTAATTGTATCAGTGTGCCTGCGAGTTCGAAACTTGCTGTTCCCTTGTGCTAGGGCAGACCAGCACCCTGTATTTTGCTCTACCACCCTTGTGTGGTGATTTGCAGAAAGAACATTTCAGATTCAATCTGAAGGGAACAAAGGAATGACTTCTGGGTCGACTGCGGGCAATGGAGGATGATGGAGGCCTCTGAAGGAGCGTCTCCACCCCCATCGTTCTACCCGGACACTGAGGTCCAGCACTGAGGGCCTTCTGGCGGTTCCCTCACTGCGAGAAGCCAAGTTACAGGGAACCAGGCAGAGGGCCTTCTCGGTGGTGGCGCCTTCCCTGTGGAACACCCACCCACCAGATGTCAAAGAGAACAACAACTACCAGGCTTTTAGAAGACATCTGAAGGTAGCCCTGTTTCGGGAAGCTTTTAATGTTTGA
This sequence comes from Podarcis vaucheri, assembly GCF_965113315.1. Taxonomy (NCBI): domain Eukaryota; kingdom Metazoa; phylum Chordata; class Lepidosauria; order Squamata; family Lacertidae; genus Podarcis; species Podarcis vaucheri. Next base: position 97,583,835 of record NC_138762.1, on the reverse strand, counting down.
TGTATTATAGTATTTTAATATTCTTTTGGAAGCCGCCCAGAGTGGCTGGGGAAGCCCAGCCAGATGGGCGGGGTATAAATAAATTATTATTATTATTATTATTATTATTATTATTATTATTATTATTATTATTAATATTATTATTATTACTTACACTGAGCGGCCTGATTGCTGTGAGGAAATGGGAAGGGAGAACGGGCAAAGCACCTTCTCAAAAAAGTCGAAAGGAAAAGTTTGAATTCTGAAGGGTCCAGCAGTGTTAAAGGACGCTCTATAGGAGCTCCCAAAGCTTCGGAGGGAGTGGCTGGAGCTCCAAGATAAAGCACAGATACACAGTGTAATCGAGACCCACAGCAAACCGTCTCAAGAGCTGCCATTGAAGCAGAAATTCTCGAAATAAAAGAAATTTGGGCCAATTTGACAATGTAAATTCCTTCTTGAAACCTGGGAAGGTCACTACCAAAGCAAGGCCAGGGATGGGAGACCTGTAGCCCTCCAGATGTTGGACTCCACCCTGCATTTGCTCCAGGCAGAATCACCAATGATCAGGGGTGATCACTGTCAAACAACATCTGGAGAGCCACAAGTTCCCCATCCCTGACACAGACAGCACTAGACATGGAAGACCAATGATGTTACTCAGTATGGCAGCTTCGTATGCCCAAAGGCGGAGGGTTTAAATTTACCTTGAAAAATGTAGGTAGTTAGCAAAAGCGGAAGCGGCTTGCAAGAGCAGAACAGTCGACAGAACTTTTAACACAGTGTGCATAGGCCCTGCTTTTTTAATCGTCTGCCACAATGTCTGAGCGTATATGCAAGCAGCGACGAAGTATGCCAGAACAAGCAGGAAGAAGAACTCATGGAGGCCTGCAAAGAGAAGAAGTACCTTACGTAATATTTCTTTACTTAGATATTTAATGTCCAACCCTTAAAAAAAAAAAGCGCTAAAAATAATAACGACAAAACACAGTAGCAACCTGACCAGATAAAATTTAAATTAAGAACAAAAGTCTCAAAGGGAAACTCAAGAGGGTTTCACCCAGTAAGGGTACTACAGAAAACGACTCATCTCTGGTGTGCAGAGATGAGTCTATTGAACAGGGGGGAAAAGTGGTCCCTGCAGTATGCTGCTCCAAAGCAGGGTTATTATTAATATATGCCTATATACTGAGTAATTTGAACAGATAATTGCTAGCTTAGTGTTTTTTTAAAAAAAAGGCTGGGAATTTTTTCTATTAATAAACAGAAGCAGGAAACTACAACTACTGCCCCAGCAGATTGTAAATACTGTGCTCGTATTTATACTCACAATACCAGCATAACAACACTGGAAATGCTGGAATCTTGTCATTAATTATGTTTGTTACCTGTCTTTCAGGTCCCAGGATAGGCTGCATCTAAAAAGATAGTACAATACAATTACGCTGATATGCCCTAACCTATGTTGTCGTGTGCTACCTTTCAAGACATTGCAACCAATTTATTTCAAAGAACCAATTAAGATGTGACCAAAGAATATTTTGTTCCTTCACCAAAATAACTTAATAGATTTTAAAATAACTGTTATAGTTATAGTTAACACCAGTATTTCCAGTTTGATGCTGGTACTATGAATATTGCTTACAAACCTTGGGGACAGATGTTGGATTTTCTTGTTTCTGTCTAATAACAGAAATAATTTGCAGCCTACTTTATTTTTACTAAGCCGGCAACCGTCTCTGTTGAAATTACTAAGTATATATGCAAACACACGCGCCTTGTCAGAAGTGTCTGAAACTTACTGTGCTTAGTGACAAGAATCTAGCCTTTGGGTAAATGTAGCTCCTCTTTGCAGTCATGGAATAGAACTGACTTTGCAATACAAACATTATACGTTTGCCTTGAGGATATGGCATTTGTGAACAGTGCTCTCAACTCAACAAATCTGTTTATACGAAGACTTCTTTGTTACTGTTGTAATGTCTTTTGCTAAAGCAGTTGACAAACACTGAGTGTCTGAAATGTTTCAAGCACAGCACACACAGAAGTATAGTAAATGCCAGGATAGTAGTATATGCATGTCAGTCACTCCCAGCTAATGCCACATCTATTGTGAATGAGCATCAAAGCCACGCTTCACACACAAAACATTATTGCTTCCCAAGGGTGTGATTCTATGAACCCTAGCTTGAAAGCATCACTGAATTAATGGGATTTACTTCTGCGTAAACATGTTGAGGTTTGCACTATAAAAAGTGCTTCCCATGCACTCATATCTCTATTTTTCCTCACAATACCAAAAAGAGATGTTTGCAGCAGGTTTGCTGCAAATATTCATAGCGATCGCAGTGTTTGAAGAAGAGGTTCTCAGGTGTCTGTTGGCAGATGTACATTTCTGTTCAAATATAATGCTGGATACGCTGCAAACACCACTTTTTCATACGGAACAAAGAAGCTTCCACTTTTGCTTTAGACTTGCGGACACAATTGACTCACCGAGATTTTACTATGCCAACATTTGAGAGGCCGTGCAACAGATGTGTGAAACATTCATCTTACCACTAGATGTCATTGCTGCAACATTTAAAAGGCATAGCCAGTCCACAATGCACTTATTTTCAGTTTTGAATGAATGATGTTCATGTTCTATGGTGTGTAACATGAAGATGAATTAAAGAAACCTGGTCCCTGAATTTCTCAATATTTTATTTTCCTTTTATACTTGCCTGGATTTTTTTATTCATTTTTTGCTGTGTAAGAAGTAGTCATTTATCTCTGTTACATTGTAAATTCTTAGCCCATTCAATGAACCCAAAAGAACTTTCTTTAAAGCTGTGTTTGCAGTCAGAACTAAAGTGCCATATATATATTAGCAAATAATGTTAATTATGTAATAATAAAATTGAAGTGGTTGATTCTATTAATATGTTACTGTATCTTCTGAGACATCAAAATTAGAATGCACCAAAAATGGAACTAAGTAGATACTTTGGGTAATTGTCCTGGATTGTGGAAAAAAGGTGATCTATTAGGGCAAATTAAAGTTATCAGACACTTCAAAGTCATTGTTATATGACTAATCCTATAGTTTTTCCAAGCAAGTATGTTTCCCTCATCCTATAGACAACTGGATAGCAACATCTAATATATGTATACAATTTAATGGGTTATTTTTGCCTGTCACTTCCCCAACCAATTTCCTCCAAAGTCCAGAAGAAAATCTTACCTGATTCCCCTGCGCTAAAGTGATCTAAAGGATTCCCTTCCGCATCTGGATTTAGTAACACCATTTCAAATTGAACTTCCTCGGATTCAGAGTCCTCATAATTCACCGCACAGGTAAACTTGTCAACATAAAAGACATACCATGTGTCAGGATACGGAATCTGGGACACAGTCAAATTTTGTTCTGTCCTGTTCAGGTGCACTGCAAAAGAAACCAGACTTGAATAAACTCAGAAAGCTTTGGCTTACAGGACATAAAACAAGGCTAGAAAACAAGAAACTTTTCAGGTTAGCTATGGCTAAGGAATGCACAAGCCGTTTTTGCCAGATGCACATGCATCAAGGTGCTTTTTAAAAAACAGATCCATATGATGCATTTGTGTTACATGTTTTAGTGTGCCTGTACCCCTTAAAAACCATACGGTTCAATGCATACACATGTTAAGCAGTTTCAGTTATCTTTTGATTTCAGTAGGAGGCAGTTAAGCATGTGCATAACTAACTCACTGCAATCAATGGGATATAAAAGTGCTAAGCTGTGCGTAGATTGTGATCATAATGTTTGGCCTAGTTCAAATGTTAATTCAGCGGCATGCCTTCAGCCCCAAACCACATTCTCAATTCCCTACTTGTCCATGGTAAAATCTGAACAGGCTGGGCTAAAGGAAAAAAAGGGGGGGGGGAATCCAATTATAACTAGACTTGTTCATATAAATACACGCATGATACTACAATAATGTTTTTAGTATCTGTTCAATTCAGTTATATAATTATACTGTCCTGAGCTATAATTTGCACATCTTTATTTTGATCAATAAAATTAAGAATGAGCATGATTAGCACTTCTTTGATAGTAACTGTAAGAGGAACTTCAATATTTTGTACATTAAATATTTGTGCTCCACAAATGTTATATTAAGCTTTAGATTCTGAACTGCTGACTTCATTTTCAATGAGTCTGTAATTGGACCATGGTAGCGTATGGGGAGATAGGATGATAGAAATGACCTAATTTTCCCAGAAACTAAACAACACCGCACGCTTATTCCATGCTAGCTTACTTATGAACTAAATATTAACACTCAAGATATTCAAAGACAAACCACAATTAAGTGATGAAATTTGTTTTAAACCAGCTGTAAAGAGAGCAGAGCAGTCTACAAGTATTTTGAAGAGATAAAATGTTTAAGAGAGATGAGAAGCAAATATTTAGAAAACAAACAGACACTTTGTGCAATGCAATTCTATGCGTATCTACTCTGAAGTAATTGCCACTGAGTTTAGAGGAACTTGCTCCCAGGTATGTGTATATAGGATTGCAGACTTATCCATGTACCTTAAAAACTCAGACATTGTGCCAGCAATGAGGAACTTGGGGTCCTCCAGATGTTCTTGGAGTACAGCTCTCACCGTCGCTGACAGTTGGTCATGCTAGCTGTGGCTGATGGGAGATAGAGGCCAAAACATCTGGAGGAACGCACCTTCCTCATTGCTGCCCTAAAGCTCTTGGCATGAAAACAGGGATGGGAAACCTGTAGCCCTCAGGATGCTATTGGACCAGCTCCCATCAGCCCCACCCAGCCAGAATGGTCAAAAGTCAGGGAGGACACTTTTATCTGGAGGGCCATAGGTTTCCTACTTCTGAATGTGAGCATAGTCCAGGGGTGGCCAACTCCCAAGAGATTGCAATCTACTCATAGTGATCTACCTCCTTTTGGGGGGTTCAGGTCCAAGTTGTTGAGCTTTTTTAGGGGAGCCAAACTTGTTGAGCTTCTTTGGGGGGAGCCAGTGATCTACCAGTAGATCACAATCTACCTGTTGGACGTGCCTGGATAGTCTATACCTGTAAGAGTCTGGCGATCTCCGAGAGGAGAATTAATATCAGCTTGGATTCTAACAAGTTCATGGTAGAAAAGTTTCCTCCTCCTAATTGCCCTCTAAATCCAAAACCAAAATTGTTTAGGAAGGCTCCTGATTTCCTGGAGAGGGGTTTTGGTGGAATAACAGGCTGGGAACTTATCTTAGGATGCAAGCCATTTTTTCAATAATTACAAAACTTTCCCCCGATGGATTATCATGCCAGTTTTGATACTTCCCAAAATAAAAATGGTGGTCACAGAGTGAGCAGGCTGCTTTCTGGATGGGGAAAGGGTAGCTGACATGCTGCTGCGTGCATTTTGCATGTGCTGAGCTGCTTCTTGCACATGATGCGTTGCCATGCATATTTTTATGTGATGTGCTATTGCACATGCTTGCTCATGACACAGTTCAGCCTGCTGCTGCATGTGCTTGCACAAGACACACTGCTGCACACATTGCTGTGTGGATGTGCTGTGGCATGCTACTGCATGTGTGCTCCCCCAATATGAAAATTGGGGCTGAAAAACCACAGGAGAGTGCATGTATGAAGGCTAAGTTGCAATCAGGCACAATATATACTGCTTGCATGGTATGGAAGTTAAGTCTGGGTACCTTGGCTTACAATTCCATGCCTTTCGTTTACATGAGCAAATTTATAAACACATTAACTCTTCTCTTAGTTTTTTCTTCATCCTAAACCTATTGTTCAACTGATGCATATAATAAGCTATGAACTGACTCAGTATATTTATGACACCCACCGCCCATTCGAACTCACTTATCAGCTGAGCTTTGGACAATCTCTCTTTACAGCTGTAATCCTGGTAGCTTTCTTGCAGCTTTAGCCACTCCTGAGCTTGAAAGAGGTGAAGCTTGGCTTCTTTTCCAACCGCTGTTGCTACATTGTTGATTCTGACATACAGAAGAGCACAATCACCTTGATATTTAAAAAGAAGTCAAAGTCTATTACACAGATAAGGACGGAAATAAAGGAGAAATATTATCTAGAAAGCTTTTAATGCTGGCAGAATCGCCTCTTAATGCAAACTGCTGCCAAGTGTTCATTTTCCTACCAATATTTAGGTCAACAAATAGTTGTATAAGAAGCCTGCAATTATTTTTCCAGCTTACATCAAGGCACAAAAAAATCCAAACTGTGAAAATGCTCTACATTGGGCTGCTATATATTTATCTTGTAGAACCTAGATTTATTTGGGGAAGGGCACTTTGGACATTCTGAGGTGGGTATAAAAAATGTTTTGGATTGTCCCTGCTGCAGAATGTTATTTATACAGCAAAGTGATTTCAGTTGGCTCAAATCAGACAGCTAAGACCTAGGCTGAGCGACTCATTTACACCCATGTACACACTGGATCTCTATGGAAGCAACCCTATACATAAGACACTGGCATAAAGCAAGCTGGTATAACTTAAAATAGGGTAAAATTACACCAGATCCAGACTCCGTTCAGCAGTGGGGCTGCAGCTGGTTGAGCTTGCCTAAGTCTGGCAAAGAGAAAGCAATAGTGTTTGAGTTGTTTCACTTGTTTTGCCTATTCAGGCTTAGGATCCAGCCTAAGTCTCTGCCCTCTGCCCCTATTGCGCCCTTTATTCAGGGTTTACCTTGGGCCTATGATTACTGGGGCAATCTCATAACTCCAAACCAGCAGAAAGGAGATGCGACTAGCAAGGCAATGCTTGTCATCTAACAGCTGCCTGCGGGATAGATAGCTCAGTCAATAGAAGAGCATGAAGCGCTTTATCTCAGGGTTGTGAGTTTGAGCTCCATGTCGAGCAAATAGATTTCTGTATTGCAGGGGGTTGGGCTAGGAGTGATCCCTTCCAACCCTACGATTCTATGACCCTCCAAAGGGGAAAACAAGAAGTCATTCCAACAGGAGAGAAACTCCTGCTGCAACAGCGCCATCCTCCCTCTTTGACAGCGAATGCTGTTTGTTAAAAGTGGGGCATGCAAAATTTAATTGCTTACCTAAGATATATAAAAAGGGAAAGGACTCATGGACCGTTAAACCCAGTCAAAGGCAACTATGGGGTTGCGGCGCTCATCTCGCTTTTAGGCCAAGGGAGCTCGCGTTTGTCCACAGACAGCTTTCTGGGTCATGTGGCCAGCATGACTATACCGATTCTGGTGCAACGGAACACCGTGATGGAAACCAGAGCGCACGGAAACGCCATTTACCTTCCCGCACTCTGGTACTTATTTATCTACTTGCACTAGCGTGCTTTCGAACTGCTAGGTTGGCAGGAGCTGGGACAGAGCAATGGGAGCTCACCCCATGGCGAGAATCTGAACCTCCAGCCTTCTGATTGCCAAGCCCAAGAGGCTCAGTGGTTTAGACCACAGTGCCGCCCACGTCCCTTTACCTTTACAGTCACTTATATATGCAGGACTAAATGGTCTAAACCACTGAGCCTCTTGGGCTTGCTGATCAGAAGGCTGGAGGTTCGAATCCCCGCAATGGGGTGAGCTCCCGTTGCTCTGTCCCAGCTCCTGCCAACCTAGCAGTTCGAAAGCACGCCAGTGCAAGTAGATAAATAGGTACCACAGTGGTGGGAAGATAAATGGCGTTTCCATGCGCTCTGGTTTCCGTCACGGTATCCTGTTGCGGCAGAAGCGGTTTATTCATGCTGGCGAGATGAGTGCCGCACCCCATAGTCACCTCTGACTGGACTTAACCATCCAGAGATCCTTTACCTTACCTATATAGGTGACGATATACAGTGGTACCCCGCAAGACGAACGCCTCGCAAGACGGAAAACCCGCTAGACGAAAGGGTTTTCCGTTTTGGAGGCGCTTCGCAAAACGAATTTCCCTATGGGCTTGGTTCGCAAGACGAAGCCCATAGGGAAATCTCCGGGACAGCGGGGAAGCGCAGCGCGTCTTCCCCACTGTCCTCGGACCTCCTCCCGCCGCCGGACATCGGAATGAAGCTCCGATGTCCGGCGGGGGGGGGACGTCTCCTCCCGCCGCGGGACATCGGAACGAAGCTCCGATGTCCGGCGGGTGGGGGGAACGTCTCCTCCCGCCGCCGGACATCGGAACGAAGCTCCGATGTCCGGCGGGGGGAGGGAACGTCTCCTCCCGCCGCGGGACATCGGAACGAAGCTCCGATGTCCGGCGGGGGGGGGGGAACGTCTCCTCCCGCCGCGGGACATCGGAACGAAGCTCCGATGTCCGGCGGGGGGGGGGGGGGAACGTCTCCTCCCGCCGCCGGACATCGGAACGAAGCTCCGATGTCCGGCGGGGGGGGAACGTCTCCTCCCGCCGCGGGACATCGGAACGAAGCTCCGATGTCCGGCGGGGGGGGGAACGTCTCCTCCCGCCGCCGGACATCGGAACGAAGCTCCGATGTCCGGCGGGGGGGAACGTCTCCTCCCGCCGCCGGACATCGGAACGAAGCTCCGATGTCCGGTGGGGGGGGGAACGTCTCCTCCCTCCAACGGACATCGGAACGAAGCTCCGATGTCCGGCGGGGGGGGGAAACGTCTCCTCCCGCCGCCGGACATCGGAACGAAGCTCCGATGTCCGGCGGGGGGGGACGTCTCCTCCCGCCGCGGGACATCGGAACGAAGCTCCGATGTCCGGCGGGGGGGGGAACGTCTCCTCCCGCCGTCGGACATCGGAACGAAGCTCCGATGTCCGGCGGGTGGGGGGAACGTCTCCTCCCGCCGCCGGACATCGGAACGAAGCTCCGATGTCCGGCGGGGGGAGGGAACGTCTCCTCCCGCCGCGGGACATCGGAACGAAGCTCCGATGTCCGGCGGGGGGGGGGAACGTCTCCTCCCGCCGCGGGACATCGGAACGAAGCTCCGATGTCCGGCGGGGGGGGGAACGTCTCCTCCCGCCGCGGGACATCGGAACGAAGCTCCGATGTCCGGCGGGGGGGGGGGAACGTCTCCTCCCGCCGCGGGACATCGGAACGAAGCTCCGATGTCCGACGGGGGGGGGGAACGTCTCCTCCCGCCGCCGGACATCGGAACGAAGCTCCGATGTCCGGCGGGGGGGAACGTCTCCTCCCGCCGCCGGACATCGGAACGAAGCTCCGATGTCCGGTGGGGGGGGGACGTCTCCTCCCTCCAACGGACATCGGAACGAAGCTCCGATGTCCGGCGGGGGGGGGGAAACGTCTCCTCCCGCCGCCGGACATCGGAACGAAGCTCCGATGTCCGGCGGGGGGGGACGTCTCCTCCCGCCGCGGGACATCGGAACGAAGCTCCGATGTCCGGCGGGGGGGGGAACGTCTCCTCCCGCCGTCGGACATCGGAACGAAGCTCCGATGTCCGGCGGGGGGGGGAACGTCTCCTCCCGCCGCGGGACATCGGAACGAAGCTCCGATGTCCGGCGGGGGGGAACGTCTCCTCCCGGCGCGGGACATCGGAACGAAGCTCCGATGTCCGGCGGGGGGGGAACGTCTCCTCCCGCCGCCGGACATCGGAACGAAGCTCCGATGTCCGGCGGGGGGGGGGGGAACGTCTCCTCCCGCCGCCGGACATCGGAACGAAGCTCCGATGTCCGGCGGGGGGGGGGGGAACGTCTCCTCCCGCCGCCGGACATCGGAACGAAGCTCCGATGTCCGGCGGGGGGGGAACGTCTCCTCCCGCCGCCGGACATCGGAACGAAGCTCCGATGTCCGGGGGGGGGAACGTCTCCTCCCTCCAACGGACATCGGAACGAAGCTCCGATGTCCGGCGGGGGGGGGAAGTCTACTCCCGCCGCCGGACATCGGAACGAAGCTCCGATGTCCGGCGGGGGGGGAAGTCTACTCCCGCCGCCGGACATCGGAACGAAGCTCCGATGTCCGGCGGGGGGGGGGAACGTCTCCTCCCGCCGCGGGACATCGGAACGAAGCTCCGATGTCCGGCGGGGGGGGAACGTCTCCTCCCGCTGCCGGACATCGGAACGAAGCTCCGATGTCCGGCGGGGGGGGAACGTCTCCTCCCGCCGCGGGACATCGGAACGAAGCTCCGATGTCCGGCGGGTGGGGGGAACGTCTCCTCCCGCCGCCGGACATCGGAACGAAGCTCCGATGTCCGGCGGGGGGGGAACGTCTCCTCCCGCCGCCGGACATCGGAACGAAGCTCCGATGTCCGGTGGGGGGGGGAACGTCTCCTCCCTCCAACGGACATCGGAACGAAGCTCCGATGTCCGGCGGGGGGGGGGAAACGTCTCCTCCCGCCGCCGGACATCGGAACGAAGCTCCGATGTCCGGCGGGGGGGGGAACGTCTCCTCCTTCCAACGGACATCGGAACGAAGCTCCGATGTCCGGCGGGGGGGGGACGTCTCCTCCCTCCAACGGACATCGGAAGGAAGCTCCGATGTCCGGCGGGGGGGAAAACGTCTCCTCCCTCCAACGGACATCGGAAGGAAGCTCCGATGTCCGGCGGGGGGGAACGTCTCCTCCCGCCGCGGGACATCGGAACGAAGCTCCGATGTCCGGCGGGGGGGGGGAACGTCTCCTCCCTCCGCCGGACATCGGAACGAAGCTCCAATGCCGGGGGGGGGAACGCCTCCTCCCGCAGCCCGGCATCGGATGGCTGTCCTGAAGACTTGGGGTGGGAGGAGGGTTTTCCTTCCCACCGCCAACATTCAGAATGCTGTTCTGAATGTTGGCGGTGGGGAGGAAAAACCCTCCTCCCACGCAAGCCCCGGGAACAGAGGGAAAGCGCTGCGCGCCTTCCCCTCTGTTCCCGTACCTGTCCTGAAGGCTTGCGGTGCGGAGAAAAGCCCTTCTCCGCACCGCCAGCCTGGCAAGCGGTTTCCCTAGGAACGCATTAATTGATTTTCAATGCATTCCTATGGGAAACCGTGCTTCGCAAGACGAAAAACTCGCAAGAAGAAAGAACTTGCGGAACGAATTAATTTCGTCTTGCGAGGCACCACTGTATATGGCTGCAAGATGAGCTGAGGTCCAGACAGAGCCGTAGCTACAGAGGGAGCCAAACGGCGGTGTACTTCAGGTTGGGGAGAGTCTCAGAGCCCACGGGGGCGGGGCAAACCCTTGTCAAAAGGGCGCATAACGCGTGGAAACGGGCGCAAACAGCAGAAAAGGCCCTGGCATGGGATCCCTTGCATCCCTCCGTCTCCTCCCAACCGAAGGCCTTGCTGCGAGCTCGGTGCGTATAGGATCGCAGTGCGCAAAGGTGCATAACACGTGGAAACCTGCGCAAACAGCAGAAAAGGCCCTGGCACGGGATCCCTTGCATCCCTCCGTCTCCTCCCAACCGAAGGCCTTGCTGCGAGCTCAGTGCGCATAGGATCGCACTGCGCAAAGGCGCATAACGCGTGGAAACGGGCGCAAACAGCAGAAAAGGCCCTGGCACGGGATCCCTTGCATCCCTCCGTCTCCTCCCAACCGGAGGCCTTGCTGCGAGCTCGGTGCGCATAGGATCGCACTGCGCAAAGGCGCATAACGCGTGGAAACGGGCGCAAACAGCAGAAAAGGCCCTGGCACGGGGTCCCTCGCATCCCTCCGTCTCCTCCCAACCGAAGGCCTTGCTGCGAGCTCGGTGCGCATAGGATTGCGCTGCGCAAAGGCGCATAATGCGTGGAAACGGGCGCAAACAGCAGAAAAGGCCCTGGCACGGGATCCCTCGCATCCCCCCGTCTCCTCCCAACCGAAGGCCTTGCTGCGAGCTCGGTGCGCATAGGATCGCACTGCGCAAAGGCGCATAACGCGTGGAAACGGGCGCAAACTGCAGAAAAGGCCCTGGCACGGGATCCCTCGCATCCCTCCGTCTCCCAACCGAAGGCGCTGCTGCGCTCGATCCCGAGCTCGGCGCGCATAGGATCGCGCTGCGCAAAGGCGCTGGGCGAGATCCTCCTCCGGGCCGGGCAGCGCCCCGCTTACCGTGGAACTGGAACTGCGCCGCCGCCTGGCCAGCTCCGGCGGCCGCGCTGGAGAAGCCGCCCCGGACCGTCTTGGCCTGCGCCGCCGGGAGCCAGGCGGCGCAGCACAGGGCGGCCCAGGCGAGCCACGGAAGCCCCATGGTCGTTCCCCTCGGCGGCGGGAGCGGCCACCGCAGTCACCGCTTTCTCATCCCCGTACCACGTCTACAACCTCATAGCGGGATTGATCGCCCAGCTAACCAATAGCGTTCTTCGGATCGGCCGGGTGGGCGGGGCCAGCCTATAGAGACGGGAATGCTTCCGGCCAGCTGCTCGTTTCATCGGCGCGCGGCGGCGGTTGCTAGGGAACGAGCTCACCAACCGCGTGACCAGGTCGTGTTTGAGGAGCCTGTTGATTGGTTGCTGGGTGGGTAGGTGGGCGGGGAAACTTCCAAAGGAGGGCAGAGGGTGAGGGAACGCGGCGTCAGAAGGGGGTCGTGACGTCATAGCCGTGGGACACGTATTATACAGGATTTATGATGATTATGGTGATTATATACCCCGAGGTCTTAATTTATATGCCCCGAGGTCTCAGGGCGGTTCACATAACAAAATCAAAAGATAAAAGCACAAAATATATAATCAGTATTCGTATTTTACTTTATATTCAGAATCAGAAGAATCTTTTATTTGCATCAGCCACTAAGCAATAGCAATAAAATAAATTGTACTGGAGAGGTAACTATACAAAATATATTTTCAGGTTTACATCAATAATCAAATAATAGATCTTATTCTAATTGCCCACGCTAAAAGCCTTTCAGTTTTTGCTGCCACCTGATCATCTTGATCTGCTAAAAGAAAGGACACAGTAGCAATGGTTGAGTGACCTGGAATGGACAACAGTAGAGGGGTAACAAACTCACTCCTCAAATCTTTATAAAGAGTGCAAGCCAGACGCACATGAGCCACTGACTCAATACTGCCATCTCCACAGGGACACAACTGTTTTTCCAATGGAATTTTGAAACTATAGGGAGTCAAACCAACCGCACTAGCCTATTTGCCTAACCTGCTTTGTTTCAGAATTAAAAAGATTTGCAAAGGGTGCCAGGAGACCTCGCTGCAACGTACACTCCACATTAGAGTAAATAATTTGCCAGAGTTGACCTTTTCATATATTTCCTTCGTGGTTGTGTAATAATGTCCAGTCTGCCAACTTGAGGATATATTGAACATGTGATCCCAGCCACCTGGAGTCACTGATTAAATGGGAGATCCAAGGGCGGTTCCCAGAATAAAATACAGGGTAAAACGCAGATAAACAATTAAAGGAAAACAACAAAACTAAAACTCCCCCCCCCCCTTTCCACGGATAACATTTAAAAGACTACGATATTCAAATGTCTGGATGAAGTGCCAGCCGCGCTCAAAGCGGTCGACGACATGAGAAAAAAACACATCGCTGCCACATAACAGAAAAAAATGAATACTTTGAGGGAGACGAAACAACTTTATTTGATCACGCCCAGTTTTGGAAAGAGAGGAGCGCCCGAGTGCGCATGCCCAGGACACCGCTCCCCCCCCCCCGCTGCGTTCGCAGAACGCAGAGAGAGGCGCACGTGTAAAGGTCGCTGTAGGTGACAGTAGCAGGCGGAAGTGACGTATACAGCCGTGGCGGAAGTGACGCGTCGACGGGGAGGAGGCGAGAGAGGGAGGAAGGAAAGGCTCTCCAGCTGTGGGGAGAATGTCTGGGGGGTTGTCCGGGTCCGAGGCCGCCCCGCTCCCCCCGGGCTTCGCCAAGAGGATTTTGGTGACCGGCGGCGCGGGCTTTATGTAAATTCCCGCCTGGGTTGGGTTTTTTTTTGGGGGGGGGGGCTTTCAGGCTTCCTAAAAGCCCTCGCGAAAGGAGCAAAAAGCGCATTGAATATGATGGGGAGGGCTTACTCCTGAGTAAAGGTGCCTAGAGTTTTGTGTATGTGTGTTTAAAAAACCAAAAACTTTTGGCCTGCTTTCTCTGCCAGCGTGCCTTTCAAGCAGCCTTGCGAAATTTAGATTGTATAAATTACCGGAGTACCACTTCCTTAAAAGAAAGAAAGCTTGCAAAAATAGGTTTTAGTATAACTCCTCTACCTGGTGAGCTGCAGGGTAGTTCTTTACCTACTAAGCTTTCCTTCTCAGAAAATATGGGCTTGGGAAGAGAGAAAGGGGTCTTATGTTTCTTCTCCATTGAAGTTCTTTACAAAAAACAAACGAACTTGCTTGTGTTTGCTACTTTAAAAAAAAGAGAGGAAAGCAATAGGTTTTAGTATAACTCCTCTACTTGGTTAGCTGCAGGGTCGTTCTTTACCTACTAAGCTTTCCTTTTCTGAAAATATGGGCTTGGGAAGAGAGAAAGGGGTTTTATGTTTCTTCTCCATTGAAGTTCATTACAAAAAAAAACTTGATTGTGTTTGCTACTTTTAAAAAAAGAGAGGAAAGCAATAGGTTTTAGTATAATTCCTCTATCTGAGGAGCTGCAGGGTCGTTCTTTACCTACCATTCATGATTCGGCTCGTGTCCGCTTACAAATTTGGGTTGGGTTGGGGTGAATTTGGGGCAAGGGATTAAAGTACTTAAGCTTTCCTTCTCAGAAAATACGGGTTTGAAAAGAGAGAAAGATATCTTATGCTTCTTCTGCATTGACATTCATTCATGAGGCCCATGTCATGTTTTCCATGACTGTAAAAATAAAGAAATCCTAATATGTGTGACTGGAAAGGGTGTCACTTATTTCTTGATGCCCCTAATAAAGGGGTAGGAAGTTCAAACTATTTGGAGGTGGATAGGTAAGTTGCTTATTTGCTGGAAGCTTTTTATGTTTTTGTTTCTTAAAGAAAACCACAGTTGCTTCTTAAAGAAAACAGTATTTTGGATTATTCTGAAAAAAGTTTACAAACTAATATTCTAAGAGTTCCACAAGTGAATATATTTTCCACTGAGATTTGCTTCTCGGTTCAGGCTGATTTCTTGAGAGACATGCATCTGAAATCAATGCAGTTTAAATTTGAAATATATTGATTTTTTGTTTTTTCTTTAAAACCCGCAGTGCATCTCATGTAGTGGTTTCCCTCGTAGAGAAGCATCCAAACTATATGATTATTAATCTTGATAAGGTAAGACTCTTTTGCTTAAATAAACATAAATTAGCAAACCAACATATACTTGACAGGCAATCAGTGACTGCATGCAAGATTTCAGGTCTTGATTTTAAAGTAAGCCATTACCACGGAACTCATAAGCATGTGCTGCCATGGTGAATTTTGATCCAGAAGGCCAGTGTCTTGCAAAATACTCTATTTACTTAGCTCTGGAGATAAACAACAGTAAATGAGATTTGAATGTTTGCAGCTATGCCACTTTAATCCAAATAGCCATGCTCTAAGGGAGAAATCCCATGCAGAAGAAGCTGATGTAAAGTGAGCTAATGTAAATTAAGGTGGCTTAAGCTTACACCAGATCCAAACCCTGTTCAGCAGTTGCTTTGTTCTATATAATAAAAATATTCATTTAAACCTCCTCAGTACACCTCCTTGGTCTTATATAAATTGAAGGATCACTCAGAGTATAGATTAGAGATACCACTTAAGGTTTCTTCATATGATACATATTATACCCGGTAACAGATTCTAAAAGATGAAGTTCAGTGCATTGTCATTACTGAAGAAAAAAACCTTATCATCCTTCACAGCTTACTGTTACTGACTTCCACACTGTTTCTTTTTGTAATCCTGGCTTTTGGTCTTCTCATTGACCAGTTCTGTGTGCCTTTCACATTTATCCATGTAAATAAAAAATTAAACTCTTCCTTGGAAGGGTTTATAATGAAAACACAGTCTTTATATCTCCTTCAGATATTAAGTCTGCAGACCAAGGAGCTGTCATTAAACACATAGTTGCTTTCATTATGCTTTTTCTCTGTCTTAAGAATTCGTTTTCTTGACATTTTTGTAATTGAAATGTGGATGTGATGATTTTCATTTATTTTGTACTAAGACACACCTGAGTTTAATTAAAAGGGTTGATTTGTATGAGTCCCAAGATACAGAGAAGGTGGTTTGGAAGAGAATTCTATGAGACAATATGGAGGAGCAGAGGCTTGACTCTAGAAGTAAAATTTCTTTGTTATTTTCTTTTTTTGCTGTTAAGCTGGACTATTGTGCAAGCTTAAAAAATCTTGAAAGAGTTTCTGAGAGACAGAACTACAAGTTTATCCAGGTAAACTATACCTTTTTTTTTTTTTTTTTGGTAATTGTTATTTTAAAAACCATCCACAGTATGAAGGCTGCAATCCTGTACAAACTTACGTGAGCGTAAGTCTTGTTAACTGACATGGAACTGGAAGCCTTTTTTTTTCTTTGTTACTGAGTATTTCACTGTGTACACTGAAGTTAGAACTGACTGGAGCATCCCTCCACAGAGCTTTGTGAAGTGAAAATATAAAATTTTCTGCAGCAGATGTAAAATTTGGTGTAGTTGAAGAATTTGGGGGTATACATAACCAAACCTGATGTTGACTACTAATTTTATACTTTTCATCTTTTATAGGGGGATATCTGTGAACCCAGTTTTGTAAAAGAATTATTTGAGGCTGAGAAATTTGATATAGTGCTACATTTTGCAGCTCAAACACATGTAGGTGAGCGTTGCATGTCACTACATTAATCTACTAGTAGTAGTAGCTTCCAGTTTTTGCACAAGGGGCAGAGGATACTGCTTATGCTGGCACTGCTAACATAGCTGGACACCTATCCTGCTGTCCCTCCTAGTGACAATGTGTGTAAATTGCTATGTTTTACTGTTTTGCCATTGTGTCCCTTGATTCATCATTGCTTAAACTTTTGACGTCAGCTGTTAATCTGCTGCTGCTGTGAGTGGCACAGAACATCTGGCCCATGGACCTGATTAATGTTTTTAATAGGAGCTGCTCAGAGTGGCTGGGGAAACCCAGCCAGATGGGTGGGCTATAAATAATAAAATTATTATTGTTGTTATTATTAGGTCCCGTGGGGATCACCCTGCAGTAGCTCCGCTGCTGAGTGGAGTTTGGGTCGGGTGGAACTTTATCATGGCTTAATTTACACTGGCTTGCTTTATACCAGCTTCTTGTATGTAGGATTGCTCTCTTAAGAGTAGTTTTGTTCTACTGCATATGGAGACAACATTTTTTCTTTTAATTAAGTTCATGTTGTAGGTCTGAAGGTCCCCCAGAGATCATGGCCTCAGGCTTTTTTTTGGTACCAAGTTTGACGTACATTTCTCTTTATTATTTTGTCTCAAAACTTAGATCTTTCTTTTTGGCATAAGCTTGAATTCAACTATGTCAACGTTTATGGAACTTGCATTCTGGTTGGTGCTGCTTATGAGGCTAATGTGGAGAAGTTCATATATGTCAGTACTGATGAAGTTTATGGGGGAAGCTACAACAAGGTGAGCTTGAATTAAATGAGCTTCTTACATTTCTTACCTTCATGTTTGTCTCTTGGGTGAACTAAACAGGCTATGATCTTGTAATGACCAGTAAGTGGAGACTGTTAGCTTTGTTTAACTAGTACCACTTTACTTCCCATGACCAACCAATAAAAGTAGACAAACATTAGGAACTTAGTAAGCTTAGTGAGCATATTGTTTTACATTTACACCAATGTTCGGCCACTTGAAAATAACCAAAAGATAATGATAATCTTACACAGAAGGAATGTGCTGGTACAAATTTGACCTAAAGCGCTTTCGATTCTGCTGTCTTTAAAGGATGCAAGAGTTTTTGTTAGTACTTTGGTATTTTAGGATTGCTGTGCAAGTAAATACTTTTTTTTCAGTAAGAGGATGGAACATGAAACCTCACTTGTCACGGAGGAAGAGTAAAATATTAATTACTGGTAAAGGTAGTCAGAGTTGAATTTAGGAGAACGCTTTGGGCAGGGTGGTTTCCTTATACTATATAGGTAGACAGGATCGCTCTCCCTTTTTCCATGATTTCAGCTGCATCTGCTAGGAAAAGGATCAGGCCCTCTAGGGTATCTTGCAGCACAATCCTAACCAACATCCACTCAGAAGTAAGCCCTATTGAATTCAGCAGGGCTTATTTCTAGGTTAGTATTTTATCCTTATGTGCTTAGCTGGGGGTATATTTTTCTTAGCACTACTGCTAATCAGAGAGTGGAAGTATTATTTGGGTATAATGTTAGATAACTAGCAATGAGAAAGATTCAGGTAGGTAGCCTTGTTGGTCTGATGCAGTCAAAATAAATAAAAAAAATTTAAAAATTATTTTTATAAAAAAATAGTACTCTTCATGCACATGAAAGCTTATACCTAGAACAAACTTAGTTGGTCTCTAAGGTGCTACTAGAGTATTTTTTATTTTTTTTAATTTTTCAATTTATTAGCAATGAGAAAAACATCTTAATTTTTTTCACTCCATATATAGCATTTTGTGTTTATTCCAAAGTAGTGGTGGTGGTGTTTTTTTTAATTTATTACATGTTTTTGGCAAGCTTGCACTGCTTATTTGTGTTAACTCAAACCAAAAAAGGAAAGGTGTCTAAAGTAACAATTTGCATGCAATTCCACAACTATCTTAAACGTTACTGTTGGTATATAAATGTAGAATTTAGTATTGTGCAACCATTAGCCAAACTGAACGTTTCTATGAATTTTTGCTACATTAGTAACTTAATGTTTCTAGTTTTGAGCTTATCCTTAATCACTAGTCTATATTTGTAGACTACTTAAACCATGAATTACTGTTTCCTGAAAACACTGGCAAATGACATAACTGTGGTTTATTTATTACCAAGAAGCCAGAATATAAAGTTGTGATTTGTTGTTGGCTTACGAACTCTGCTTTGTTTTACCTATGACTTGCTCTTAATGTGTGAGTCTAGTACCCTTCCTTAACCATAGTTTGTTTGGTTGCTTAACCCCAGATGCTCACTAAGCTACAAAGACACAAGGCTAATGTTAAAAAAATCCCAAACAGTGGAGGAACAAGCTGTTCTCTGCTGCTTTATCAGACAGCTCATGGTTAATTTGAGGTTTGTTAAATAAGCCATAGTTTAGCAATTATGTGAGAATCGGGCCATTAACTAGAGTCATTTTAAGCTGGCTTGTAAATCAATGTAAATTCTTTTTAAGACTTTGAATGTCTGGCATGTAAAAAAATTGTTCTAGGAATTTGATGAATCCTCATCTAAAAAACCGTCAAATCCTTATGCAGCTTCTAAGGCGGCGGCTGAATGCATTGTCCAGTCATATTGGGAAAGATACCAGGTAAGCAAAAATGAAACTTGATACAGTGGTACCTCGCAAGACGAAAAATGCGCAAGACGAAAGAGTTTTCCGTTTTTTGAGTCGTTCCGCAAGACGAATTTCCCTATGGGCTTGCTTCGCAAGACGAAATGTCTTGCGAGTTCTTGCGAGTTTGTTTCCTTTTTCTTAAAGCCGCTAAGCCATTAATAGCCGCGAAGCCGCTAATAGCCGTGCTTCGCAAGACGAAAAAACCGCAAGACGAAGAGACTCGCGGAACGGATGAATTTCGTCTTGCGAGGCACCACTGTATTTTAGCTACTATTCTTAATTATTTGGATTTCTGAACATGGTCCATACGCCCAAAGATGTTTTGGACACAGAAGAAATGCACAAGAACCCACACTGAGGTTAAAGAAGTTACCGCCACAAGCCATATACGTTTAGTCAGAAGTCAATTTCATTATGTTCAATGGGCTAACCAATGTTGTGTCCTCCAGATACGATGGGACTACAACTCACATCATTCCTCACCATTGGCCATGCTGGCTAGGGCTGATGGGAGCTGTAGGACTGGAGGACACAATATTGGCTACCCCTGCTATGCTGGTACTAGTGAGTTTTAAAATACATAGTAGATTTCCAGTATAAAATATGGTAGTTATATCTTTGCTGTGGGCTTGCTTACAACAAAAAATGAACATTTAACAACTTGATATGTAACCTGCTAAACTTGCTATGCTTGTTTGTGGTTTTCTGTGAAATGCTGCACCACAGGTATCATTTTCCTGATAAGGTCTGGCTTTTCCCTCTTTCGACAATATCTGTTTAGCCTCTGACTCCAAAGCCCAGCCTTTAAGAGAAGTGAAGCATGTCCCAGAGTCCCCTTTCTGCTTCTCCATATTGGAAGCAAGCAATACTTTAAAATAGAACACCACTGATTACTCTTGCTGGGCCTGGTGGCCACATGGCACAATATACAGTGGTACCTCAGGTTACATACTCTTCAGGTTACAGGCTCTGCTAACCCAGAAATAGTGCTTCAGGTTAAGAACTTTGCTTCAGGATGAGAACAGTAATCATGCTCCGGCGGCGTAGCGGCAGCAGGAGACCCCATTAGCTAAAGTGGTGCTTCAGGTTAAGAACAGTTTCAGGTTAAGTATGGACCTCCTGAATGAATTAAGTACTTAACTCGAGGTACCACTGTATAGGTATGCTTGTCAAGGAGCAAGGTTTTTTTTAGTTTGTGTACGTGGTGATAAGCCCAGGCTTGACATTGTATAAAATGCAATTGGGCCCAAATTCCTATCCCAAAAGTGTATTATTTTGATCTTAGCTGATATTCTTCAGAGCTGTGAAAAGTGCACCACTTACTGCTTCTTCTGTTTGTGGAAGAAGGCATTGGTTTGTATTTTTACTAGTCCCCTGCAAACAGAAGGCCTTGTTTCATTTGCAGAAGGAACTGAGAGGCTAGAACATGATTTTTTCACTTCACTTCACTTTTAATTTGTATACCACCTTTCTATTTTACAATACCCAAGGCGGTTTACAAGCTGAAGAAACAAAGAATGTACACCTTATAACAATCTAATTCAATTCAAAAATCTGATAATAAAACATAACATTAAAATAAGCAACTTATATCAAATAAAGTAATATTCAACAATCCATTAGAATACAGTGGTGCCTCGCAAGACGAAAAGAATCTGTTCTGTGATTCTCTTCGTCTAGCGGTTTTTTCGTTTTGCGAAGCAAGCCCATTGACAGATTAGAGGATTAGCGGCTATTAGCGGCTTTTAGCGGCTTATCTGCTGATCGGATTAGCTGATAAGAGGCTTAGCGGCTTAGAAAAGGGGGGGGGAAGGGAAAAAAACCAGCAGGAACTCGCAAGACATTGTCGTCTTGCGAAGCAAGCCCATAGGAAATTCGTTTTACGAAGCACCTCCAAAACGGAAAACTCTTTCGTCTAGCGAGTTTTCCGTCTTGCGGGGCACCACTGTAGTACAGAATAATATTAAATATCAGCATATAAAAAATTAAACAGAAATCCACTCTTAACAATTGCAATGAATAATTTCTAAACTATAATCAAAAAAACAATACAGATTGAGAAGCAGAGACTGGCGGGTGGGGCAAGGCAGATGGAACAAGGCCTTGCCTGATGAAGTCTCTCCCCTCACATGCTTCTTATGTTGCTTGGGAGGATATACCAACACCTTAGAGCAGATTTCACAGGGGAAAATCAGCTGGGTGGTGGGAGGAAGGGGAGATGTCCCTCACCAGTGGAACCTTAGTTAGAATCTAAGCCACCGCAAGCTTTTTTTATGGCTGTTCTCCTTGAATTTGTGCTGGCACACTCATGGTATATCCTTTAAAGTTTCCAGTGGTTATCACGCGGAGCAGCAATGTTTATGGACCCCATCAGTTTCCAGAAAAAGTAAGTGAGATGAAGGCACTTCTTTTATCCAACAAGCCCTTTGTGAGCCCTCAATTAACAAGTCACAGTACTTTGCCAAGCATTTATTACGTGGTCTCTGTTCTGTAGAATTACTGTTTATTAATGTGTCAAATATTAAGAGTTGGACATTCATCTAGCTAGGGATTCTAGCATGTGAAAATAGGCTTCCATGCAAATAGTAAATCCCAGCTGGGTGAGGAACCATGCATGCAGCTAAGTGCTTACCCATCCAGTTCACCTCTCCGATCCAGCAGCCAAAATTGTCTGTGCAGAACCCATAATTGAAAACATTTTGGCTTTTAATTGGCTGTTTAGCAGATGGAGCAGGTTGTGGCTTCAGCCCCTTCCCTTTTTAAAAAAAGAAGGTACTGCTACAAGTGATTGGTGGTCTTTATTACTGTCCGTTGCTAGAATTAAATATGTTCTCACACAAATATTTCAAAAAAGATGAAAGGTTTATCATTCTCTTTAAGTAGCCAGCATTAACAATTGCTGCCTATTTTTAATGTTTCTTAGGTTATTCCAAAGTTCATTTCTCGCTTGCAGCAGAACAGAAAATGGTATGTATCACGGTCATATTCGGTCCTGCCCCCCCCCCCCCCCCCGTTATAAGTGTATGGCAAGCTAAGTCAGTGACATACCCTTGAAATTGAACACCCCATACTAAAAACCAGTCCGGACAGTAAAATGGGTCACGTTTTGAGACCGCACTGCCCTGGGACAAAACCTGCACGCACAACTGCTTTTAATCAACAACAATAGGTTTCTTAATACTCTGTCCCACCACAAGAGGTCATAGATGTAGAGCTGGGACATAGAAGAGTCACTGTTTCCTGCTTTTTGCTAATTTAAAAGCTTGGCTGAAGAGACTGTATAATGCTGGGGTAAAGAAGATTTGTTTTCTTGGTCTTGTACTTTCTCATTGACATGGATTTACACCAGCTATGTTTTAACACTGCTAGGACACACACTGTAGTGCGAAGTCTGACACAGGGTGCAGTGCAACAGCCACTTTTCTGTAATCCTTTGTAACTTGCTGTGCGTGCCACCAGGTTTATTGCCATTGTGAAGAATTAGCATGAATGGAGGTGGTGTTTTGTTACCACATACTTTTCGCTTTGCCCTTTGTAAGCATTTTATAATTTTGCAAACCTGGCTGGAATGTTAGAATAGCGTTTGAAAAGCAGTGCTAAATGTATGCACCATCTTGCTTGCTTGTAGCTGTATTCATGGCTCAGGACTTCAGAGAAGAAATTTTCTTTATGCCAGTGATGTAGTCGAAGCATTTCTTACTGTTATGAAGAAGGGGCAGCCAGGGGAAATCTACAACATTGGGACCAGCTTTGAGATGTCGATTGCACAACTTGCAAAGGAATTAATCCATCTAGTGAGTAATCAACAATGTTGGAAATTGGTGGCTTAGTAGCAATAAATACTGACTAGGACAAATGAACTCTACTGATGCATTTCAGTAAATGACTCTAAGATATGGGTGTGCAGATACATATGGAAATGGGGGGAGCATGTACAAAGTTTTATTTTACTAACCAGTGGGGTCTGTTTGCTCTGCCTTTGATCCTGTGTTGACAAATTCATTTCCATCATATTTCAGGCAGGCTCTCTGCTTTTGGTTTTTTTGTTTATTTTCTAGCACTTGCATGCTAATCCTCTAATCCAGGGGTGTCAAACTCAAATTCATCGGGGGCCGCACCAGCAGTTTGGTCACCCTCAAAGGGCCGGTTGTATCGGCCTAAAATATTTGAGCAGGCTGAGACCCCTGAAGTTGATGGGCTTTTACCGTATTTTTCACTCTATTGGACGCACCGGACCACAGGGCGCACCTAGTTTTTACAGGGGAAAATCAAGGAAAAAAATATTATCCCTCCCCCCCAGCCCCAAAGAGCAATGGACAGGCTGCGTGCAGCCTGTCTGCTTCTCCCAGAGCTTCTCGGGGCTGCGGGGGAAGCCCGGGTTCCCCCACCAGCCCCAAAGAGCAAAGAAGCCAAGACAGCGCACGGGATCCATAGCCGCGCAACCTCTCCAGCCAGGAGCTAAACCTCTCCAGCGCGGCTAAAGAAGACAAGGCAGTGAGCGCGATCCATCCCACTCATTGCCCTGGCTTCCTCTTTAGCCTTGCGCAGCATCTTTAGTCTTGCGCAACGGGATGGATTGCGCCCGCTGTCCACCGGGGCTGGACTAGATGACTCCTGGGGTTCCCTTCCAACCCTGCAATTCTATGACCTCGGAAGGTGTTTGGGGTCTCCACCACTGGAGGCTTTTAAGCAGCGGTTGGGGGACCATCTGTCTGGCGTTCTTTGGCTGTGATTCCTACATTGTGAGGGTGCTGGGCTAGATGACCCTCGGGTGGCCCTCCCAACTCTATACAGTCCTACAGTTCTGCAGCAGGAGATCCACAGCCACTTAGAATCACAGAATCATAGAGTTGGAATAGACCACAAGGGCCATCGAGTTCAACCCCCTGCCAAGTAGGAAACACCATCAGAGCACTTCACACAATGCCCACTCCCAATTGTCATCTGAGAGACATGTGGCTTCAGTGTCTAGGCAGGTACCCCCCTACCTGCCACACTTCCCCCACCCCACTTAAGCTAAGGGAATTCCTGCCCAGAGAAGCTCCCAGGTGAGGCAAGGGTTAAGATCTACCTCTGGTAGATCTCTTGTGGCTGGAGAGGCACGCAAGGCTAAAGAGGAAGCCAGGGCAGTGGGATGGATCGCGCTCGCTGCCCTGGCTTCCTCTTTAGCCTTGCGAAGCCTCCCCCCCCCCCCCCCGGAGAGGCGCGCAAGTCTAAAGAGGAAGCCAGAGCAGCGAACGGGATGGATCGCGTTCCCTGCCCTGGCTCCCTCTTTAGCCTTGCGAAGCCTCCCCCCTCCCCCCCCCCGCTGGAGAGGCGCGCAAGTCTAAAGAGGAAGCCAAGGCAGCGAACGGGATGGATCGCGCTCGCTGCCCTGGCTTCCTCTTTAGCCTTGCGAAGCCTCCTCCCCCCCCCCCTTGGAGAGGCGCGTAAGTCTAAAGGGGAAGCCAGAGCAGCGAACGGGATGGATCGCGCTCGCTGCCCTGGCTTCCTCTTTAGTCTTGCGAAGCCCCCCCCCCCTGGAGAGGCGCGGCAGCCCGTGGGACGAGGCGGGTGGCCTGCGGGGTCGCGCCGGTGGGAGACCTCCAGAGGCGGCCTCTCTGCTCACCACCTCCTTCGTGCTGAAAGGCGACGCGGCGCACAACCAGGCGATGGTGCACTGGACGGGCGAGAACAGCAGCGAGAACGGCGGCTACGCGGGCCACATGACGAGGTCTGGCGGGCCGGATTCGGCCCGCGGGCCTTGTGTTTGACACCCGTGCTCTAATCCGTCAATGGGCTTGCTTCGCAAGACGAAAAAAACCGCTAGACGAAGAGAATCACAGAACGGATTCTTTTCGTCTTGCGAGGCACCACTGTATCTGCATGGCTTCACGCTCTTATATTATGGTCAATATTGCATGGCTCAGAATATATTTAGTTAACCACGTTAGTCACATACACCAAACAATAAACACCTTTGATTTGGGCCGACTAGCTAGCACTTAGCATCTTAAATGTAAGATTTATTTACACCCGCTTGAGTGTTTCTCACAACTTACATCTCTTGTTTTACTTAATAGTTTTATAGGTACAACTAGCAGCACTTGGGAATCATCTACATTTTAAACAAAACAGAGGATGGAAATTTTTGTGGAATTCTGTTCATTACAATGCTTACAATGCAATAGAAATCAAAACATTTTTGTTAAATGTTAAATCTCTCACGGCTGACGTGGATCTCTCCCCCCCCCTTACTGATTTACAGATTAAAAATACCAGTTCTGAAGCAGAGACAGAATATTGGATGGATTATGTTAAAGACAGGTAAGATATTTATTATTTCGTTTCAAATATTTTGTCCTGTCCTGTAAAATATCCCACAGGATTTCAGATGCCATCTTAATTTGGGTAATATTATGTGTCCTCTTATTTAGTGGTACAGAATGTTACAGCGAAGCCAAATTTTGAGCTCCTCTGCCCCCCAACCACCACCCTTTGTAGGTTGGGTTGTGACATGGAGAGGCAAGCATGGAGCTTTGCTGTACAATCCTTTCCTGCTCCAGGATAGGAAGGTGAGTTTGGTCCTGGTTGCCCAAGGTAAAAAGGTAAAGGACCCCTGGATGGTTAAGTCCAGTCAGAGGCGACTATGGGGTTGTGGTGCTCATCTCGCTTTCAGGCCGAGGGAGCCGGCATGTTCACAGACAGCTTTCTGGGTCATGTGGCCAGCATGACTAAACCGCTTCTTGCGCAATGGGACACTGTGACGGAAGCCAGAGCGCACGGAAACACTTTCCCGCCACAGTGGTACCTATTTATCTACACCCTTGTGCAGATTAATTGAAACAAAGCATGTTTTCTGTCTTACTCGTAATCCTGTACTCAAAATAAACATAGAATCATAGAGTTGGAAGAAACCACAAGGGCCATCGAGTCCAACCCCCTGCCAAGCAGGAAACACCATCAGAGCACTCCTGACATATGGTTGTCAAGCCTCTGCTTAAAGACCTCCAAAGAAGGAGACTCCACCACACTCCTTGGCAGCAAATTCCACTGTCGAACAGCTCTTACTGTTAGGAAGTTCTTCCTAATGTTTAGGTGGAATCTTCTTTCTTGTAGTTTGGATCCATTGCTCCGTGTCCGCTTCTCCGGAGCAGCAGAAAACAACCTTTCTCCCTCCTCTATGTGACATCCTTTTATATATTTGAACATGGCTATCATATCATCCCTTAACCTCCTCTTCTCCAGGCTAAACATGCCCAGCTCCCTTAGCCGTTCCTCATAAGGCATCGTTTCCAGGCCTTTGACCATTTTGGTTGCCCTCCTCTGGACACGTTCCAGTTTGTCAGTGTCCTTCTTGAACTGTGGTGCCCAGAACTGGACACAGTACTCCAGGTGAGGTCTGAAACATGAAAAGTTACTTGATCATTGTGATGTCCGAAGGAATGATGTGCTTGCCACAATATATTGAGGTTCTACCAAAGAGAGTTATTCCAGAGCTGGAAAAGAGGTATCCTGACAGTACTGGGATATTGCAGCAGGACCTAGCCCCCTGTCACACATCAAAAGTGGTGAAGAAATTCATGACAGAGCAGTACTTGATTGGCCAGGGAATTCCCCAGACATATATCCCATTGAGAATTTGTGGGCTATATGCAGAAGTCGTCTCCATGCTGTAGACTGTATGACTATGGAGAAGCTCATTCAGGCGCTGATTCAAGGGTGATACAGGGATCCAAAAATCAACAGTGACTGTTCGAAACTAGAAGACTCCATGCCAAACCGTGTTCAAATGCTGCTTAAAAATAGCAGTTACTAATGTACGTATATGTGAGTTTTGTACACTAAACAACATTGTTTGTTTCAATTAACGTGCACAAGGATGTACTAGTACTGGTGTGCTTTTGAACTGGTAGGTTGGCAGGAGCTGGGACAGAGCAACGGGAGCTCATCCTGTCACGGGGATTTGAACCACCGCCCTTCTGACTGGCAAGCCCAAGAGGCTCAGTGGTTTAGACCAATACACACTCCCAAGCCTCAGAGCTTGAAAAGGGGCAGTGATTGTCTTAGCATTATGTCTGAACTTGGGCTCACAGTTTGTCTTACTTCAGGCAAACCATGAGCAGTGAACCCAGAACAAACCTTTGGTGTAGCTTTGCATGCAAGCTGAGTCACTTCATTTCATATTGGCGTAGACACTGCTTTTATATCTTACCAACCATCAAGTGACTTGCTTGAGATTTTAACTATTTGAAAGTAGCTTATAATTTATTGCTACAGTTAAACAAAGACCCTTTACTTGGATTTGGATATAAAAGTAATGGGGCAAACTACCCAGTATTTTTACTGGAATATTTTATTTCTGTTTTATAGTTCCTTGAAGCAATTCAGTTAAAGATTTCATATAATGAAGCTTCTTCTTGAAAAACCAAAAACATCACAAGAGATATTCAATTGGGTCTGCGGTCACACGGCAATTTTTTGGTCTTTTTGGCATTTCCTGTTATTTTCTGCATTGCATTTGATCTTTCACACAACGGAAATCTAGTTGAATTTAGCATTAATTGCTTTACAGATAAATTCTGTATCCAACTCTTTTAGCTTGGAAAACCACAGGAATCTGGCGTTGTAATTTCATGTGACAAATTTTGGGGTGGTATCCCAGCATGCACTCCTTTCCTGCCATTTAAAATTTAGTGTAACATGGTAGTATATCAGTTTAATGTAACGTGATCTATCAATCAATTTAGTGTAACATGGTGATATATTGATCAAAAAGCCGCCACTCCAGAATGAAACAAGTACTTCAGTGTGAAAGGAACTTTTGAAATAGGACAGAAATGTTATATATAATAAAAAAAACTAACACAGTAATCCCCTTATCTGAATTTGCTCAAAATGATTGAACCAATGGACTTAAGTTAACTGATTTCAGTAGGTCTGCTCTATGTATGATGAATGTTGTTAATTGCTAGATGCAGCTACTGAAATAGTCCTAAATGTGACTTGTTCTTATCTATCTCATTTTCTTTACCTGCACCAATAAAATGTTTCATCTGCATCTATGTGATTCATGGTCTCGCTTAAAACATTTAGGGTTGTAGAAAGAGTGGTTTTCTTTTATGAGAGATTAGAAGTCGTCAGTGTGGTGTAATGGATAAAATATTAGTCTTGAATCAAGAATACTTGAGGTTGAAGGGATGCGGGTGGCGCTGTGGTCTAAACCACTGAACCTCTTGGGCTTGCCGACCGGAAGGTTGGCCGTTCGAATCCCAGCGACGGGGTGAGCTTCCTTTGGTCTTTCCCAGCTCCTGCCAGTCTAGCAGTTCGAAAGCAGGCCAGTGCAAGTAGATAAATAGGTACCGCTGTGGTGGGAAGGTAAATGGCGTTTCCATGTGCTCTGGTTCTGTTGCACCAGAAGCGGTTTAGTCACGCTGGCCACATGACCCGGAAAGCTCTCTGTGGACAAACGCTGGCTCCCTCGGCCTGAAGCGAGATGAGCGCCACAACCCCATAGTCGCCTTTGACTGGACTTAACCGTCAAGGGTCCTTTACCTTTTACTTGAGGTTGAATCATTTCTCAACAATGAAGCTTACGACTATGTCAGCCTAAGCAACCTTCTAGAGTTGTTAGGATACGATGAGAGCTCCTTGGACAAAGAGTGGGACAGAAGCGTAGTAAACTTTGAAATGGAGTTTTGAATATGCAAGGGCATCCAAAACTCAATTTCAACGTTTTGATACATTTTCTGAAAAATGCTGTTGGTGTTAAGGCTTAAGGATGTTCATAATACTCCTTTTTAATTTGTTTTTTTTTTTTAATATAAATTGACTGGGATATGATTTGGCATGTTTGTGTTATGTGTTCCACATGGTTTTAATTTACACACGCCCCATTTAGTGTCTGGAATTGTGATGGGTTATATAAATTAAAACTAAACGCAGATGTTGGTGATCTGACACTAAGTAAAAGCGAAACGAAAGAAGTGCCATGGTCAGATCACTTCCTGGTGCAACTGGACTTCTCTGCGACCCATCCCCTCTGCAGGGAGGTGGGACCAATTCGGATGGTCCGCCCCCGCCACTTAATGGATCCAAATGGTTTCCAGAGAGTGGTAGGGGATGCTTTATCCCATGTTGATGGCCTTTCAGCTGATTCCCTGGTGGCCCGCTGGAATGTGGAGTTAACCAGGGCTATTGACTGTTTGGCTCCGAAGCGCCCTCTCCGATTGCATGGAGCCCGGACAGCCCCGTGGTTTTCCACGGATCTGAGGGCAATGAAACAATCGTTGAGACGGCTAGAGCGCCGGTGGCGGATAACTCATTCCGAATCTGACCGGACACAGGTTAGAGCTCAACGTCGAGCCTACCAAGTGGCGATAGCGACGGCGAAGAAGAATTTCTTCACCGCCTCTATTGCATCTGCAGAAAACAGCAGCAGGAGACTTTTTCAGGTGGTTCACAATTTAGCGGAACCACCTGCAACATCAGGGCCCAGTACGGGCCACATGTTCTCCTGCAATGATTTTGCAAAGTTTTTTGCAGATAAAATCGCTCAGATTCGGGAAGAAGTAGACTCCACCGTGGGAGCAGGGCCGGGGCGGGAGAGTGCTAGAGTTCTGTCTAGTCAAGTTGAGTGGGATCAATTCCAATCTGTTACCTCCGAGGATGTGGACAGGCTGCTTGGACGAGTGAAACCAACCACCTGTCTCCTGGATCCTTGCCCATCCTGGCTTATAAAAGCTAGCCGGGAAGGACTGGGCGATGGGCTTCGTGGGGTGGTGAATGCTTCCCTCCGTGAGGGAGCCTTCCCAGACCCGCTGAAAGAGGCGGTTATTAAACCGCTTCTTAAAAAACCATCTTTAGATGCGGCCACGATGGCCAACTATCGCCCAGTCTCAAATCTTCCATTCCTGGGCAAGGTGATTGAGCGAGCGGTTGCCGAACAACTCCAGGCACGCCTGGAAGAAGCGGACCATTTGGATCCCTTCCAGTCGGGATTCAGGCCTCATCATGGGACTGAAACTGCCTTGGTCGCACTGGTTGATGATCTCCGGCGGGCTAGGGACAAAGGTGAGAGCTGTTTCCTAGTTCTGCTGGATCTCTCAGCGGCGTTCGATACCATCGACCATAGCATCCTTCTGGACCGTCTTGAGGGGCTGGGAGCTGGGGGCACTGTTATACAGTGGTTCCGCTCCTTCCTCCTGGGCCGTGTTCAGAAAGTGGTGGTGGGGGATGAGTGTTCAGACCCCTGGGCTCTCACTTGTGGGGTGCCTCAGGGTTCTGTCCTCTCCCCCATGCTTTTCAACATCTACATGCGGCCACTGGGAGAGATCATCAGGAGGTTTGGGCTGGGTGTTCATCAGTATGCGGATGATACCCAGCTCTACCTCTCTTTTAAATCAGAACCAGTGAAGGCAGTGAAGGTCCTGTGTGAGTGTCTGGAGGCGGTTGGAGGATGGATGGCGGCTAACAGATTGAGGTTGAATCCTGACAAGACAGAAGTACTGTTTTTGGGGGACAGGAGGCGGGCAGGTGTGGAGGATTCCCTGGTCCTGAATGGGGTAACTGTGCCCCTGAAGGACCAGGTGCGCAGCCTGGGAGTCATTTTGGACTCACAGCTGTCCATGGAGGCACAGGTTAAATCTGTGTCCAGGGCGGCTGTTTACCAGCTCCATCTGGTACGTAGGCTGAGACCCTATCTGCCTGCGGACTGTCTCGCCAGAGTGGTGCATGCTTTGGTTATCTCCCGCTTGGACTACTGCAATGCACTCTACGTGGGGCTACCTTTGAAGGTGACTCGGAAACTACAACTAATCCAGAATGCGGCAGCTAGACTGGTGACTGGGAGCGGCCGCCGAGACCATATAACACCGGTCTTGAAAGACCTGCATTGGCTCCCAGTACGTTTCCGAGCACAATTCAAAGTGTTGGTGCTGACCTTTAAAGCCCTAAACGGCCTCGGTCCAGTATACCTGAAGGAGCGTCTCCACCCCCATCATTCTGCCCGGACGCTGAGGTCCAGCGCCGAGGGCCTTCTGGCGGTTCCCTCATTGCGAGAAGCAAAGCTACAGGGAACCAGGCAGAGGGCCTTCTCGGTAGTGGCGCCCGCCCTGTGGAACGCCCTTCCAGCAGATGTCAAAGCGATAAACAACTACCTGACATTCAGGAGACATCTTAAGGCAGCCCTGTTCAGGGAAGTTTTTAACGTGTGATATTTTATTGTATTTTTGGTTTTTATGGAAGCCGCCCAGAGTGGCTGGGGAGGCCCAGCCAGATGGGCGGGGTATAAATAATAAATTATTATTATTATTATTATTATTATTATTATTATTACTAAACGAAAGGTGTTCATAATCAGAATGTATATGAATATATCTATGCACCTGCCAGGGACAATCACCTGAAAATGCAATTACAACTTCTCAAATTCATTGGTATTCATCCATAATATTCCAAATAAATTTCCCATGTTTGAGGTTAGTGGTAGTATATTTTTCTGCCCTACATGACTGATCTTTGCTGTGATTACTCACACACAGGTCTGTGATTGAAGTAATTGAGTCACAGATTGGAAATTATTTGGGTGCCTTGCGTGTGCGTAATATTTGTAAATATAGACTATTCTGTGTAAATCATGTGTGTTTAACAGGAGAAGGAAGGGTAGCCTAAAGATTAATCCAAAGGAATAAAGTGCTGAACTCCTAAATGTCCTTTGAAGGTAATTAATACACATGTTATATGAAACTTTGAGTTCTCCATAGGAATAACACTCTTCTCATTTATTTAAAGGCCTACGAATGACTTGGGATATCCAATGAATTCTGGAAAAATGCACAGCTTGGGCTGGAGACCTAAAGTGCCTTGGAATGAAGGAATAAAGAAAACCAGTATGTTGCATTGATACTGAATCTGGAATGAGAGTGAAAGGAAAGCAGGGCAGCACTATTTTCAAAAGAGCTGTTTTTTATAGGCTACTTTGGAGAGTAAGCCGTTTACTGAATTAGCTAAAGCTCGAATTTTTAAAGTAAAGGCTTTGAACCTCCCATTGTAGTTTTGTTTGTATATACGGTTGTACCTTGGATCCCAAACGCCTAGGCTCCCGAACAAATCGGCTCCCGAATAATCGAAACCCGGAAGTGAGTGTTCTGGTTTTCGAACGTTCTTTTGGAAACCGAATGTCCGACAGGGCTTCTGCGGCTTCTGATTGGCTGTAGGAGTTTCCTGCAGCCAATCAGAAGCCACACTTTGGTTTCCAAATGTTTTGGAAGTTGAACGGACTTCTGGAATGGACTTCCAATGTATGGCTGTAATGGTAAGAGAGGAAATAAATAATAACATTAATAATAATAATAATAATAATAATAATAATGTCATTGCCCTTTTCGGGGACAACGAAATTACTTGACTGCTCCATAAAACCACTAATTAAACAATACAGTATAATACAGCAAGGGAGATTAGATGACTTTCAAAGTCCGGGCTTCCCATTCAGGGCCGAGATCGCTCTGGAGAAGAAGCTGTTCTTAAGACGGCTCGTTCTTGTCTTCATTGTCCTGTATCTCCGTCCCGACGGCAAGAGCTCGAAGAGACAGTGACCAGGATCAGATGGATCTTTTACTATGTCCAGTGCCTTCCTATGGCACCTTGTGGCATAAATCTGCTCTAAGGTGGAGAGTGGGCATCCAACAATGCTCTCTGCTGCCTTAACTACCCTGCACAACCCCATCCTGTCCTGGGTAGTACAGCTTCCGTACCACACACATAAGCCATAAGTGAGCACGCTCTCAATGGCACAGTGATAGATAAATGTTGCTTCTGTGAGCTTGAGAGTAGGCACTGTACGTTGGGTTGGGGGAAGCAGTAAGAAATATGAGAATAAAAATTATCTACATCCAGGCAACTGTTAGACTAGACGACATAAGCACTTTTCACATACATCATTTACGTTTGGACGTGGTATGTGCTTGGTTGCCGTTGGTGCTTTTTTTCTAAAAACAAAGGTTTCGGGGTACTCTCATTTTCCTACCCATATTGAAATACTGCCCCTCAATGAGGCCAAACTTAGATTTATAAAATGTTTAGGGGTATGTGTACCTCTGTCCCCCCAAAAAGCACTGGTTTCCACCATTAACTTAAGTGCCCAATTAAGTTCCTAGGCTGCTCTTGAAACTTGGCAAAGGACTGCAGACCTCGACTTAAACTTCCATAAGACAAATATTTGTTCACAAGCTAACCTGGAATTCAGGGCCTTCTGTGTGTGAGCAAAAGCCAACTCTGCTCGTGCAAGTATTGCCTGAGTTTCACCAACTTGTGCTAAAACCCTGTGGACCTTGAGGAGTGGGAGTGCCTTCTCAAGAGACACAAGGGCCTGCAGAGGAAGATAGGATGGCTTGTTGTGAGGGCAGAGTTCTGCATACCTTGTCTCTGGTTCCAACCAGAGAAACAAGTCTGTATATGCTGTGAGATGAAATTGACTTCCTTTAGGGGGCAATCAAATGCCCTGCTTAATCCTAAATGTCTGGCATTGTTACTCTGCTGTTAACAACATTTCAACCATCATAAACCAAAACTTTTTATTTGTGCCTTTTGGTTCCTGAATCCTTGAAATGTGCTGCCAAAAAAATCATGAGATAGAAACCTTCTTCAAACTGTAAAATACACTGTCTGATTATAACTAGTACCCTGTAATCTGTCACCCTCTGCACTTAATGATTTTGTGTATGTTTGAGCCTGCATGGAATAGCACTGTAAGTTTGCTTATTACATATTCATGCTTTGAAATCTTCCTTTTCTTGTGCTAGTTGAATGGTATCAAGAAAACTTCCACAACTGGAAGAATGCGGAGAAAGCTTTGGAGCCTTTTCCTGTTGCTGAAGAATCGGTATGATTTAGTCTGCGGCAAAGTTGTGAAGAAAAATAATAATGAAGGAAAACATTCTACCTCAAGATCATCACATTAATGAAAAACTGTACTCAAGCAGCAAAATGGGATTGTATTCATGGAATGTCAACTATCAATAATATCAAGAAAGACAATGGAGTACAATTTTACAGTATGGGCTGTAAGGGTTATCGCCTTTTAATCAGCATTCCAGTGCAATATTGAAGCTTTAATATTTTTCTATAAAAATAATAATTGAATTGGAGCAATTTTTATTAAATAATGCACTTTTTAATACATACAGCTGTTTTGCATTTTAATTATTTATTAATGTATTGTATTGACAGGGTTATAGTTTTTTTTTACAACCTAGGCAGCAGATTTTGGTACAGGAGTATTTTCTGCTTTTTGTAGTTGTATCTTCCTGTCCCATAAGTCTGTGCTTGATCACGTGCTTGTTTTAAAATACTGTCATATCATGTATCCTCAATGATCTGGTAAGGAAATCTGTCTCCCATTGCTCTACAGAAGTTGAGCTTTGTAGACAACCAAAGACTTCCCTGAACTCAAGAATACAGTATAGAAACCTGAGAGTGCCCTCATGGCAAATATTTATCATTTCTAATAGCTTCTTTCAAATTTGTTTTGAAGAATAACAGTGCTTCCAAATTTAATTTGTCTTTCTTGTTGCCTAAAAGTATTTTAACTCTATGAACATGTGAAATTATGTGAACAATATTAAAATGTAAGACTATGTTAAATGTCGGACACATACCCAGTGGTGCTTTTTCTGAGCTAGACTGTGTATTCAAAAGGTAGAAAAGTGCAACAGCTGACATTTGTTTGGTCACTGAGCAATCTGGCAGGTAACTCCCATGCTTTACTACTATTCTTCATAATAATACAGTGGTACCCCGCAAGACGAACGCCTCGGAAGACGAAAAACTCTCTAGACGAAGGAGTTTTTCGTTTTCTTAGCCGCTTCGCAAGACGCATTTCCCTATGGGCTTGCTTCGCAAAACGAAGCTTGCCCCACAAGCTCCAGGGATAGCGGGGAAGCGTAGCGCGTCTTCCCCGCTGTCCCCGGACCTCTTTTGAAGCAAGGGGCGGCAGGGAGAAGATCTCTTCTCCCCGTTGCCAGCCCCGCAATCTCCGGGGACAGAGGGGAAGGCGCGCGCACCTTCCCCTCTCTCCCCGGACCCCTTTTGAGCCAAGGGGCGGCAACGGGGAAAAGCGATTCTCCCCGCTGCCCCTTCCCTTGCTTTAAAACAGGTCCGGGGACAGAGGGGAAGGCGCGTGGCGCTTCCCCTCTGTCCCCGGACGGTCTCCATAGGAACGCATTGATTGATTTTCAATGCATTCCTATGGAAAACCGTGCTTTGCAAGACGCAAATCTCACAAGAAGAAAAAACTTGCGGAACGAATTAATTTCGTCTTGCGAGGCACCACTGTAATGATAATAACAACAACAATTATTTTTTATATCCTGCCCATCTGACTGGGTTGCCCCAACCACTCTGGGCAACTTCCAGCAAATTAGAACACCAAACACAATAAAACGCCAAACATTAAAAACTTCCCAATACAGGGCTGCCTTCAGATAGTTGTTTATGTCCTTGACATCTGACGGGAGGGCGTTCCATGGGGAGGTCATCATTGCTAAGACGACCCTCTGTCTGGTTCCCTGTAACCATGCAGCGAGAGAACTGCCAGAAGGCCCTCGGAGCTGGACCTCAGTGTCTGGGCTAAATGATGAGGATGGAGACGCTTCTTCAGGTATACTGGGCCAAAACCATTTAGGGCTTTAGAGGTCAGCACCAACACTTTGAATTGTGCTCGGAAATATAATGGGAGACAATGTACATCTTTAGGCTGACATGTATCCCATAGTCTCTCCTTTCACTTAGTCACACCTCGGGTTACGGACGCTTCAGGTTGCGCATTTTCGGGTTGTGCACTGTGCCGAACCCGGAAGTATCAAACGGGTTACTTCCGGGTTTCGGCGCTCGTGCATGCACAGAAACGCTAAATCGCTCTTTGCACGTGCGCAGAAGTGCTGAATTGCGACACGCATGTGCACATATGCGGTGCTGCGGGTTGAGAACGCTGTGGGTTGAGAACGTGCCTCCCGCATGGATCACGCAACCCAAGTCTCCACTGTACTGTTGATGCCACTTGAAACATTGTATCTAAAGGCACTGAAAATATCAAACCCAATTAGCCTGTACAGTGGTACCTCGGGTTAAGTACTTTGTTCCGGAGGTCCGTATTTAACCTGAAACTGTTCTTAACCTGAAGTACCACTATAGCTAATGGGGCCTCCCGCTGCTGCCGCTCCGCCGGAGCACAATTTCTGTTCTCATCCTGAAGCAAAGTTCTTAACCTGAAGCGCTATTTCTGAGTTAGCGGAGTCTGTAACCTGAAGTGTATGTAACCTGAAGTGTATGTAACCCAAGGTACCACTGTACATTGCTATATGTTGATAGAGATACTGAACCAGTGACGAGTATTCTTCATCACAAACTGCAGTCATATAAAGGCGCTCTGCCAAACCCTTTGAACATCAAATCCAAGTCTAAAACACTAACCACATTCTGTCGTGCCAAAAGCGTCGTGTGAATTTACCATTACTCTCTTCCCAAAGCTTTCAGTATGAGGAAACTGATCATGGTATTCTGAGGCCAAATTTCAAGTCATGCTGGTGAAGCATTTGCCTATATGACAGAGGGAGCTTGCCTTAGGCCAACTTAGTCCATTGATTCATCTAGTATTGTTGACACTGACTTAAGAAATGGCTGTCCAAGGTTTCAGGGCAAAGTCTTTTCCCAGCCCTGCCTGGGGACACCCAGGGATGGAAGTGGAGACCTTTTGCGTGCAAGGCATGCGCTGTACCACCAGACTATGGCTGTCATGTCATTTAAATGGTCTTCTCGCTTGTGCTGGCCCATATGCCTGGTGTGTTGGCATGCCAGCAGCAGCTCTGTAGGGCTCAGAATTCACCAGCATGCAAATACTGCATGTGATAAAAGAGAATTTAAACAAGATGCTGGCTTTGTGGAATGCTTACCTCAGCTGTTCGACAGTGGAATTTGCTGCCAAGGAGTGTGGTGGAGTCTCCTACTTTGGAGGTCTTTAAGCAGAGGCTTGACAACCATATGTCAGGAGTGCTCTGATGGTGTTTCCTGCTTGGCAGGGGGTTGGACTCGATGGCCCTTGTGGTCTCTTCCAACTCTATGATTCTATGATTCTAAATGGATTGCCCAAGCTCGACAGAGCCTTGAAAATCTTGTGAAATCGCAATGGAAAATGTTTCCCAAAGAGGAATGCATGCATGTCCATAATGTGTGAAAAAAGTAAAATGCGCAAAAGGACAGACTATAATTGAAATGGCATAGGCTACACATTCAATACTATTATAATACAGAAATCGAGCTAAAGGCTTAGAAACCCCTAACTGTTTAGCTCCTGAAATGAAAGATGCGAAAATGGAATAGTTTTTCTTTGTCCCACTTTTTTCTTTCAAAAAATTTATTAGTTTTCACAATATTATAAACAAACACACAAGACAAACAAACATAAATCATAACCTTATTGAAAATTACAGTTATTAACTTTGTTAAGTGACTTCCTCGCATCCCCTTGGTTGAATTTCATTGCCTGTCCTTTTAACGGTTTTCCAAATCCCAATTTTTATGAAATTTAACTTGAACATTAACATCCTTAGATCTTCACCTTATGGAATTAAACCTATTGATTCATCACTTAACATAAATAAAATCTTAAGCCCATTAAGTATCTGCAAGCTATTTTCAGTTAATTTAACTTAACAAATTTAACTAAATAATCATTAAATTTATTCCACTCTTCCTGATACTCCCCCTCCTTCTGGTCGCGGACTCTTCCGGTTAGGTCGGCTAGCTCCGAAAATTCCACCATCTTCATCTGTCATTCTTCTATTGTTGGTAATTCTTGGGTTTTCCACTTTTTAACTAACAAAATACAAGCAGCAGTTGTGGCATACAAAAATAATTTTTTTGGCAATTCCAAACCTGTTATTCCAAGAAGAAAGGCCTCTGGTTTCTTTATAAATGTATATTTCAACATTTTTTCCAATTCATTATAAATCTTTCCCCACAAGTCTTTCACCTTGGGACAGGTCCACCACATATGATAAAAGGTTCCTTCCTTTTCTTTACATTTCCAACATATATTGTCACAATTATGATATATCTTTGCTAATTTTACACGAGTCAAATACCATCTATACATCATTTTCATTATATTTTCCTTTTAACAAAGTACATGCGGTGAACTTGTTTGTCCCACTTTTTTTAATGCTAAACCATTGAAGACTAAATCAGCTGAATCCCTCGAAGGCATGTTTCCTCACTATGTTAGTTGTATGGAATAATTCATTAATTATGGTCATTTAAAAAACAACAACGCAGAGAACTTTGATGGCTACTACTTGAAAGCACTACTTGCCTCCTTTAAATGACCTCCCCCAGTCAATGTGTTTTGATGAGAGCAATGTGCCATCATTTGAAAGCAACCCAGGACCGCCAGCTGGTTCAGAGGACGCCAGCACACATTTTTGTCGTCTGCGAGGACTTCTGGTCCATTTCTGTGTCCAATTCAAAGTGCTGAGGTTAACCTTCAAAGCCCCAAATAACTTTGCACCAGGTTATCTCAAAGGACTGGCTTCTCCCACAAATACCGCTCAAGCTTGGCCCCCAAGAGCTTGTGATGTTCTTCATGTTCCCCCACCCAATGAAGTGAGGCGAGGGGACCTTTTGGGTTAATAGCAACCCACTGCAATGCCCCCAAAGATACTTGCATCGTAACCTACCACCAGGTAAAACACTTTTTATTCTTCCAGGCCTTTGCACAACATTTGCATATTTTTAGTGCTTTTTATATTCCTCAACCCTTTGGGTTTTTATGCTATTTCATGTTGCTTTATGCTGCTGCGGGCATTTTTGCTTGTTTTATCTTTTTTATATATCTATAATTTTTATTAAATTTTCTGTTTTACAATTTACTCATTTTGACATCCTTAAAATATCAGTGACTTCCCTTCTTCTCTTTGCATGTTTCATTTTACTTTGCCTGCATATTTTACAGAAACAATACCATTCAGTATTCCATTATTACATCCATCAAAACTTAGTTACACTGTTGAGTTTAACTTAATGCTGCCAGCTTTTCAGCTGTTGCTTGTTTCATCTTCTATTTGCATGCGTGCAGCTAATTCATACTACAGTACAGTATATATATATATTTCTGATTGTATGTTTAATACAATGGTAAACCACTCAAGGGCCAATATATAGAAATGCAGTTTCAGTCGCGTGTTAAGAAGAAGAAGAAGAAGAAGAAGAAGAAGAAGAAGAAGAAGAAGGCGGCAAAACCTTGCATGGTGCCTTTAAAACCCCACGTGGCAAAACTTGCCCGCAGCTGCTTTCGCTGCCATAACTTGGAAGTAACTCCCGTTGAAGTCAATGGGCCTTAACTAGAAAAGCAAACATTGGCAGAGTTGCCACGTGGGCATCTTTAATAGCGCTGTTATTGCTGGAGGAAAGGCGACAGAGGCTGTGCCCGTCTCGCGATTTCCTCCTTTTCATATATAAAATATTTAAGTTTATTTTTATATATAAATATATATATATATATTTGAATATCGGCATGGGCTTTGCAGAGAGCACCATGTGAGCTAAAAGTTTTCCTGGGAGTGTAAAAGTTTAAGTAAAAGTAAAGAAAAGGAAAAATTAGATAAAATTAAGGGGGAGGATTTGCTGAAATAAATTTGGGAATTGGAATGCAGAAAGGGGAGGTATGGGGAAGTCGGTGAAGTAAGCTTCAAGAAAAAAAAAGGATTTGAAATTATACATGTTTGTTTTTGTGTGTGTATGTTTGTATTGTGTATTGTGTGTGTTTTTATAATTTGTGAAAATTCAATAAATATTTTAAAAAAATAAAATAAAAGTTTTCCTGGGAGTTTATACACACACACACACACACACACACACAATATTAAAAATATATAAAAATAATAAAAACTCCCAGGAAAACTTTTAGCTCACGTGGTGCTCTCTGCAAAGCCCATGCCGATACTAAAATATAAATATTACACACACACACACTTGAATATAAATACATTTAAATTTCTATATATGAAAAGGAGGAAATCACAGGCTTTCAGAACGTGTGCAAAAATAAGTCCTAAAGAAATCGCCAGCCTTGTCGGGGGGAACCTTTCCAGGTGGTTATTATTATTTAAATAGTCCCCCCCCCCTTTAAGCAGAGGCGCTGCTCACAGCCACTGCCACGAAACGGAACCTGCAACTAATTCAACCATCGTCGAGAAGCTGCCCAAGACAAGACCAGTGCCGAGCGAAGCA
Source organism: Podarcis vaucheri (assembly GCF_965113315.1). Classification (NCBI taxonomy): domain Eukaryota; kingdom Metazoa; phylum Chordata; class Lepidosauria; order Squamata; family Lacertidae; genus Podarcis; species Podarcis vaucheri. The sequence goes on along the minus strand of NC_138762.1, from coordinate 97,543,320 downwards.
ATATATATGTATTTTCAAATACAAAGCACGGAATTAATCAAGCGGGAGATTCCTTTTGTCAGTCCTTCCTCGAAAGCGGCAGAGCAGCTGCCGAAATAGCTCAGTTGGGAGAGCGTTAGACTGAAGATCTAAAGGTCCCTGGTTCGATCCCGGGTTTCGGCAGGCGGTGTTTCCTTAGAAAGGGAGATTTTTTTCCCTACTTCCTGCACGTTAAAATCTGCTTTTCGGGAGAGGTTAATCGCTGAAGCTCGATAGCTGCTCTGCAGGATCACACACAGACGGAAGCTGAGCTTTTTCTCTTTTTTTGCTTTGAAAAAGCAAAGGCTGCCAGAGCTCTGTTTGCTGTCTGAAAAACCAGAATTAAGAGGGCTTAACTCCAGACAGAGGCTGAATGTTGCAGACAGGTCGTTCGGATATCACAAATGGGTTGACAAAATTAAAACAAGCCCCCCCCCAAAAAAAAATATCTTGCTGGGGTTTCTCTTTTTTATTCAAAATTATAACAAGACATTTTATCCAAAAACATATCATCCTTGTCCCCACCCCATTTTTGCTCCCTCCCCCCTCCCACACAATCCCACCCCCCCACTCCCCTCAGTTCCAGTCTTTGGTTTCTCTAAGAATGCTGTTTTCTGCATGTTACAAAGTTGTATAGATCCTCAAACTATTTAGCTGATTATTATCAATAAAAAGTTTGTGAATGTTTATTCAAAACCTGCCAAGGAGTCAAGTTCGCTTTGTTGCATCTTCAGATACTTTTGTAAAGGGTTCCCATTCATCCTTAAAAGTCACAGTTATCCTTGTCCCGTAGCTTGTATGTCAGTTTTGCCAGTTCTGCATAGTCCATCAATTTTTCTTGCCATGATTCTTTAGTTGGGGTTTCTTCAGTCTTCCATCCTTGTGCTACCAGAACTCTCGCGGCTGTTGTCACATACATGAAGATGTTTTTCAACTTTTTTGGCAGGTCTTTCCCTACAATCCCCAACAAAAATGCCTCGGGTTTTTAAACAAATGTTAAATGGAACATTTTCTTCAATTCGTATATCATTTCCCAAAATTTTTAAATTACCTTACAATCCCACCACATATGATAAAATGTCCCCTCCTTTTCCTTACACTAGAAAATGTCAAACTGGATTCAATGGGAGAGGGTGGCAATTTTTATGCAGTTGATATAGAAAAATAGGGGTGGTTGGCTTTTGCTGCCCAACTCCCCAAGGGACTGAGGGGTCCCCTAAGTTCATGATCTGTCAGAGATGAATGGATGCAGACAGGATGCACTGAAAACAAGGCAGAACTTTATTTTTCTGTCACAATGGAATCCCCTCCCCTCCTAGCAAGGAGGAAAGAGAGACCCAGAACCAAGAAATAATAATAATAATAATAATAATAATAATAATATTTATACCCCATCCATCTGGCTGGGTTTCCCCAGCCTCTCTGGGCGGCTCCCAACAGAATATTAAAAACACTATGAAACATCAAACATTAAAAACTTCCCTAAACAGGCCTGCCTTCATTTTGGCATGGAGTAGCAGCACATCTCCTCTACAAACAGTCAGAAAATACATCACACCTGAGGTGGGGTTACTGTGGCTCAGGCAGGCCAAGGTGTGATATTCCTGAGGATTTAGAAAGTTTTACATAGTTCCAGACACAATTTACGCAAAACATTAGCATTGGATCATAAGACCATCAGGATGCCCCAAGACATTCCCTCAATTCAGAATTCCTTCAGCAACTTCCCTGATTGCTCTCTGCCTGCGTGTTCTCAGCAAGGGGGATTAAGGAGGCAGAGGAAATATTGAGGGTCTTTAGGAGAGCCAAGATGGCTTTTGGATTGCTCTCCTGTACTATTTTAGACTCGTGGTTTATATATTTATGTACGTGCGTTTACCTTATACAGTTATCAACATTTATTCTATATTGGCAAACTTTTTCAACAGGGGGCCAGTCCACTGTCCCTCAGACCTTGGGGGGGGGCAGACTATATTTTGAAGAAAGAAAAAATGTCCCACAAATAACCCAGAGATGCATTTTAAATAAAAGGACACATTCTACTCATTGTAAAAACATGCTGATTTTCGGACCGTCCCGGGGCCTTTAGAAGGTGATTGGGCCGGGCCTTAGTTTGCCTAAAGGTAAAGGGACCCCTGACCATTAGGTCCAGTCACGGCCGACTCTGGGGTTGCGGCGCTCATCTCACTTTACTGGCCAAGGGAGCCGGCGTTTGTCCACAGACAGTTTTTCTGGGTCATGACTAAGCTGCTTCTGGCGAAACCAGAGCAGCGCACGAAAACACCATTTACCTTCCCGCCGGAACGGTACCTATTTATCTACTTGCACTTTGACGTGCTTTTGAACTGCTAGGTGGGCAGGAGCAGGGACCGAGCAATGGGAGTTCACCCTATTGCGGGGATTCGAACCGCTAAGCTTCCGATCGGCAAGCCCTAGGCTCAGTGGTTTAGACCATAGCACAACCTGTGTCCTCTACCCATGCCTTAAAAAGGTAAAGGTACCCCTGACCATTCGGTCCAGTCGCAGACGACTCTGGGGTTGCGGCGCTCATCTCACTCTGTAGGCCGAGGAAGCCGGCGTTTGTCTGCAGACATCTTCCGGGTCATGTGGCCAGCATGACTAAGCCACTTTTCGCAAACCAGAGCAGCGCACGGAAACGCCGTTTACCTTCCCGCCGGAGCGGTACCTATTTATCTACTTGTGCTTTGACGTGCTTTCAAACTGCTAGGTGGGCAGGAGCTGGGACCGAACACTGGGAAAAGCTTGCCTGCCTGAGGAGCAGTGATGCCGCAATAAACACTTGTCTAGAAGGTGTTCCTTCTGTTCCTGATCTGCATGGCTTGCGATAGGGCCAGCCTAGCTCACAGATCATTTAGGTAAATTTTCCCTAAATAACATCATGTTGCTTCTAGGTCAAAATCCATCATAAAATAAATTTGCGGCTGTATTGTTCAGGAAAGCCTTAAGGCTTAAAGAAAGAAGCTTGCTTTGTTTAGCTACTACTACTACTACTATTTATTTCAGGCAATCAATGCTTCCATTGTTCCACATGCAGAAATATGTCAATGAATTTGAATGACTTCTGCACAGCAGTTTTGTTGTGTTTCCTTCTGCCAACTTTGAGACCTGGGTTTCTGCATGAATAAAAAGCAAAGCAAATAAACCACTCTCAGGGAGCATGTGATTCACTTCAATGCTTGCTCACGTACGCACACATATCCGGGGCAAACAATTGCATGATTTGCGTGATTCGGTAATATGGCTTCCCATGTCCGGTGAACAAACAGTCCTGCCGATGGCTCACATTTCCTGTTTCCCAGAAGGACAAGCCAGTCATTAAAGTACCATCACATCGACACAAACCAAAACACCAGAGACAAAGTGTTCCACACACAGAAGACTCATTCATTGAACGTTTGCTGAATGTTCGTGCCTGTTGCCTTGTCTTGTTCATAGGCTAGTATGCCCTTTGGTGTTGAACTGTTTTCTCAGATCTTGCTTTGAAAAGAACTTTTTGAAGATGAAAAATCGAGTAGGAGAGCCCGTGCCGGGCTTCACTGGAACTTCAACATGGTGCTGACAGCAAGATGGGCCACTGCTTGAAACTCAATGCCTGACCCAATGTTTGGTCAAGTTTTGAGTTTCGGGACAATGTGGCTACTGCAGAGCAGAGCCAAGCATGAGTTTGTTGTTGTTTAGTCATTTAGTTGTGTCCGACTCTTCGTGACCCCATGGACCAGAGCACGTCAGGCAGTCCTGTCTTCCACTGCCTCCCGCAGTTTGGTCAGACTCATGCTTCGAGAACACTGTCCAACCATCTCGTCCTCTGTCGTCCCCTTCTCCTTGTGCCCTCAATCTTTCCCAACATCAGGGTCTTTTCCAGGGAGTCTTCTCTTCTCATGAGGTGGCCAAAGTACTGGAGCCTCAGCTTCACGATCTGTCCTTCCAGTGAGCACTCAGGGCTGATTTCCTTCAGAATGGAGAGGTTTGATCTTCTTGCACTCCATGGGACTCTCAAGAGTCTCCTCCAACACCATAATTCAAAAAGGCATAGTGGAGAGTTTGACCAAATGTGATCCATCTGGAGCAGGAACCGGCAAGCCACTCCAGTATCCCTGCCATGAAAACCTCATGGACAAAGACAACAAGCATGAATTTGGCTCTTGTTTAAAAGTGAGGTTTGTGTGAAGTGATGGCAGCAAGCGGCAACAGTGCCACAAACAGCTTTGGTGGTGGTGAACATGGCAGGGCCACAAAGCACCAAGAGATGGTCCTGATGACAGCCTGGCAGATGTGGGTAGGCGATGGCCCTTTCTGAGTGCTGGGCCTGCCAGGAAGCCATACATTTGAGAAGAAACATCATTTCTGCACTATCCCTTGGAATCCAGCCACCACATACTTGATATCAGAGGTACAGGAGATGAGGATTCCAAGTAGGAATTGAAGTGATTCTTGAGAGCTCTTGGGAAGTTTCTGGCTAGAATGGTTGACTATTCTGTCAATGTCCTGGTCATTCTGTGGGATGTGGAGATGACTCAGGAGGTTGACATGATTGTTCCTAAGCATCCTGTCCTCCAATACAGAGCCCATCCAATACTTTGATTTTCTGGGGATGTTACGGGCAATGAAACAGGGCAGGGAGATAGCTAGAACTTTGGTGTTGGTAAACCCTGATGTCCATCTAGACTAACACAAGGGTGAACATGTTACCCAGGCTACAAAGTGGTGGCAAAGAAGTGATACTTCACTGCCATGGTGTCAATGGGCTGCCATCCAGTGATGCTTTTGTTACTGGTCTGAGGCCTCTTACAGCTTTTCTCGTGGTGTAATACGAAGGAACCCTGTTAACATGTGTGCTATGCACTCTGAGGGGAGGAAGTGCGTTGTCTCAGGAACCACAGTTTCTACAGATTAGCCAAGGGGTGTGTCCAGAGCACCATCTAGTCATTTTCTATGGGGTGCATAGCTTCAGTGCCTGAAGGAGCCCCAGTTTTAAGAAGCGCTTGAACCTACGGCTGAAGACATAATTCAGATTCCAGCTGGAGTGATTACGATGAGAACTGTGTGAGGCTGTTTGTCCAAATATCTAAGCCTACTTCTATTCAAGTATAGATACCTGGTAAAATCAGAAGGTGTATTAGTTAAATAATTGTCACACACTAGCTAATGGGGTGCGTTAACATTAAATTTGACAGTGATAGGGGTAGGCTGGAAGAGCTTGTGTCATTTAACTTCCAACTTACCATATTTTTCGCCCTATAGGACGCACTTTTTCCCCTCCAAAAATGAAGGGGAAATCTGGGTGCGTCCTATGGGGCGAATGCAGACTTTCACTGAGGCTTGGAGAGCGAGAGGGGTCGGTGTGCACCAACCCCTCTCACTCTCCAGGCTTCAGGAACACATCCGCAGCCTAGGCAGCCCTACGGGAGGTCCGGCAGGGATGTCTAGGCTGCGGATAGTAGCTGCTTCACGGATAGCGGATAGCAGGCGTGCTGAAAGCAGAGCGCCCGGCGCTTTGGGAACACATCCGCAGCCTAGGCAGCCCTGTGGGAGTTCCCGCAGGGCTCCCTACGCTGCGGATAGCAGCCTGCCGCCCTGCGCGAGGGGCGCCCTGAAGCAGAGCGCCCCGCCCGCCGGACAGACATCGGCCAGCCCCACAAGCTTGGGGGACAGCAAGGAGGCGCAGCGCCGCCATCCCGCTGTTCCTCAACCTGGTTCGGTTTCCCTGACCTGGTTTTGGGGGGGAAATAAAGGAAAAAAAATTCCCCTTTATTTCCCCCCCAAAAAACTAGGTGCGTCCTATGGGACAGAGCGTCCTATGGGACGAAAAATACGGTAATTTCTGATATTCTCAGATAAAAATAGGAGCTTGCTTGTTAATTCTCCAATTCTCGTCCCAAGGATTTCTGCCTGAGTCCCAGCTACCTCCTCTGTGACACATTGCAGAAGTCTAGTGTTTGCTAGTGTTTCTTTCATGGGCTGCACTCATGCTCTGTTTTCTAATGATAAAAAAACCCAAGAAAATTCGGGCAAAGAGGTACTAAGTGCAATAATCCCATGAGGTTGCTTAGGCTGTGATAACCTTGCAGCCCAAATGACCTCACGGGATTATTGCAAGCATACAATGAAATAGAAAGCTTTGAACCTTCAGGGGGAAGGGGGAGATGTCACCTGAATGAGTATGTACATGTTTGATATCATCTTAAAAGTCTGGCCTGGGTAAGTTGGCAGACAACTTGCCTACCGTTTCTTGAGATGGGGTTGCTCAAGGCGAATTTCTGGTGAATTAATTGCGTTTGTAACGCCGTTTCATTACTTTAGGAAATGAATCCTCAGTTTAGGGAGATTGGCAGATGCAAGATGGTACAAGAAAACCAAACCAAACAAGCCTTGTGGGCAGGAATTGGGGCCGGCAATCTTATGGGGTGGGTGTGCTTGGAGGGAGAACATTGACATTGGAGGGTGTACCCCTGTGAAAGTAGGGGGGAGGGAAGCCCACAGCAAGGACTCATTCACACTTCTTCTTGCCCTGTGCCCAGAAAGTCCCCAAAACACTTGTTCCAGTCCTGGAACTGGACCTGAGATCTTATGCATGCGCAGAGTTCTGGACCAGCCTCCCCAGAAACAGTTGCACATGGAAAGCTGTCTTATACCAAGTCAGGCCTGCTTCCAATCAGTTTATCTGAACCTTCACATAAGTCTTTATGCATACAAAGCATGTGACTCACTTCCCACCAGTCTGGCATCCCCTTCTGTTGCTGAGCAAGGACTATAGCAATTGTTGGCTTCTGTTCCCTTTCCTTTCCTTTCTCCATCCTTCCTTTCTTGACATTCTTCAGGCCAGAAAAACTTAAAAGAGGGAGGGAGGGAGGGAGGGAGGGAGAGAGAGAGAGAGAAGAAAATGGTTTGGAAGAGGAATGTCACTATTAGTGGCTTGCAAACTCATATTGCCTTTTCCTCCAGTAACAATATTTAGCAGATTTTCGATACTGTTTAAAAGACCTGAAAATCCTGTCTTCTCAGAGGTAACAATGGTACAAAAGATGTGTGTGAGAAGCGAAAACTTCCCTCCAACTGCTCTTGGTTTTCTCATAAACGATTATCTGCTTCCAATTTATTTATACAGTACTTATTTTATTTATCTCTTGAGAAGTTCTACACCTCAGCCACCTGGTGCCTGCTTGCTACTTTTTGCAGCTATGAACAATTAAAACCAATCTGAAAATACAAGGCAAGACCGAAAGAACAAAGACAAGACAAAGAAACTCACAATATTATCCAACCAGAGATAGGTGCAGCAGATAGGCTGAGGCTTTCAGCTCTGAGTATTTATTTAAGGCTTTTATAGTAGGTTACTGTTTTAAATTTATTCTCTCTCTCTCTCTCTGCATAACATTATATTTATTCTAGCTATCTATGCCACAAAGAAACCGGTGTCTCCATGCACAGTGCATGAACTCTGATGCTAGCGGTGTTGCAGAATACAAAAGAGAACAAGCGAGAGAGAAGACAAGGAGACCCAGAGCCAAAGTCTTTCACATATCCCCCACCTCTCAAAAGGCCTCTTTTCCCCCTTGATGTCATGCGCTAAGCACGAGGGTTGGTAGAAAGCTAATCCTTCTAATTAGGGTTTGCTGCCCCTACACAAAACCCCCCAGCCGTGGCCTCTTGGCAAGCAACAAAGGACCAAACTGTCCTCGTTTCTACCGCATTCAATAAAATTAGGCTCCAGGATTAAGCAAACGCCCCAAAGTCTAACCCGGTAGGCTGTAACGGGTTGTGGGTTGGAGACCTCATTTGGTCACATAAAACCTGGCTTGCTTGTTCAGCCCAGAGGCTGAGAATAAGACCGCCTGCCCTGAATCCCATGCTGACTTTGCAGGTTGAACAAAGCGAGTCGAGAAGTCCTGGAGTCTGATACTGATGGCCTTCCTGCTGCTTTGCTACGCTCTCTTAGGATGCCTGAGCCCCCTTTGGCTTCCGGAGACCACGGCGCAATTCCCACGGGCGTGCATGACTGTGGAGATGCTGCAGTCCAAGCAATGCTGCCCTCCTTTGGGGCCTAATCCTAACAATGTGTGCGGCTCGCAGCAAGGCAGGGGCATCTGTAAGGAGGTGCAAGTGGACACCAGACCCTGGAGTGGGCCCTACACTCTCCGCAATGTGGACGACCGAGAACGATGGCCGCTGAAATTCTTCAACAGAAGTTGTCAGTGTACAGGTGAGAAGATGATGATGATGATGATGATGATAATAATAATATAATTTATACCCCACCCACTCTGGGCGGCTCCCAACAGAATATTAAAAACATGACAAGACATCAAACTTTAAAAACTTCCCTACATAGGGTTGTCTTCAGATGTCTTCTAAAAGTCAGATAGTTGTTTATTTCCTTGACATCTGATGGGAGGGTGTTCCACAGGGCGGGTGCCACTACTGAGAATGCCCTCTGCCTGGTTCCCTGTAACCTCACTTCTCGCAGTGAGGGAACTGCCAGAAGGCCCTCGGAGGTGGACCTCAGTGTATGAGGGCTGAATGATGGGTGTGAAGACGCTCCTTTGGGTATACTGGGAGGGAGGTTCCTTACTCTCTGGAGAAAGCCAGAGAGAAATATATATACAGTGGTACCTCAGGTTACATACGCTTCAGGTTACATACGTTTCAGGTTACAGACTCTGCTAACCCAGAAATAGTGCTTCAGGTTAAGATCTTTGCTTCAGGATGAGAACAGAAACTGTGCTCCAGCGGTGCAGCGGCAGCAGGGGGCCCCATTAGCTAAAGTGGTGCTTCAGGTTAAGAACAGTTTCAGGTTAAGAACGGACCTCCGGAACAAATTAAGTACTTAACCCGAGGTACCACTGTACTAGAAGGTCCCCATGATTCTGCCGGGTTCCATCTATTTTGCATGTGCAAAATAGACACAAAGCTACATTTTATCTTTCTTATTTTCATCCCCAGTACTTGTGATACGTATTGACAGCTTCCGATGTTACTTTTCCCTATTAACGTTCCAAAAACAGCTATACAGAAGCAGGAAGAAAATGGCTACAGGTGCACAGCTTTGTAATGTGTTCAGACCCGAATCAGACGTACATCATGATGAAAGGCAGGAGAACAGAGTTTTGCCACTTTTGCCACTTTTAGGCTTTCCCCCACATTAAAAAGAGGCCTTTTGATTCATGGAACTTACTAATTGCCTGACAAGAAAGACACTAAGGCCAATGTACTGTTATATGGTCCTCATTTTCCTGAATGGTGAAAATTTACAAGGGAAGAGCTACAAATTTAACTTCCTTTGGGGGAGAGACCACTAGAGATTTATGGTGCCTTTGCAATATATGTTGAAATTGTAAGTATATGAGCAGAGTATACTGGAAGCAAACAGAAACTCCTACAGTAGAAAGCAAATCCCATACAGCATTTCTGAAAGCTTAGCTCAGCTTTTATACCTCCAGACAATTTTACAGCTCCCAAACTCTCTCTAATACTCTCTAAATTCAGACTGACATCTGGATCCAACTTTATTTACTCTGCTTCTCACCTAGAGAGTCATCTTCTCCAAGCACTGGATATCACATTGCAGACGCTGGGGGAGAGATTTCTATTCCAGCTATCTCCTATCATTTGGGAATGTTTTAGTAGTCCACACACTGATAAATAGATGCTCACAGTCACCAAACAATAACAAAACAGTATTGAAATGAATACGACATTTTCTTCACTTCCTGCTCTTGGGTTTTTGAACTGTGTTAATTTGGAGGAAGATCTGGAGCTAATCACCAGTTTAGTAGCAACAATTAGACAAACAAGAGATCCTTTTGGAAATCTCCAAGATCTCCCAAAGTGTGTTCTCTGGTATATTTGTTTGTTTTTCTAATGCATTAGTTTAACTTTCTGGTGGCTGCTTTGCTGATAACATTGCTCTGTTGTGCTAAAGGCAGCACTGTTCCGTCTTTGCCAAATGTTTCAGCCACCAGAACACAAAGTGCAGTTATGAGACCTCATGTAAGAACAGCGCATGAGGCAGCTTGAAGGAAAGTTTTGAGCTGACAGATAAGGTTTCATTTGAAAGCATTTGTGTGTTCCGCATCAAATGCATTAGGGTAGCCAATTTGCCCAGAGGCGAGAAAAGGAAAAAGAAAGAAAAGAGCCAGTAACAGTTGCTGCGGTTGTACCTATCAAGTCCCTCAATGTCAATTTGATTGCCAGGTTAAAACACAGAGATAATGCTATGTTAATTTATTCATTATATTTACATCCCATTTTTACTTCAAGGATCTTAAGGCAGGGGAAATGATCCTCCCCACTTTTATTTGGACTAGATAGATCTTTGGTCTGAACTGGGAGCTCTCTTAAGGCACTCATGTTTGTAGGCGGTCTAGAGAGGGTATTTTGTTCACGAGCTCCCAAAATCTGGAGCTGGCATGGTTTGCAGGTAAGCTTCAAGACTGGAGCCAGGTGGCAACTAGATACTTCAGACCACAAAGGTTTCGGTTCTGAAAACAGGGCATTTGCACCTCGTCAAACAACACATGTTCTCTCCATCTTCATTTTCTCCATTGCGGGGGTAATCTTGACTATATCCTTCCCAGATGCAGTTAAAGAGTTAGTGATGACATTTGCCTGCCTGAACCATCTGAAACAATTGCAGCTTGTCATTGCAGTTATCAGAAGAGTTATTTAGAAGTGTGACTTAGGAGGGGGAGGAGGAGTTTGGATTTGATATCCCTCTTTATCACTACCTGAAGGAGTCTCAAAGCGGCTAACAATCTCCTTTCCCTTCCTCCCCCACAACAAACACTCTGTGAGGTGAGTGGGGCTGAGAGCCTTCAAAGAAGTGTGACTAGCCCAAGGTCACTCAGCAGCTGCATGTGGAGGAGCGGAGACGTGAACCCGGTTCCCCAGATTACGAGTCTACCGCTCTTAACCACTACACCACACTGGCTCTCTGACTTAAATGTCTTAAATGTCCCTGCAGAGCTTAGGCACTTTAAAACTATCATCAGGCATGACGCTACTTCTGAATGCAGTTGTTTTCAAGCCAGAGCAGGGAAAATAATTCCTGCTTGTCGGAACTGGTTCGTCCCCATGCACTCACACCCAAATTTGGATCAGGCCTACACAACTTGTGCCCCAGCAGCCATGTGGTGGCCCACTAAAGGTAAAGGGTAAAGGGACCCCTGACCATTAGGTCCAGTCGTGACCGACTCTGGGGTTGCAGTGCTCATCTCGCTTTATTGGCTGAGGGAGCCGGCATACAGCTTCCGGGTCATGTGACCAGCATGACTAAGCCGCTTCTGGTGAACAAAAGCAGCGCACGGAAACGCCGTTTACCTTCCTGCCAGAGTGGTACCTATTTATCTACTTGCACTTTGATGTGCTTTCGAACTGCTAGGTTGGCAGGAGAAGGGGCTGAGGAATGGGAGCTCACCCCGTCGTGGGGATTTGAACCGTCAACCTTCTGATCAGCAAGTCCTAGGCTTTGTGGTTTAACCCACAGTGCCACCCTCATCCTGTGGTTACCCACTAGGACCTTGTTAAATCTTTGCATGTTTGCTTCCGGTCTGGGACCGTAGAGGCTGGGAAATTACAAAGCAAGGGGCCAGTACACGACTGATGGTCTCTCTTGAGTTAGGTGGGTCAATCAACACAGACTGCCAACTTGGCTGGATTTCCTGAGAGACCAAGGTTGTGCATGCTATATATGCAAACCCTCCAAGTGCCCCTATTTTCCAGGGACAGCCCCAGATTTCCAGGAGCTGTCCCGGTTTCTGATTTGATCCCAGAATGTCCCGCTTTTCCTTAGGACGTCCCTAGTTTCATCAGAGAAATGTTGGAGAGTATGGAATAGGATGTCCCTATTTTCATTGGAGAAATGTTGGAGGGTAAAAGGTAAAGGACCCCTGGACGGTTAAGTCCAGTCAAAGGCAACTATGGGGTTGTGGCGCTCATCTCGCTTTCAGGCTGAGGGAGCCGGTGTTTGTCCACAGACAGTTTTCCGGGTCATGTGTCCAGCATGACTAAACCGCTTCTGGCGCTATGGGACACTGTGACGGAAACCAGAGTGCACAGAAACGCTGTTTACCTTCCCACCGCAGCGGTACCTATTTATCTACTTGCACAGGTGTGCTTTCGAACTGCTAGGTTGGCAGGAGCTGGAATAGAGCAACGGGAGCTCACCCCGTAGCGGGGATTTGAACTGCCGACCTTCTGATTGGCAAGCCCAAGAGGCTCAGTGGTTGCAGTTAATGACAGTGGCAAACTCTCAAATTTCAGTGGTGCCTTGCCCAATGCTAAAATTGAGCACCCCCACCTCTCACACTCTGTTTTGCAGCATCATTTTGGCGCCCCCTGCAATGCAACCACTTCTATAAAACTGCCTCTGTTAATGACCTACCAACGGGGCAGTGGATCAGTAGCTTTACTGAGCTACTGTTATTAGAGCAATACTTTGTTCTGTAGCTAGGGTATTATAAATCAGAAATAATTGAATATGAAAGTCTGACCTATTCCAGTTTTCTTCTGCTAATACTGCTTGTAAGGGATTATTGTTTGAATGCGTCGACTGATTTAGGGCAGAGGTCATGAATGTAATTGCAAGCAATTACCAGCCATTATGGCTCTTCCATACTTCATCTTTTATGAATGTGATAGATTTTCCTCGTATGTTGAGACAAATCAGCAAATCCTGTCCACACATTCCCCTTTTCTCTGCATCCCATGTGCTCCCTGTACCATTTTGGGAAGTGGTGTTCACAGGGCGTTAGTCCCAATCAGTATCAATACTGTCATTTCTTATCAAGTACTGCATTTTGGGGTCTTTCCCCCCCAAACCAGCTTTGATCTGAATTGAGGCAAAGAATGACCCTGGCCATGTCTACACAGCCTTGTTTCTGGGGTTTTTATTTCTGCTGAAGCTAAATCCCAGGGGGCAGGGATCTCTCCAGATCTCAGAACTAGGGAAGGGGAATAGTGCTGCTTAAAAATAAACATATATTTTAAATATGTTCTCATAGCTGGCTCCATGTTACCTACTGCATGGTGAGCTTGTTCATCAGGTTCAGGCTGCTTTTTTCCAAATGTCACACCAACTCTGCAGACTTCAGGGAGGATGGCTGGCAAATCTGACCAAGGTAGCAGTCATGGTCTCATTTGTTCACAATGCCTTTAGTGTACACATGGTGGTGGATTTATGGAAACAGCCCTCCTGAGATGTTGGAGAGCATGTAGTCATTTTGGCTGCATACACAACATACATTTAAAGAATCACAAAGAATCATGGAAAATGGAATTTTCTGCTTGGCAGGTGTTTCCTGCTTGGCAGGGGGTTGGACTCGATGGCCCTTGTGGTCTCTTCCAACTCTATGATTCTATGATTCTATGATTCTACCCCTCTCTGAGTTACAATTCCCAGCGTCCTTAACAAATTATTGTTTTCAGGATTCTTGATGTGCATGTGTGTGTTTGTGTGTGCTTTTGTCAGGCTTCAGGGAATCGGCAGTAGACAAGCAGAACAAAGGAAAAGGAGTCTTCTTACCAGTTAGAAACTTTAATAATCACAGCGAGAGAGCAAAGAACACCTCTACTAGATATGGCGGTGCTTCCAGTTAAGGAACCCACCCCTTTCCGTCCCTATTAATCTACGTCACTCCTACGTCTTGTAATCTGAGCTTGTACCCTCTGTGCTTTCTGTTCTGCCACTTTCTGAGCTCTCCTTGACTTTGGAGAAGGGGAGTGAATGCTGTCCAGAGACTGTGAATCTGTTAACTCTCTCTCTCCCAGTGTTTCTTCTCCTAGCTGTTCCCCATCCAGTATTTCCCAGCTTCTGCTTTCTGAACTATGCCCCTCTGCAAACCACTGTTCCAAATCTATACGGTCCTCCTGCTCCTGGGAAGATTCAGGATCTGGAGCAGGAGCAGGCGGAGGGGGAGGGGAGGCTCCCAGCATTCCTCCTCAGTGCAGACCTCCTTAGCATGGTCCCTGATAGCTTTGAATGTTTAGCATTTATTCAGCCTTTAACTCCTCGTCATCACAGAGAGGTTTGGGTAACATCTTCAGCTTCTGTATGCTGACGTATGACTGATGCTGTCTCTTAATACAGGGAACTTTGCCGGCTACAATTGTGGGGACTGCAAATTTGGTTGGTCAGGACCCAACTGTGATGAGAAAAAGCCTCTGGTTGTCCGGAAGAATATCCACGCTTTGACGGAGGAAGAGCGAGAGCAATTCTTGGATGCCCTCAACCGCTCAAAGACCACCGTTCACCCCGACTATGTGATCGCCACCCAACACTGGCTGAGTCTGCTTGGTCCCAGTGGAAATGACCCGCAAGTTGCAAATTGCAGCATTTACAATTACTATGTGTGGCTTCATTATTACTCAGTCAGAGACACTCTTTTAGGTTGGTGAATTCCATTAGCAAGGGATAAGATAGAAAAAGCTGAAACACACACTAAAAGGAATGTCAACAGAGTGTTGTTGTTGTTGTTGTTGTTGTTGTTGTTGTTTTAAAAAAAACACTTTGGAAAAACACACTGTAGTTAACATAGGAAATGGAACATTTTCAACACAGTGGATGCGATTTGTCTGAGAACTTCCCCTCTTCTGGGGAAGAGGATTTTCCCCCCATTCTCCCTACTTAGGAGCTTTGGAATGCTCCTTGAAGCTTCTTAGGATTCCTGTAATTTTTGGAATAGTCTAGTTAGTAGAAAGGCAGTATGGTTTGTACAGTACTGAGGTTTGAATTTGTATTACATTTATTTTACACTGTTTGGGTTTTTGGGGTGCGTGCGCACATACGTTTCTTTAAAAACACACAAGAAAGCCATAAAAAAGAAACCAATAAATCAGAAATAGATGTGGAAATGTTCTAGTATTACATTCCTTTGTCTGAAACATAAAGTTTAGAGCCACATACGATCACTGTTCTGATAGCCAAAAATGGAAATAGTTTTGCATTCTGACTTTCCATGCAAAGCATACAGGGTTTTCACCACAGGATAAGAAGAAAGAATGGTGCTGGCAGATAACATTTCATCTGCGCCTACCTGGCCTAATCTGAATCCTGGGCATATGGCAGTCAGCTAAATGGGTAGCTATCTAGAAGTTTAGAAACAAGAATGTGCCATAATTTATAAGCCAGGACAGCAAAAGGCGCAGCTTTCCCTCGTCTGTCAAGGCATTGTAGCAATGTTTTTAAAAATGGATTTCTAGCCAACGTGATAGAGAAAACGTCCCCTTTCTAAGCTGAATTCCATTTTAACCCACAGGACCAGGCCGCCCCTTCACAGCAATAGACTTCTCCCACCAAGGACCTGCCTTTGTAACTTGGCACAGGTATCATTTGCTGCTGCTGGAAAGAGATCTGCAGGTTAGTGAAAACACCGACTGGTGTATGTTTGAAAGATGCAAACAGAGAAGCTTCTAAGCCCCCCTTCCCTCCCTCTCACTCCTCCCCATTCCTGAGAGGAAGGAATTCTCAGCATAATGAGCCTCCTTAAGGTTTAGCATTCTAGCACTAAATGGGAAATGTGTAAAGATAGTCCTGAGGAAAGAGAATGATGTATACTCAATAGGAGATCAAGGGAAGTAATAGTGCCACTGTATTCTGCTCTGGTCAGACCTCACCTGGAGTACTGTGTCCAGTTCTGGGCACCACAGTTCAAGAAGGACACTGACAAACTGGAACGTGTCCAGAGGAGGGCAACCAAAATGGTCAAAGGCCTGGAAACGATGCCTTCTGAGGAACAGCTAAGGGAGCTGGGCATGTTTAGCCTGGAGAAGAGGAGGTTAAGGGGTGATATGATAGCCATGTTCAAATATATAAAAGGATGTCACATAGAGGAGGGAGAAAGGTTGTTTTCTGCTGCTCCAGAGAAGCGGACACGGAGCAATGGATCCAAACTACAAGAAAGAAGATTCCACCTAAACATTAGAAAGAACTTCCTGACAGTAAGAGCTGTTCGACAGTGGAATTTGCTGCCAAGGAGTGTGGTGGAGTCTCCTACTTTGGAGGTCTTTAAGCAGAGGCTTGACAACCATATGTCAGGAGTGCTCTGATGGTGTTTCCTGCTTGGCAGGGGGTTGGACTCGATGGCCCTTGTGGTCTCTTCCAACTCTATGATTTTATGATTCTATGTGACAAAGGATTTGAAGCTTCCCTATCTGTTGCATTGGTAAAGGTAAAGGACCCCTGGATGGTTAGGTCCAGTCAAAAGTGACTATAGGGATGCGGCGCTCATCTCGCTTTCAGGCTGAGGGAGCCGGCATTTGTCCACAGACAGCTTTCCGGGTCATGTGGCCAGCATGACTAAACCGCTTCCAGCAGAATGGAACACCGTGACGGAAACCAGAGTGCACGGAAACACTGTTTACCTTCCCGCCACAGTGGTACCTATTTATCTACTTGCACTGGTGTGCTTTTGAACTATTAGGCTGGCAGGAGCTGGGACAGAGCAACGGGAGCTCACCCTGTCATGGGGATTCAAACTGTTGACCTTCTGATCGGCAAGCCCAAGAGGCTCAGTGGTTTAGACCACAGCTGCATTGGCTGCATTGGCTGGTAGACGGATCAGTTGAGGTGGGGATAAACTACACAGAAAATAATCCAAGGCCACCCCACTCTAATTAGGCATGTAAGAATGATTGTTTTGCATGTCCAGGCGGTGACCCCCCGACCCCTGAGAGACCACTGCATGCTTTGCTGTTGGCTCCGCCCCCTAATAAACAGCATGAGTAGACCCCTTGGCTGGCCCTGCCTCCACCAGTGCCACTGATTGGATTATTTGAACCAAGGTTTGGCAGGAACACCCAACGGCTGTGGCATCAGGGAGGCGGGTCAGCATGGCGAGCTGGTAAGTCCCACGAGTCTTGGGGGTGCTGCACATGGTCCCACAAAGGGCGCCCACCATCTGAGGACTGAGCGTTCCTTCTCTCCCCCCCCCTATTTTCTCATGCAACACTGTTTCCATTCCACTGCTGTTCATCTTCTGCTAAAACTATGTTTGTCTCGCTGTCTGTTGTCTGCTATCATTACATTGTTCCTCTCTTTTTATTTCGATGCAAAGGCAATTCATTGGATAGCTCAGTTGGTTACAGCATGGTGCTGATAACAGCAAGGTCGCAGGTTCAATCCCTATATGGGACAGCTGTATATTCCTGTGAAATATACCATATTTTTCACTCTATAGGACGCACTTTTCCCCCTCCAAAAATGAAGGGGAAATGTGTGTGCGTCCCATGGAGCGAATGCAGGGGGGAGGCAGGCAGGAAAAGCCCCCAAAAGCCGCACACAAGCTCCGCGCGGCTCTTGCAAGCTTTTCCTCAGGAGGGACAAGGGACTGACGCGACCAGTCAGTCCCTTCTCCCTCCTCGTAGAAAAGCCCACAGGAGCCGCGTGCTCCTTAAAGGGTGCGCGGCTCCTGTGGGCTTTTGCGGGAGGTGGGGGTATTGCCACAGCCCCACGACCCTCTCCCGGCTGGAGAGGTGGCGCGCGGCTATGGCAGCAGCCTCTCCACTGCGCGCCTTTCTGCTGCTCCCCGACCTGCTCTTTGGGGCTGACGGTGGGCTTCCCCCCAGCTCCAAAGAGCAGGTCGAAAGGTAGCCGCCTGAAGGCGACTGAACGCACCTTGAATGGCACCTTGTTTTAGAGGGGGAAAACAAGGGGGGGGAATTCTCCTCCTCTCTGTGCAGCACCTCCTGCCGCTTCACTGAAGGGGCACTGGGCAGAGAGGGGGACAATTTTTTTTCTTGTTCTCCCCCCTCTAAAACAAGGTGTGTCCTATTGTCCAGTGCGTCCTATAGAGCGAAAAATACGGTACTCAGAGTCTAGAGTGGATTTCATGCTCTTTATTCAGCTCATAGTGGTGAGGAGGAATGAAAGTTCCCCCAGAATGTCTGCTTTATATACATTATTTACACAATGGGCCCCACATGATTGGCTAATTCCAGGATTCACCTGTAGGCCAATCAGGTTGCGGATTCACTTCCACCTGGAGCTGGATTGGGTGGCTCCTGTGGACCAATCAGACTGCTGCATTTGGGACCCTATTGTTCTAGGACCAATCAGACTGCTGCCTTTTGGATCCTATTCAACTCAGTACATAACATCCTGCATTGTAAAGGCTTGGACTCAACGATCCTTAGCGTCCCTTCTGATAGAATCATAGATTTGTTTTGTATGCAACACAAGGCACGTGTGTGTGTGTGTAGAAACTTTGTGCTCTGATTTCAGGCAAATATAGCACACCTACCTGAAGAGATATCCATGTTTTTGTAGGGATTGGGATGGCCTGGGTTTGAAAAAGGAAAGAGACAGTTTGGGATAGTGTTGCAAAGAGGTTATATTAGGTTTGTTGAGCTGCGGAAAATTTTTTAACAAATGTTTTATGCAAAGAACTAATCCAAAGTGGCTTCATCTCCACCCCCCTCCATCTCCCCACTCTCATGTTTAGCGGATGATTGGGAACGATTCCTTTGCATTGCCTTATTGGAATTTTGCTACAGGCAGAAATGAATGTGATGTGTGTACTGATCAGCTTTTGGGAGCACCGAGTCCGGACAACCCAAACCTAATAAGTCGGAATTCAAGGTTTTCACAGTGGCAGATAGTATGCAACAGGTAACACAATTTTGTTTAGAACTGAGGTATTGGGGATACTTATGCATCCAGGTTTTTAACTCCTCCTTTGATGATTTTTTTTGAGCTGTCAATAGATTCAAGAATTATCTGCCTTTTCATTGAGGAATGAACTCATTCATTGCATTTAAAGAAATGCTGCATCAAAACCTCAATAAAGGTGACTTTTTAAAATCTCTGGAGGAAGTGTAAGATAATTTTCAGTTTAATGAGTAATAGCTGCCACCGAGACTTGGTTCAGATGTAATGCTAAACTATGGTTTGGTGTTACATACAGACTCTGTTCTCCAACTTCCTTCTGCAGCACAGCTGTAGTTAACTCTGGTTTACTCTTATGCCCGAAGCCACAACCGTGGTTAATCTTCACTATGGTTTAGTGAAACAAACCAGGACCACAAGCCACAGTTTGAAGTTGACTTGTTTTCCTAAAGTGTAGATAAGACTGCCCACAGTTTGTTTGGGTTCAGACATAACAACAAACCTTAGTTACTGTATTTTTTGCACCATAACACTCACTTTTTTCCTCCTAAAAAGCAAGGGGAAATGTCTGTGCGTGTTATGGAGGGAATGCCTACGGGTGGCATGCCTACGGATTTTCCTCCTCTAAAAACTACGTGCGTGTTATGGTCGGGTGCGTGTTATAGAGCGAAAAATACGGTAATCAAAAATGGAAGAAAAAGCTTCTGATTTCCTCTCAGCAAACTTGGAGAGTAAGGGGGGGGGTAGCGGCTTATGCATAGGTGCCTGAATACAACCAACTATTTGAAGAAAAATCTATTTTTAATTTGTTGAGCAGGATTTATTTCACCTTCCTTGCACATGGCTCCAAGAGGGATTCCTCAGTTGGGACCTCTAACTCCCCCAGCTCTGAATCTCCCTGACCATGATCTCAACTGTGTGAGATAACTGTGTTATCTCAACACAAAGATCCAACATTTTGTACCTCCTGTGCAGGGCCGTCTTAAGCGTTAGGCCTAGGACCCACGTACCTCTCCTGGTATGCCCCGCGGAGGACCTTAAGGTCCACAGATGACAACATCTTGAAGGTCCCAGGTAACAAGGTGGTTAGATTGGTCGCAACTAGGGCCAGGGCCTTTTCAGTACTGGCCCCGACTTGGTGGAATGCTCTGTCACAAGAGACTAGGGCCCTGCGGGACTTGACATCTTTCCGCAAGGCCTGCAAGACAGAGCTGTTCCACCTGGCCTTTGGTTTGGACTCAGTCTGACCCTTATGTTTCCCTCCCCTTATGGTTTTGATCTATGGGCTACTTTTAAAATGAGGCTGCATTTTAAATTGCATTTTAACCTGTATTTTAAATTGCCCCCCCATTATGTTTTTGCTGTAATTTTACTGGTGTTAGCCGCCCTGAGACTGGCTCTGGCCAGGGAGGGCGGGGTATAAATAAAATTTATTATTATTATTATTATTATTATTATTATTATTATTATTATTATTATATTCGGCACTGTGGTGCAAAACTTTTCCCAGAGTTTTTTTAAGGAGGACTGCACTGCCGGCAGGGCTGCAGGAGGCGGTCAGCGGCTGGAGGGCGGCTCCTCCGGTGGGGAAGAGGCGGAGGCTGGACACGACGCCTCCCGGCTCACCTGGACGCTTTGTGCCGTGGTGGCCACGGCAGACGGAGGCTCCAGGCGCGGCACTGCTTCAACGCGGCATGGTGGAGGTGGGCAAGGGTGGCGAGCTGATTCTGGGAGGAGCTGCGTCCAGCTTCCGCCTCTTCCCTGGCACCCTCCAGAACTTGGCGCCCTGGCGCCACTAGCCTATATGGGTAAGACGCCCCTGCTCCCATGCTCCCTGGTGCGCAAACACTTGATGTATGGGTGATCAACATTTCCCCCAATGGGAAGATTAACTAAGGACCGGCCAATTACCGTATTTTTCGCTCTATAAGACACACCAGGCCATAAGACGCACCTAGTTTTTGGAGGAGGAAAACAAGAAAAAAAATATTCTGAATCCCAGAAGCTAGAACAGCAAGAGGGAGCACTGTGCAGTGATCCCTCTCGCTGTTCTGGCTTCTGGGATAGCTGTGCAGCCTGCATTTGCTCCAAAAGACGCACACACATTTCCCCTTACTTTTTAGGAGGGAAAAAGTGCGTCTTATAGAGCAAAAAATACGGTGATCTTCCAGTTAAAACCAATTAAAGCTTTTGGCCTGTTTTCCTCCCTGCATAAAATCAGTAACAAGAAAGCTCAGCACAAAATCAAGTCTGACTGCTTCATGTCTCTCTATTTGTAAACCCAAGTTTGGATGACTATAACCGCCTGGTTACACTTTGTAACGGGACCAATGAAGGACTTCTGCAGAGGAACCCATTCAGCAAAGCAGGGGACCGGCTACCAACCATGGAAGATGTCCAGAATTGCCTCTCTCTGCAAGACTTTGACAAGCCGCCTTTCTTCCGGAATTCTAGTTTTAGCTTCAGGTTAGTTCTTTGGTTTGCATCGTTTGCTTTGCTGCACAAGGGAGCTTGTGAGATGGTAATGCTCTGTGTTGCTTGACACAGGAATACTTTGGAAGGCTTCGATGAACCCAACGGAACCCTGGGCCCATCAGCCGTGAGCCTCCATAACTTGGTCCACTCGGTCTTGAACGGAATGAGTGCTTTCCCTCATTCTGCAGTGAACGATCCTGTCTTTGTGGTATGTCCTTATCTCATTTTGGGTCCCTTGAAGTCCTTGTAACCAAATATGCCTATTGGGATGTGGGTACCGCTGTGGTCTAAACCACTGAGCCTCTTGGGCTTGCCAATCGGAAGATTGCCAGTTCGAATCCCCACAATGCGATGAGCTCCTGTTTATCTGTCCCAGCTCTTGCCAACCTAGCAATTCGAAAGCATGCCAGTACAAGTAGATAAATAGGTACTGCTGCGGCGGGAAGGTAAACAGCATTTCCGTGCGCTCTGGTTTCCGTCATGGTGTTCCGTTGCACCAGAAGCGGCTTAGTCATGCTGGCCACATGACCCGGAAAGCCGCCTGTGGACAAGCGCAGGCTCCCTCGGCCTGAAAGCAAGATGAGCACCCCAACCCCATAGTTGCCTTTGCCTGGACCTAACTGTTCAGGGGTCCTTTACATTTACCTATTGGGGAACATTTCCCAGGAGGACCACTTCTACGAATGAGAACAGAAGTCATATCTTCTCTTGATTATTTGGTGTACCTGCTGGTGCTATCCACCCAATATTGACGTTTTCAATTTTCGCTAGAGCCAGACATGTGCCTTTTTTGGAGCTGCGATCTTCAGCAAGACACGTGGCCAGCCACGATCGCACACGTTTTTAGGTGCTGTGCTCTCACATGAGAGCATGCCCCCCCCCAAAAAACCAGGTTGTCCCGGACCTGTGATGGGTGGGTTACACAGATCCCCTGGAGTCAGTGAACCACCGGTTGAGAACCACTGGGTTAAAGTGTTGCTACTTCAGAGTTAACCAACATATGTCAAAAGTACTCAGGTTGGTGAATCGGTGATCTGATGCCCTATAAACAGACTTTAGTCCACTTTCGAAATCTGGCCTGCGTTTCAAAATAATGGAATGAATTGTGGAGGTAAAAACAACTCTCTGATCCGATCATATAGACACAGAAGGGAGGAGGCTGTGGAATGCCCTCCCATCAAATGTCAAGGAAATAAACAACTACCTGACTTTTAGAAGACATCTGAAGGCAGCCCTGTTTAGGGAAGTTCTTAATGTTTGGTGTTTTTAATTTTCTGTTGGGGAACATTCCTCAGCCTAGAGTGTCTGGGGAAACCAAGCCAGATGGGTGGGGTATAAATAAAATTATTATTATTATTATTATTAAGACAGATCAAAGTCTGATTCATTACTAGTTTTGTTTTGATAAAGTGTTTACAACCCTTTTGTGAGTGTCCTATTCGTGCACCTCACAGAACCCCTATGTGGGCAGACGGGGGGGGGGGGGGAGCAGGGAAGGAATATTTCGTATGCATGAAAGTGCCTCTGTTAATTCATAAGATCTTCCATCGGTGTTCTGGGGGCATAATGGAGTATGTGAGCTCCATCTGGTGGCTAAATTAAAGCTCGAACCCTGCAGCTTTAGTAATGCAAATAGAAGAACTACGGTACATGGGGAAAAAACTTGTAGGAAATCTAAGAACTCTGATTGACTGCAGTACCATTCTGTAACAATGCCTAAGGAAAGAAGCCACAGCTGTGTTCCTTCATGGCAGGTTTTTAAAGAATGGTTGATACCCAAAGAAGGAGGTGGATTTTCATTCTCTGTGGCCCAGAGAAGGACCTGAAGGCACAAGATGCTGTTCTCAGTAGAGCTGATGCCTTTATAGATCTCACAGAACCCCTGAACTCCACAGGGATCTAAATGTAATAAATAAAACTGATAAAAACAGAGAGAAAATGAAAACCCTCATCCCAGGACCAGCCCATTAGAGAATCTAGACGTAGTAATATTGATATATTATTAAATCCAACCTTGCAGTTCTTAAATATTGTTGTTGGCTTCCATATCGAGTGCACCTCCAAATCACTGTGCTAGCTGCACCGAAGTAACCTTCCACTGTGTGCAACTTGGGCAGTATGTATGGAGACCCTGGGCTGTCTAGACAAGATCTCCCTGATTCTTTCTTCTTCTTCCTTTCTTTGGTGATCACTCGTAGAGCAGAGTAAGATTGTCTCCCATAAACACGGTTTTAACAATAAGTCCGTAAGTGATTGTGGAGGCCAATTCTGGATCCACACGTCCTTCCACAGTGGGGACATTGATAATCCAGTCAGGGAAAAAGGGAGGCAGACTATGTTTAGGGCACCTTTTCTAGCTCCTCCCCCTTTTTGGGGTGAGCCGAGTGGATCCTAAAAAGGACCGCTCAGTCATGGATACAGCTGCTGAGCTGCTCAACTGCCTTGTTCCTTGAGTCAGAATGACTAAATCTGTATCCACCGCCCATGTGCCCGTTCATGACTAGGGGCTTCCAGATTTCACGATCCTGCCCCCGTTACCATTTGCCGATCACCGTGGGACTTTTGGGGTTTGGCTTTGGGTTGGGTTTTTGGAAGATGCCTGTGCTTGAATTTGTTCTATGTGTGTAGATCAGTGCATGCTGACCAGCGCACAGTCTTCGCAGTAAGGCTCTGTTCCAATGGCATGAGTAGTCACGATGACCAGTAGATTCTTATCTGCTGCAGCCTTCATCCACCTTCACAGCTGTTGTAACATACCGCTTGTTATTACCTCCCTGATGTGGTCCAAAGGAAAGCAGAGCAATATGTTTGACACTAGCTTGGCTGCAGGAGTTGCTGGAAAGAGGTGTACAAGGTCCAACCGTCTTAGGGACTCCACTCCAGATTTGTGTAGAGTTTATTCCTTAACCTTTTCTTTTCCCAAAGGTAAAGAGACCCCTGACCATTAGGTCCAGTCGTGACTGACTCTGGGGTTGCGGCGCTCATCTCGCTTTATTGGCCAAGCGAGCGGACGTACAGCTTATGGGTCATGTGGCCAGCATGACTAAGCCGCGAACCAGAGCAGCGCATGGAAACGCCATTTGCCTTCCTGCCGGAGTGGTACCTATTTATCTACTTGCACTTTGACGTGCTTTTGAACTGCTAGGTTGGCAGGAGCAGGGACCGAACAACGGGAGCTCACCCTGTCGTGGGGATTCGAACCGCCGACCTTCTGATCAGCAAGTCCTAGGCTCTGTGGTTTAACCCACAGCGCCACCCGCGTCCCTTTTCCCAAAGGTATCCTGTGAGATAACAAGATGGGCTACTTTTCGGGGTTGAAGAGCCCCATCTGCCCCTTACTTCCTTCTACAACACCTGCAGAAACCATATTTTTGACCATTGGACCCACTCTTAGTCTCATCTGCTCAATCCACTGCAGCCTCACTTTGCATGCAGCAGAAGTCCTTAACTCACCGAGGATTTGAGGCTCATTTGCTCCCCTTACCTACAGATCATGGCTTCATTTATCTGAAATTTGGATTATTTTAAATATTGAGTCTTGGTGTCACTTCAAAGCATGCCAGGAAGTAACAGCCAGCACTGCTGATTGCATTATGATAGGACTAGGAAATGTGTGGGCCTTCAAGTGTTGATAGACTCCGCCTCCCATCAAGAGCAGGCAACCTCCCATCCATCTGGTCTAGGGAACCACCCACTAACAGTGCGTCAGTCTTATCTGCCTTGAGCTTCAGTTTGTTGGCTCTCATCCGGTCTATTACTGAGGCATGACATCGGTCCAGCACATCCACTGCCTCACCTCACAGATATAAAAGAGAAACAGAGTTGTGTATCATCAGCGTATTGCTGTCAATGTACAGTGGTACCTTGGTTTACGAACTTAATCCGTTCTGGAAGTCCGTTCTCAAACTGAAACCGTTCTTAAACTGAGATGTGTTCCCTAATGAGGCCTCCTGCCTCCGATGCCCTTCCACCATTCGGCTTCCGTTCTTAGACCAAGGTAAAGTTCACAAACCTGGACACTACTTCCAGTTTTGCGGAGTTTCGTAAACCAAATAGTTCATAAATAGGGCTGTTCTTAACCGAGGCACCACTGTGCTCCAAAACTCCAGATGACCCCACTCAGTAGTTTCATATAGATGATAAACAGCACAGGGGATAAAATGAACATGGGCAAATTATTTGTTTTCATCATATTGGCCTGGGCATATCCCTGTGAGCTTAAGATCATATGTGAATTGGCTTCCCAGGTCCTCCATTCCTTTACGGACGCTATTTTTGATGAATGGATGAAACGATTTCGCCCATCTGGCAGTGCGTGGCCCGAAGAACTGGCTCCTATTGGCCACAACCGGAAGTTCAACATGGTGCCTTTCTTCCCTCCAGTGGCCAACGATGAACTGTTTCTACCTGCAGAACAACTTGGCTACAGCTATGCCATTGACTTGCCTGGTAACTAGATAGTTTTGTGAGTTATATAGTTTAGCTTGCAAGAGCTCAGCACTGCAGCATGTACCAGTTGTCGCAGTGTGGTACCACTCTGGGCTAAGGGCACAGTGTGGTAGCCTTTGCCAAACGGGTGCCCCTGGTTGTTTTGGCTTACAATCCCCACCGGTTTAATAGCATGGCTATTAAAAACAATGGAAGCATTGTCAATTATGGCAGTTGTCCAGGGATTTAGTGTAATGGTTAGAGTGTGGCTGTGGCTTTGTTCTTTGTTCTTTTTACAAAATTTATTTATTTGGTGTTGCATTCTAGTGGAGCTCTATACAGTGGTGCCTCGCAAGACGAAATTAATTCGTTCCGCAAGTTTTTTCTTCTTGCGAGTTTTTTCGTCTTGCGAGTTTTTTCGTCTTGCGAAGCACGGTTTCCCATAGGAATGCATTGAAAATCAATGAATGCGTTCCTATGGAGACCGTCCGGGGACAGGGGAATGGCCGCGTGCCTTCCCCTCTGTCCCCTCTTTTGAAGCAAGGGGCGGAGGGGAGAAGATCGCTTCTCCCCGTTGCCGCCCCTTGCTTCAAAAGAGGTCCGTGGACAGCGGGGAAGACGCGCTGCGCTTCCCCTCTGTCCCCGGAGCTTGCGGGGCAAGCTTCGTTTTGCGAAGCAAGCCTATAGGGAAATTCGTCTTGCGAAGCAACTCGCAAACGAAAAAACCTTTCGTCTTGTGAGTTTTTCGTCTCGCGAGGTGTTTGTCTTGCGGGGCACCACTATATAAGCAGGCTGGCTGAACCCTTCAGTTCAGTTCTGTTCTGGCCTGTGAATAAACAAGAGCTGTTTGAAGTATTGCTGTGTCGTCTGATATGTTCACCCACAACTTAACAATTGCCTTTGCTCTTCTGCCTTCACAGAATCGGCTGAAGAGGCCCGCGCTTGGGCTCTCATGGTTGGATCTACCATTGGAGGAGCTCTGATTGCTTTACTTGTTCTGGTCCTTCTGCTTGTCCTCTTCCAGCACCGGAGACACCGGAAAGGTTTTGAGCCGCTAATGAACGCAAGGTTTAGTGTGAAGAAATACAGCGACGAAGCCTAAGGGGGTGGGTGGGTACGAAGTGTTTTGCAATTGACTGCCCTTGAGAAGTCAGTTGGTCAACACATACCATTTGTTGCTTTAGCATCTTGACAGAGAACAACGCCCGGACAACTTATACTTTTACAACCAGTTCAACTAAGCCTCCATTCCTTTCTGATTTGAGGCTGTCATCTCGCACGTCAACACCCTTTGAAAGGACAGGTGCAGATCTTGATTCCTGCAACTCATCGGCTCTCACAGGATTTAAAGTGGGGTGCTCACATGTGCAGGAAGGAATCCTCCCCAGGTTGCCGAATCTCTGTGAAATTGATTTGTCCGCTCTTAGCCCAGAGTTACCTTGAGAGATTTCTCTTAGGTGTTATAGGTGGCTAGGTGCACAAATATAGAGGAGAAGAACTGATGTGTTGCACACATTCAAAATACAGTGGTACCTTGGTTCTCAAACGCCTTGGTACTCAAACAACTTGGAACCCAAACACTGCAAACCCAGAAGTAAGTGTTCTGGTTTGCAAACTTTTTTCGGAAGCTGAATATACTCCATTTTGAGTGTTACACTGAGGCCTGTCTGTTTTTGCTATTGATTTTGCGTTTTCGTTTTTGCGGCTTTATTGTTTTGTTTTTGTGACTATGTGGAACCCAGTTCAGCTACTGATTGATTGATTGTCTGCAAACAACTGCAGTACAATGTTTATTGCTTTCATTATATGGATTAATGGTCTTGTTAGGTAGTAAAATTCATGTTAAATCGCTGTTTTAGGGGCTGTTTTTAAAAATCTGGAATGGATTAATCCATTTTGCCTTACTTTCTATGGGAAAGCATGCCTTGGTTTTGGAACACTTTGGTTTTGGAACGGACTTCTGGAATGGATTAAGTTTCAGAACCAAGGTACCACTGTATGCCTTGTTATAGACAGGCAGTGCTGATATCCACATAGCCATCATATGGGTAACACCACTTTGATCTCCTAACTACTTAACTGTGAATGCTGTTCTAACATTTATTTAGCACAGTGTGCTAAGTGCTGTACAGAGCATGCCCACGGTGCTTAAAGAACACTTGCCAGGGGAGAACTGTTGTCGTTTGCTACCTTCCTATATTTTTAGTCAGCTCTGAGTGCTTATTACACTGTGCTTCGCATGTTTCACTGAAGTGTTCTGTATACATTAAATTCCTCATCTCTTTGTGTGCAGTAACATACTTTGATTCCTATTTGTATGTCTGCTCACTGGTGAAAAGGTGTTCACCAGTATCTGATAGTGCTAATTGCCTGTTGGAGAGCATGAGAAAAAAGTGGATTCAATGGGCCTCTCCCCTCTATCCTGCTTCCAAAAGTGATTATTATTTGTTTTTATCTCAGTTTTCCTCTAAGGACCTCAAGAATAATGCATGGCATTCCCTCTCTGCCCATTTTATTTGCACAACAACCCTTGGAGGTAGGTGAGGCTGAAAACCAGTGATTGGCCCAAGGTCCCCCAGTGAGCTAAACGGCTGAATAGGGATTTGAACCCAAGTCTCCCTTGTGCTAGTCAGATACTCTAAACACTGCACCACAAATAGTGGGTGCACTTTTTGGAAACAAATGTATAGGCCTGATTCAGAGCAGCTCCAGGACACAGAAGAACCTTGCTTCCAAGTGCAGCTAGTGATTGCTGGATTTTACATTGTTTTGTTTAACTGTTTACATAAATTCATTTTTTTAAAAAAAATGTGCTGAGATTTCTGTATTACATCCTTGGCTAATACACATTGCAGTAGCACTTTGGATCCCAGCGAAATGTGGCTATTCGACCTACAAATCATGGAGCTGTAAGTCTTACTTTCCCTCCTGTGTTTTGCTTGCTTCATTAAATAAAACGCAATCTTCAAAAAAATGCAAGAAGGAAGAGAAAACTTTGTTTTAGAAGGGATGGGAAACTGTTCTGCATGAAAGTGTGGGTTGCCCTCTTGTGGTTCGCTTGAGAACTACCTCTTCTGCTTGATCAGAATCAAAACCGAGGACCAAAGCTTTGGGAAAAAAGCATGATTAAACTGGCCACTTATGTTTTGAAGAAAAAGCAGCTGTGGCATCCTGACCTGAAACACGGTCTCAACCCAGGGCTCCATGTTGGAGGGCCTCTTCCAACAGAGGTGCACTCTAAGCTCTGTCCCAGCTCCTGCCAACCTAGCAGTTTGAAAGCATACCAGTGCAAGTAGATAAATAGGTACCGCTGCAGCGGGAAGCTAAATGGTGTTTTTGTGTACTCTGGTTTCCGTCACTGTGTCCCATTGTGCCAGAAGTGGTTTAGTCATGCTGGCCACATGACCCAGAAAGCTGTCTGTGGACAATTGCCGGCTCCCTTAGCCTGAAAGTGAGCTGAGTGCTGCACTCCATCGTCACCTTTGATGGGATTTAACCGTCCAGCGGTCCTTTACCTTTTTTACTCTAAGCTACAAGGGGGTGGTATCGAAAACAACCCTGCTACACAAGCCAGTCCCATGACAAACCTCTGGATGCACTGCGTCACGGCATCATCCCAGAGCCTCCCTTGCTTTTAGGCTGTGCACATGGAAAAGGGAACCAATTTGCTTCCGTGTACAGAACAGCCGATATTCATCCACAGTACTCAGATATCCCTGCCTGAAGCAGAGTGCAAACAGGTGCTCTGCATAGATGGGGCTACGACAACGCAAACTCTGCTGGACCGTGGTATGGTGTACTTTGTACGCAAGTGGGATTCCTACAAAGTTCATGCTCAAAACTGCTGCGGATCTCAAAGGGAGAGGTGTCTGTATGCTCTGCGTACGGCATGTGTGAATTTGTTCTGCCCAACTGTCAGGCTTTAGGGAATCAGATGCCTCTCACGGTGGTAGCCAAGAATCAGAGAAATGATAAAAGTTCTCACCAAGCAATTTATTCAATAATTCACAGAGAGCAATGAAGGAATGCAGCCTTCCCTAATAATGGCACCCAAGTAAAGTCCCATGCCCCTACGCCTCCCCATCAGACGTCACTCCTGTGTCGGCTAATCTGAGCTTTCTGCTTCTGAGCTCTCTGTTCTAATACCCTCAATGCCCACCTGGTTCTGGGAGAGGGGGGAGTCAGGAATGCTTTCCAAGGAAACTGAGTCTGTCAGCTGTTTCTCCCCTGGTGGTGCTTCTTCTTCCTACTGTTCCTCTTCCAATATTTCCCAGTTTCTCCCCTCTGCAGCCTCTGAACTATGCCCTTCTGCAAACCACTGTTCTAAATCAATACTGTCCTCCTGTTCTTGGGGAGGTTCAAGAAAAGGGAGGGGGCGGTCCACACCATTCCTCCTCAGTCCAGCCCTTGACACCAGCCCTATAGCTGGTACCACAAGGTTAAGAGCAGGGGTAGGAAACCTAAGGCCCGGGGGCCGGATGCGGCCCAATCGCCTTCTCAATCTGGCCTGTGGACGGTCTGGGAATCATTGTGTTTTTACATGAGTAGAATGTGTCCTTTTATTTAAAATGCATCTCTGGGTTATTTGTGGGGCATAGGAATTTGTTCATCCCCCGCCCCCAATATAGTCCAGCCCCCCACAAGGTCTGAGGGACAGTGGACAGGCCCATGGCTCAAAAAGGTTGCTGACCCCTGGTTAAGAGTGAGCTGAGGCCCATCCCAAAAATGCATGCCCACCAAGACTGAAGAAGAAGAAGAAGAAGAAGAGAAGAGTTTGGATTTGATATCCCGCCTTTCACTCCCTTTAAGGAGTCTCAAAGTGGCTAACATTTTCCTTTCCCTTCCTCCCCCACAACAAACACTCTGTGAGGTGAGTGGGGCTGAGAGACTTCAAAGAAGTGTGACTGGCCCAAGGTCACCCAGCAGCTGCATGTGGAGGAGCGGAGACGCGAACCCGGTTCCCCAGATTACGAGACTACCACTCTTAACCACTACACCAGTGTTTTTCAACGTTTTTTGGGCAAAGGCACACTTGTTTCATGAAAAAAAATCACGAGGCACACCACCACTATGTGCGGAGAGGGAGATGTCAGAGCCCCGCTGCTCTCTATGGGGAATCGGATGAGAGCGGACCGCCTGTCCGCTCTCATCCGATCCCATCCGATCTGATCCCCACCCAGGATGGATGGAAAATAGGGTGGACACAGTCCGGTGCCCGCCTAGTGGGCGAAAATTTGACTTTTTAAAAAATCTTTCGAATTTTTCAATTTTCCCCATGGCACACCAGGCAACATCTCGCGGCACACTAGTGTGCCGCGGAACAGTGGTTGAAAAACACTGCACTACACCACACTGGTGTAGAGGGGCTACAACTACAGGCATTTAAAAGGGGAGATGAGCGGTGTAGCAGCCACAATACTGTTTTCTTTTTTTAAAAAAACAACCACAGCATCAGTATAAGCATTTATCGCTTCTAGAAATACGCAAAAACTTCTGTTCCCAGAAGCTTGAATTTGGCAGTGCTGGCAGAAGGACACAGCCATTGTGAATGGCAGCCATTCGTAGTCCCATCCTCTGTGAATCTGCCTAAATAAGGCTTCAAAGTTATCCGTGTTCCATTGTTTAGCTATGTGCTGCCACCGTGTGAATAATTACTTCTTTTTGTTTGCCCAGAGTCTTCCAGCATTCAGCTTCACTCAGGAGTCTCAGGTTGTAGTATTATGAGAGAGGAAGGAAAGACTTCCCTCTCTTCTCTTTATCCACACCTCGAGTAATCTTACACACCTTTATTGTATATCCCCTTACTATCCTTTTCTCTAAACGAAAAAATCCCTGAATATTGTAACTTCTCCTGACTGGGGAATTGCTCCACCCTCTGGAACATTTTGGTTGTCGTTTTCAGAACCTTTTCCAGCTTTAAGGTGAAACGCCCTTAACACCATGAAGCAAACTGCCCTCATTTCTGTCTAATACTGTACTGGCAGCTGTCAACACCACCCCTGACTTGTGTCTTTTTAGGTTTATTATAGTTGTCAGAGCTGCCACCCAGTCCCAGCTCACATAGGACCAAGTCCGCCAGCGTTCACTTTATAAGAGTCTTTATTAAGTTACAGGTTTCATTTCCGAACTGCAGCGTGCAGCTCTACACCTTCTGCCCTAGGTCGGCGAAGACCCGTCTGAGTCCCCGCCTCTTGCACACCAGCTTAATACCCTAGCCTTGCTCCACCTCCTTCGCCTCTCCCTACGTCTCTGGGTCCTTCTGCCCCCCTGGGCCTCCTCCCTTCTACTCTCCTCTGACGCTGACCCCCCTGATCCTTCTGCCTCCTTGCGGCGGGCTTTAGGACCTGGCTCACTCTCCGGGCTGCTTACTGCTCCAGCTTCCGCTGCATTTGAACTTGGCGCGCGCGCCCAACTCTCTACTTTCCTCTTAACCGTTGCCTCGCTCTCTGAGGAGGGCGTGACCACCCCTGACTCGTGCCCTCCCTCCTGCTGACAGCCTCCGGAACCCGATGCCTGGCTACCTTCCTCCCTGCTGCTCTCAGTCTTGAGCGTGGGTCCCGACTTCCAGCTGCTGCCGCCCTCAGTTATGAGCGTGGGTCCCGACTTCCAGCTGCTGCTCTCTGAATCTCCTCTGTTCCCTTCCTCCTGGGGTGTCCCCCCGGATCCCCCCCTTGCTCTGCTCACTGGGGCTCCCTTTTGGGAGTCCTCTGACTCACTGCTTAGGCTTGGAGATCTCGGGTCGTCATCATCACTCATTTTCCCTTCGGATTCCTCCCCCTCGCTCTCTGCTTCCTCCCTTCTCTGCGTCTCTGCTCCTGAACCCCTGACATCCATCCCCCCCTCGAAGCCCCCCCTTCCCCCCTCCCCGCTTTCAGGTGTGGGTGCTGGGTGCTCCATCATCACGGGAGGGAATGCCGGATACAGTTCGCTCCCCGTGGTTGGCCGCCAACTGAAGACCTCCGAGTCTTCCTCCTCGCGGTCGCCGACGTTGACCTGTTCCGCTTCCATCTCTGTACCGCCGTGCTCGAACCCAAGGTCCTCCCCGAACACGTCCATGTCAGTCTCTGCGTCGGTCGCTCGACCTGGCATCTCCAGCCACTTCCGGCGCCATTGCTCCTCCGGTCGATCGTCCCACCAATACGAGGTGTCTGACGCCGAACCCGCCGGCGATCCTTCTGGTGAACGGGTGCTCAGTGCGGGTTCCCCGTCCGAGTCGAATCCATGGAACGTGCTGGAAGAAAGTGTGGGCGTGAACAGCCAGTCGTCGAAGAAGCTCGCTGGCATGGGTCTGTGTGGGAAAAGGGCATGAAACTCGTCCTTGAGCAGGGGTTCCTCCAAAGCGTAGTCTGGCACCCAGCTATTGGCGCTGGCCCGGGTGCCCTCTCTGGCTAGGAGGTATTCGACTCCCTCTTCTCCCCATCTGGAGTCCAAAATCTCCGTGACCTCGTTGATGGGGTCTTGCTGCGTCACCCCTCGCGTCTCCGTCCGCTCCCGGAACGGACTCGGTGCCGTCCCTGGCTCCTGGAATCTGTGAGGTGCCTTGTAGGGAGTGAGCACCGACCTGTGGAACACCGGATGCATTCTGGAACCCTCCGGCAGCGCCAGTCGGAAGGCTACCGGGTTGATCTGTGCTTCGACTTGGTACGGACCAATTTGCTTGTGCCCCAACTTCTTCTTGGCTAGTGACCTGGTCGGCACTGCGTGGGCTGCCAACCAGACCCAGTCTCCCACTTGGATCTCTTCGCCAACCCGCCTGTGCTTGTCAGCTTGCACCTTGTAGGCGTGCTTAGCTAGCTCCAGCTGCCGTCTGAGTTGATCGTGTACCGCCTGCAACTCTGACGCGAACGCGTCCGCCGTCTGTGGTTCTCCGTCCCCCACTCTCTCCCGTCCCGGGAAGGTTCTGGGATTCCTCCCATTGTTGGCGAAGAACGGCGTCACCCCTGTGGACACGTGCTTCGTGTTGTTGTAAGCGAACTCGGCGAGCGGCAGGTAATCCACCCAGGTCGCAGGTTGTTGATTGGCATAGCATCTCAGGTACTGCTGCATGATGGCATTGACCCTCTCTGCTTGCCCGTTGGTCTGCGGGTGTCTTGCTGATGCCAGATCGACCTTGACATTTAGAAAACTCATCAGCTTCTGCCAGAAATTCGAGACGAACTGGCGCCCGCGGTCGGACAGGATAGACCGCGGCAGACCATGCACTTTGAACACGTGATCTATGAACAGTTTGGCGGTTTGTTCCGCCGTGGCCACCTTCGCACACGGAATGAAATGTGCCATCTTGGTGAACAAGTCCACCACCACTAGTACAGCTGTCTTGCCTCTCGAGCTGGGTAGATCCGTAACAAAGTCCAGGGCCACTCTCTCCCACGGTTCAAACGGCGTTTGCAGCGGTTCCAGCAGTCCCGCCGGTGGTTTGTGCACCGGTTTGGCCCTCTGGCAGGTGTCGCACCTCGCAACGTAGTCCGCGACTTCCCCTCTCAGTTTGGGCCACCAAAAGTCCCTTGCGACTAATTCCACCGTTTTTTCCGTGCCAAAGTGCCCGGCCGTGGGTGCGTCGTGCAGCTGCTGCAGTACCCTGGCGCGAAGTTCGTCTCCCGGCACGTAGATGGCCCCTTTACGTAAGAGCAAGCCGTCTCGTATCTGGAACTCGTCGCCCTTCGCCGTGCCCTTGTGCACCTCTGCCATCTTCGCCCGCGCGAAGGAGTCGTCCTGCAACGCCCGCCGCACCGCATCCAGGTCTACTGTGGCTGAAGCGCACGCCCACGCTGTTGGCGTGAAGATGTGCATGGCTGCCGCTGGCTTCGCCTCTTCGAGGTATTGCGGTTTGCGGGACAGTGCATCCGCCATGACGTTGGTGTCGCCTGGGACGTACTCTATTCGGAAATTGAAGTCAGCAAAGAACTCCGCCCAACGTATCTGCCTCTGGTTCAGGAACTGAGCCGTGCGCCAGTGCTCCAGATTCTTGTGATCCGTGCAGACCTGCACCGTGTGCTTGGCGCCGATCAGGAAGTGCCTCCACGCCTTGAAAGCTGCATGAATGGCCAGCAACTCCCTGTCCCAGATGGTGTAGTTCTGCTCCGACTTGCTGAGCTTTCTGGAGTAGAACGCTCCCGGCCTCCAGACCCCCTGTGGGTCCCTTTGCAGCAGGACAGCTCCCACTGCTCTATCGGACGCGTCTGTCTCTACCCGCATCGGTTTGCTGGGGTCGATATGCAGCAGTTGCTCTTCCGACGCGAAGAGACGCTTGAGTGCCTGAAAGGACTGCTCCGCCTGCTCCGTCCAGATGAATTTCTTTTTCTTGGAGCTTAGCGTGTCCGTAATGGCCGCCGTCTGCATCGCGAACCCCTTGATAAACTTGCGATAGAAGTTGGCGAAGCCGACAAACCGCTGGACCTCCTTCCGATTGCGCGGGCTCTTCCAATCCAACACCGCACGAACCTTGGCGCTGTCCATGGCTAGCCCCTTGTCCGACAACTTGTAACCCAAGAAATCCACCTCCGTCGTGTCGAACTGGCACTTCTCCAGTTTGGCGTACAGTCTATGCTGCTGCAGCCTCTTCAGCACCTCCCGAACATCTTGGTCATGGGCTTGCTGCGAGTCGGAGAATATCAGGATGTCATCCAGAAAGCAGACGCACTTCTTGTAAAGGAGTCCCGCCAACACATGATGCATGAAAGCTTGGAAACAGTGAGAACCGTTTTGCAATCCAAACGGCATCACTCTGTATTCGTAGGTGCCCAGAGGCGTGAACATGGCTGTCTTCCACTCATCGCCCTCCCTCATGCGGATGAGATTGTACGCACCTCGCAGGTCCAACTTGGTGAACACGCGTCCCTTGCGCACCGTCGCTAGCAGGTCGTCAATCCTGGGCATGGGGAAATCAGAAGGCTTGGTCATCTTGTTTAAGAGGCGAAAATCCACCACCAGTCTTTTCTGGGGCGTGTCCTTCTTCTTCACGAAGAAAACAGGACTGCCCCCTACTGCCCTGGACTCCCGGATGAAACCGCGCTGCAAATTGTGATCTATGAACTGTTTGAGTTCCTGTAATTCGTCCTCAGACATGGAATACAGCTTCCCTTTCGGCAGCGTCGCCCCTGGTAGGAGGTCAATCTTGCAGTCATATTGCCTGTGCGGTGGTAGCTTGTCAGCCTCTTTCTCGCAGAAGACCTCCAAAAAGTCCGCGTATTTGTGGGGGACTGCTTGCAACGTTCCCAACTGCAGTTGTGATTCCTCCTCCTCTCCCTCCTGTCTGGGCAGGATGCAGTGTTCTGCGCAATAAGAGGAGCCGAAGATCAGCTGTCTCTGGTACCAAGCCAGTGTCGGACTGTGCCTGTCCAGCCAACTCATGCCCAACACAATGGGCGTGTCCGACAGTTGGGTGACATTAAAACTGATGACTTCCCTGTGGTTGCCAAGGCGCATCACCATCGGTGGCGTTTGCTTCACCACCTGCCCCCCTAGCAACTCTCTGCCATCCACTGTGACGACTTGCAGGGGCAGAGTGGCAGGCAGTAGCTGTATAGCGTGCTGCTCCACAAAATCCTGCGCTATAAAGTCTGCGTTGCTTCCAGAATCCACAGAAAGCGGCACTTCGATAGTGACGCCATCGGGTAGCTGGAGAGATGCTGTGAGCTGCACTACTGGTTTGGGTGGGAGGGGGTCCGTGGGTTGCAAGATCGCTGGGGACTGCTTCACTGATGCGTCTGGCTGGGCCCCAGTGCCTCTGTCTCCAGCCAGACATCGTCGTTTCCCTGCTGTGGTTCTCCTTGCTGCGTTGCTGCAGTCACCATTGCCGAGGCTGCAGTGTGCTTGTGGAGCCTCCGGGGACACTCTTTCGCCAAATGGCCTGGATCCTCGCAGATGTAACACTTCCTGTCCCCTCTAGGAGGCTTCGCTTTCACTGCTGTCGGTGCTTGGGCTCTGGCTGCTGACTGAGCCCTTGCACCTCCAACCTCCATCGGTTCCCCTCCCCCTCCTGGCGGAGGTGTGGATTGCGCACGCGCTGCTTCTTTTGGAACGAAAGAGAAACTTCTCGCTGCTTCGCGCCCTCCACGTCCTTCATCTCTGCACCAGGGACGTTCTTCCAGCCTCACCCCCACAGTCAGCGCCCTTTGGACCACCTCCTGCGTGCTTCGGGGCCTCTCCCCCCTTGCAATTTCATCCTTGACCGCTGAGCTTAGACCCTCCCAGAACAGGTCTCTGACAGGGGGCGAATCCCGGTCCCACTCTAAGGCACTGACCAGCGCAAAAAAGCGGGCGTGGTACTGCCGGACGCTTGCCCTCCCTTGTTTCAGTCCATGAATCTCCCGTCGGGCAAGATCCACATCAATAGTAGACAAAAAACACGCATCCATCGCTTTGATAAAGGCATCTGCATTCTGAAGCGCCGGATCTTTATCCCTCCACAAATTGCGTAGCCACGCTTTAGCATCCCCATGCAAATGGGATAGTATGAACCCCACTTTCTCTTCCTCATCTCTAAAGTCTTTTGCCAGCAGTTGCAGTGCGCACATTACGTCTGCTCGAAAATTGGGGTACTGTTGTAAATTCCCATCGAAGTGAGCCACAAGCCCTCCTGCTCTCCGTGCCAACCCAACCCCCTCCGGTCTGGGTCCTGGCTGCCCGTGTTTAACCCATGCTTCAAACCTGGCGTGGAGATCTCTGTAGGCGGCTGCCGCATCCTCCTCCCTCTTCTTGGATGCCAGTACCTCCGCGTTCAATTGGGTAACTGCCTGTTGCAGCGCTGCAACTTTCTCTGCTTCCGTCATCTCTGCTAACCGTCGTGAGCTTGCTCCCAAACACCGATCCCCTCCTCCAGCTGCCTCTCTCTCCGCTGCGAGATATCAGGTGTCCGAAGCTTTCAAGAGACGGGTCTTACTGTCAGAGCTGCCACCCAGTCCCAGCTCACATAGGACCAAGTCCGCCAGCGTTCACTTTATAAGAGTCTTTATTAAGTTACAGGTTTCATTTCCGAACTGCAGCGTGCAGCTCTACACCTTCTGCCCTAGGTCGGCGAAGACCCGTCTGAGTCCCCGCCTCTTGCACACCAGCTTAATACCCTAGCCTTGCTCCACCTCCTTCGCCTCTCCCTACGTCTCTGGGTCCTTCTGCCCCCCTGGGCCTCCTCCCTTCTACTCTCCTCTGACGCTGACCCCCCTGATCCTTCTGCCTCCTTGCGGCGGGCTTTAGGACCTGGCTCACTCTCCGGGCTGCTTACTGCTCCAGCTTCCGCTGCATTTGAACTTGGCGCGCGCGCCCAACTCTCTACTTTCCTCTTAACCGTTGCCTCGCTCTCTGAGGAGGGCGTGACCACCCCTGACTCGTGCCCTCCCTCCTGCTGACAGCCTCCGGAACCCGATGCCTGGCTACCTTCCTCCCTGCTGCTCTCAGTCTTGAGCGTGGGTCCCGACTTCCAGCTGCTGCCGCCCTCAGTTATGAGCGTGGGTCCCGACTTCCAGCTGCTGCTCTCTGAATCTCCTCTGTTCCCTTCCTCCTGGGGTGTCCCCCCGGATCCCCCCCTTGCTCTGCTCACTGGGGCTCCCTTTTGGGAGTCCTCTGACTCACTGCTTAGGCTTGGAGATCTCGGGTCGTCATCATCACTCATTTTCCCTTCGGATTCCTCCCCCTCGCTCTCTGCTTCCTCCCTTCTCTGCGTCTCTGCTCCTGAACCCCTGACAATAGTGTTCATGTTGTAAAATTTTAATACAAAGCACTTTGAAAAGGGAGAGGCAAACATATTATCCCTTTCCCACCCTGTAAATTTGTATTCTCTTTAAAATGAAAGTGTGGAGGTCAGGGAATGAATAGAGAAGCGATGTCTGGTCTCACTAACATAAGGTTACCAGATTTTTTTCAATGAATCCGGGGACGCTTTTCAACCTCAATGGATTTTGTATGGGGACTGATTTGTAAATACGGTGACTGTCCCTGGAAAACGGGGACGTCTGGTTACACTAACACACATTTCCCGCAAAGGAGGCATGTGTTTGGCCCAGCATTTGGAGACACCAGTGAGGAAGGCAGGTGATTGCAATACTCCCGCAATACTCTTGTAATTCTGGTGATGCAGGTGATGTTGTGGTCTAAGCCACTGAGCCTCTTGGGCTTGCCGATCAGAAGGTCAGCGGTTCGAATCCCTGCGATGGGGTGAGCTCCCAATGCTCTGTCCCAGCTTCTGCCAACCTAGCAATTCGAAAGCACACCAGTGCAAGTAGATAAATAGGTACTGCTGTGATGGGAAGGTAAATGGCATTTCCGTGTGTTCTGGTTTCTGTCACGATGTCCCATTGTGCCAGAAGCGGTTTAGTCATGCTGGCTGCATGACCTGGAAAGCTGTCTGTTGACAAATACCAGCTCCCTCGGCTGAAGCGAGATGAGCACCACAAACCCATAGTCGCCTTTGACTGGACTTAACCATCCAGGGGGTCCTTTAGCTTTTACCTTGTATGCCTCAAACAGAGATACTTCCTAATCCAGGGCTAAGCGTTGTGTAGTGGTTATAACATATAGGATTGGGAGACCCCGGTTCAAATGTCCACCTAGCCACGAATTTCAGTGAGGGACTTTAGACCAGTCAACAAAACTCAGCCCAACCTAACTCACAGAATGGGAACTTGGTTTTGTTCATTTTTGCTTTTGGGGACGGCGTCTTTCTTGCACGTGCATGCCAGTTTGGGCCCTGGCGACTCTGCATACTTTGGCCTTTCAAGCAACGCAGGAACCAAATATGCCATTATGTCAGTAAGGACCCCAGAATGCCGCTCAGAAAGTGTGCGTGTGGCCTTGTCATAATACAGAGCTGCAACTCTTTGGTGAGGGGGTAGTCTATATATGGTGTAGGCTCTTTAGAACCCTTTTTGTGTCTGAATGTGGCAGCACACTCTGTACCCTTCAATAGTTCGGATTTAATTTAATACATTCGGTGATTTGCTACACTTGGTTTAACCTCCCTGTACTCCCCACCGAGAGATGCTGCTGCTGCAGGCTGATTAACAAATTAGATTATGAATTCTAAGAGAGCTTGTTGTTAATTTAATTGAAACCTAATTGTGACTTCATTAGCATCTTCTATTCCCCCCCTCCCTGATACTTAAGGTTATCTGAGGTATTGTGCCTCTCTAAAAACATGAAGCCCCATTGATCCCTACATGGCTTGCCACTGTCTTAAGTGCTTAGTTGCCCTTCTGGCCTGATATGGAAGGATATAGGATGCAAACAGGCATTGTTTAGGGAAGACGTCATGTGAAAAGCCCTGCTGGTTCAGATCAATGGCCCATCTAGTGAAAAGATTTCACAGTGGCCAATCAGATTCCTGTGGGAAATCCCAATTGCAGATCCTGAGCACAACAGCACTCTCTTCATTTCTGATACCCACCTCGATGGAGGTAGCACATAGCCATCATGGCTGGAAGCCACTGGTAGTTTTATCCTCCATGAACTATCCTCTAAAGCCCCTTTAAAGCCATCTTCACTGGGGGGCCATTACAATGCCTTGTAGTAGAAAATTCCATAGCTGAACCATGTGCTGCAAGACAAAGGCTTAAGATAAAGGTCTCTTACTGTTAGGATATTTCCGTTCCACCTTAAAAGGGAGCAGCCTGTGAGTCACAGAGCCTGCGTATTTCCTGTGTTCACAGGATGTTTCTGTTGTGTCTTTGCTTTCGTTTCTCTCTCTGTCTGGAGACACTGACGCAGGCAGTCATGTCTTTCTCTGTTCTGATCAACGCTGAATAAAGCTTGTAAATAATGCTCTTCTGAGTGCAACTTTTGGCTGTGCTTTATCTGCTGATAAGAGTGTGCATGAGCTCTGGAATGTGGCAAGATATTTTCTAGAAACTCATGTTGCTAATCGCTGATACTGCGTGCCTACGGGAGATCGATGGATCGTCCGGCAGACGGCTTGGGCCATGATGGACTTTATCTCCCTGGCAGTATCCCAACACTTACTTATTACTGTATTTTTCGCCCCATAAGACGCACCGGCCCATAAGACGCACCTAGATTTTTTGGGGGGAAATAAAGGAAAAAAATTTTATTTCCCCCCCAGGTGCGCTGCGCTACACCAGGAGCTTGGGGCGTGCGGAGCTCAGCGCGCCCCAAGCTTCTGCGTGCCGGCAAGGTCTCCGCTAGCGTGGGAGAGCCGGGCGCCTCTCCCAGGGCTAGCGGACCCCTGCGCTAATCCAGAAGCTTGGGGCGAGCTGAGGTCAGCGCGCCCCAAGCTTCTGCGTGCCGGCAAGCAGTCCGCTAGCCCTGGGAGAGCCGCGGGGCTCTCCCAGGGCTAGCGGATCGCTGCGCTACACCAGGAGCTTGGGGCGTGCTGAGCTCAGCGTGCCCCAAGCTTCTAGGTGCGCGCAAGCAGTCCGCTGCCGCCCCAAGCCTCGCGCACCCGGTGGGACCTCCTGCCAGGTGCGCGAGGCTTGCAGACACTCGCCCGAAGCAGGGGGAGCCCTCCCGAGGGCTCCCCGTGTTTCGGGCGACAGGCTGCCGCCCCAAGCCTCGCGCACCCGGTGGGACCTCCTGCCGGGCGCGCGAGGCTTGCAGGCATTTGCCCCATAAGACGCACCCCGATTTCCCCTTCATTTTTGGAGGGGAAAAAGTGCGTCTTATGGGGCAAAAAATACGGTAGATAGATCCTTAAAAAAACCTTGTCTTCCTGAACAACTTCACACTCCCTGCTGGACATTTGTCAGGAAGGTCTTGAGCCCAGAACCCTGGCAGCTGCTAAGACAGTTTTGCAAACAAACAAACAAACAAACAAACAAACAAACAAACAAAGAAGCTGCATGAATTATAGCTAGGAAGTGGAAGGGGCAAGCAGAATATAAAATGGAAGAATGGCATAAAGAGGTGTGGGATATATAGCTATTAATGATAAATTAACATGTGCCATTAAGGCAAGGCAGGGAATATGCAGGAGAAATGATTTGGAGGAGATGTGGAGGGTGTTCGTAGAATTTGTACTGTTAAAACAGAAAGGGATCAAACCATTGCAAGAGGTCATGAAATTTTGGGAGACTGGATAGTTAGACATGGAATGGCCTCGGTGGTGGGGTGCACATGTTTATTCTTATTTATTTATGATTATTACTTTGTTAAAATAGAACAAAAAATTGAAAAAAGAAAAAAGAGCATTATAATATATCAGAGATATTTAAAAATTATCTGTTTTAAGGCCAATATAAACAAAAAATGAAACAAACAAACAAACAAACAACACACATTACAAGACTGTCTGTATATATCTGTCTTAGTTGGTCTTTAAGGTGCTACTGGAAGGAATTTTTTTATTTTGACTATGGCAGACCAACATGGCTACCTATCTGTAACTGTATATATCTGTGTTAGTGAAACACCAAGATGGTCTGCAGGGTGGTAAAGGTACCCCTGACCGTTTGGTCCAGTCACAGATGACTGGGGTTGCGGCGCTTATCTCGCTTTACTGGCCGAGGGTGCCGGCGTACAGCTTCCGGGTCATGTGGCTAGCATAACTAAGCCACTTCTGGCGAACCGGAGCAGCGCATGGAAAACGCTGCTTACCTTCCCACCAGAGCGGTACCTATTTATCTACTTGCACTTTGACGTGCTTTCGAACTGCTAGGTTGGCAGGAGCAGGGACCGAGCAACGGGAGCTCACCCCGTCGTGGGGATTTGAACTGCCGACCTTCTGATCAGCAAGCACTAGGCTCTGTGGTAGTTGAGGCCAATTCTCTTCCAATGCTGAGTTGCCTGTAGATGATTTTTTACTTGTGGCAAGCAACCAGGCAAACTGCACTTCACAAGCCTGTGGCAGGTGAAGAAGAAGAGACAGCCAAGTCTGTCCACTGCCTTGATTGTGATCCGAAGTCACCAGGAAACATCTACTCCCTTCTCAGGCAGCAACTGCAACAAGAGGCTATTTTGTGCAGCTAGGAAGACTGTACACCATTTCAGTAGCATCCCTCGGAAGTCTTTCTGAGATTTCTTGCTGCTGTAATAAATGCATCAAACTGACTCATGACTTTTGCTTTTCCTCTTGTAAAAGATGTTGTCCCCATGGTTATTTTAGCTCTTTGTCTATGCCATTGCTCTTCTAACAAAAGGACCATAATTGCAAATGGTAATGAGATCGCTATAATGAACAAGCGTATCTAAGCAGAATGGAAAGGCTGTTCTATTTGGAGCCTTGCTTTGCTGACTGGTCCTTGTTTGTTATCTGAATGCAGGCACTGAGTGTTGAATGCATGGACAAAATATACTCACATTTAATCCTCAGCATCTAAAGAAGTAAAACTGAAGCACTTCCAGATGCTCTAGACACCAAACTCTGATCAGATCTGTGTTATCTTACCCTTCAACTATAGAGAACCTGGGTTTGCAAATGTCAGAGGCATGGATTACTTTCAAAACATATGGGGTGCTTGCCAGAATTATCCTTCCATGTGCTCTGAAAAAAATGCATTTCCACTCCTTTTCTAGCAGGAAGCTTTCCAAACTTTATATTCTTCAATGGTGCAATGCTTACGAGGAGAGCAGAGTATGGAATGTGAAAACATTGTTTAAAAAGAGCATACGGCTGTTATTCACTCAAACCCTGTGAATTTTCACCATCAGCCACTATTTGTTCCAGGGCCAAATACAGGTGTC
Organism: Podarcis vaucheri; assembly: GCF_965113315.1. NCBI lineage: Eukaryota > Metazoa > Chordata > Lepidosauria > Squamata > Lacertidae > Podarcis > Podarcis vaucheri. The sequence goes on along the minus strand of NC_138762.1, from coordinate 97,500,155 downwards.
AGTTAAATTTGTGTACAGTACAGGTGATTATTTCTGTGGTGTAACAAAAGCATCTTTCCCCTCTCTGCTACTGGGATGCTATTCTGATTTCTCCTTGCTAGCTTTACAACAATACAAATGGAATATGGAGGTTCATTATTTGTTCCGCTTTTCTAGCTTCCCCTGCCCATACAAGGAAAAGGAACGCTGGAATTGTTTAAGGTAGTTCACGGGCAGTTTCTGGCTTAGTCAACTTCACTCTTAAGGCAAGTGAACTTTAAAAACAAACAAAACAAAGTGAATTTATGTCCATTACACCCGTGTTGCTCTTGCTTCTGGTAGCTTGTTTCAGAGACCTTGAAGTGCTACAAAAACCTGGAAAATCATCAGATATCATAGTGCCACATGAAACGCAGGAGAAATGGCAACTCCACAGTACCATTTCCAAGTCACAGGAACATTTTGTGTCAAATGCGGTGACATTTCTCGCTGCTCCTGCGATCAGTGTTCTCGTCACACTCCCATTCCACCAATCACTGGAAAAAGGAAACCACTGCCTGCAGAAACAGGTCTTCCTGCAATTGCGCAGTCTTCCTGTAGCTGGAGCTCGTGGAATCTAGAAAGGGTCAGGAGCAGGCTGAATATGTGCAGCTGATTCTGTGGCGGCTGCCACAGTATTCAGAAGCTGACCACTGTCATTTTAAATCAGCCGAAAAAAAATATTCTGAGCACAATGGACAAATCACTCACAACACACCACACTTCGGCTTCTTGGCTTTCCTGATACACAAATCAGGTGGATTTGGCTGCCGTTGGGATGAATGGGACTTAAACCCAGTGATTTTTTTCTGAGGGTATGCAGGGGTACACATACCCCTAAACATTTTGTGAATCTTTGTACTTTTGTCCATTTACTGTATTTATTTTCCCCGATTCGAACTATAAAATGGTGATTTTCTTGAGTCAAAATGAGAGTACCCCTAAACATTTTTTTTTTTTTTAGAAAAAAGCATGGCTTACACCAATACATCTAAAGCATATTGCTTCCCCCAAGAATGCTGAGAGCTGTAGTTTACCCCTAGCAGATGCATAATTCTTCTCACTGTTGTTTAGTCTTTTAGTCGTGTCCAACTCTTCATGACCCCATGGATCAGAGCACGCTAGGCACTCCTGTCTTTGCATAATTCTTAGCACTCAACAAACTACAATTCCCAGGATTCTTTGGGAGAAACAATGTGCACTGAATACCTGGCATCTACGCTATCACAGTAATAAACTCTCATTTGGAAATGGCATGAAAAATATTCCCCTTAGGGGGCTGGTTTTTACAATGATTAATTGTAGAATCCCATAGATAAAGGTAAAGGGACCCCTGACCGTTAGGTCCAGTTGTGGCCGACTCTGGGGTTGTGGCGCTCATCTTGCTTTACTGGCCAAGGGAGCCGGCGTACAGCTTCCGGGTCATGTGGCCAGCATGAGTAAGCTGCTTCTGGCGAACCAGAGCAGCACACGGAAATGCCGTTTACCTTCCCGCCGGAGCGGTACCTATTTATCTACTTGCACTTCATGCTTTTGAACTGCTAGGTTGGAAGGAGCAGGGACCGAGCAATGGGAGCTCACCCCATTGCGGGGATTCGAACCACCGACCTTCTGATCGGCAAGCCCTAGGCTCTGTGGTTTAACCAACGGTGCCACCCGCGTCCCTTAGAATCCCATAACCCCCCCATTTTAAGCACTTTATCGTTCATTTATGATTATTGTTATTATCATTATGTCCTACTGCCCTTTGTGTGTGTGCAAAAGTCAGAGCAACCAGGGCTCTCTGTTCCAGCCATTGATCAGGTCCCATTTATTTACCTTCACCATTGAATATGCAGCTCCAGGGAGCTCCAGGGTAGCTTCATGTGTCATTCTTGCCATCTTCCCATCGGCACCTGATTGGCTAGAAAGAGGATGCTGGGCTAGATAGGCTTTTGGTTTGATCCAGCAAGGATCTTATTCTCTTAAGATGAGGTGGAGCGGCTGACAGAGTGGTGCAGAGCTAACAACTTGCTCATAAATACAAGGAAGACAAAGGAGCTTGTGGTGGACTTCAGGAGACAGAAGAGCAACGTCCAGCCACTTTTGATTGATGGGGTCTGTGTGGAGAGGGTAACAACATTCAGATTTTTGGGCATTGAATTACAAGAGGATCTGCCCTGGAGTGTCAACACAAAGGGGCTTGTGAAGATGGCGCAGCAGAGACTGTACTTTTTGAGAATACTAAGGAAAAACCATCTTCCGCAGAAACTGCTGCTTGCCTTCTATCACTGTGCCATTGAGAGCGTGCTCACTTATGGCTTATGTGTGTGGTACAGAAGCTGTACTACCCAGGGCAGGATGGGGTTGTGCAGGGTTGTTAAGGCAGCAGAGAGCATTGTTGGCTGCCCACTCTCCACCTTAGAGCAGATTTATGCCACAAGGTGCCATAGGAAGGCACTGGACATAGTAAAAGATCCATCGCATCCTGGTCACTGTCTCTTCGAGCTCTTGCCGTCGGGATGGAGATACAGGACGATGAAGACAAGAACGAGCCGTCTTAAGAACAGCTTCTTCTCCAGAGCGATCTCGGCCCTGAATGGGAAGCCCGGACTTTGAAAGTCATCTAATCTCCCTTGCTGTATTATACTGTATTGTTTAATTGGTGTTTTTATGGAGCAGTCAAGTAATTTCGTTGTCCCCGAAGGGGGCAATGACAATAAAGATTATTATTATTATTATTATTATTATTATTATTATTATTATTATTATTAAATCTTCCATGTGCTCCGTCAAAGAGAGAACATTAGAAACTAGAATCCTGAGAAGGTTATGGGAAAAGCACCAAATTGGAGGACCTTACAATGTTAAATACTATGAGACCTATGTTAAATACTATGAGCAGGGTCTGCTGCTCCCTCCCTCCACAATTTCATATTACATATGTGCAGTTCCTCATCAAAAGTTACGCTGGTAGTTACCAAGGTGGCGGCGGCACTAAAGCCTCATAGATGGGCCACCTAGTTTGTGGAACTGGAGCAGAAACAACACCTAAGGGGGAAAAGGAGGGGGAAATTATATCTGCATTGCAAGTGGAACTAATGAATAGGGTTTTCCTCCCAAACAAAATTTAGCAAAATCCTTGGGAAGCGTTCTGTTTCTAGTTGGTATGGATGGTTAGGACAACTACCATACAATTATCTGCAACCATAACCATGTAATTTCCACATCCAATTTAATTATGATGCTGCATTAATAAAAAAAACACTATGATATTCTAAGGGATTTCAAATACGCTGCCCCAGCCATTGCATGATTATTAACGCGACCTCGTTGTGAAAACAACTTAAGCTTTGTTCGCTGTATCTCACCATAAACAGAAGAGAACCGTTTGAATTATGGCACTGAAATAATTCCACATTTCCTGTAGACAAATAGTTATTATAAGCAAAGAAAGTGTAAAGAGAGGCACTTCAAATGATATAGAAACTTGCATTTAGAAGCACCAGGTTTTTAAATTTTTATTTCCTAACTCCAAAATCCAACACGCTCTGTAGATTTAATAGCTCCTTCACATTCCAAGACAATCTGAGGTGTGAAAAAAAGAGACAATTCAAGCTTTAGGGAATATTGGAGAATTATGTGCACATCTCGCACAAAGCGATCACCATATCTACTGTGGAGAAATAAACAGAGAACTATGACCGGACAAATTCATCCCTGATTTAACTCACATGCTAATCAATGAACTGCGACCAAAACATGATGGATGGAGGCAATGTTATCTTATTTCCATGTTACTTGGCATCCTCAGCCAATGCCAGTCTCAGGATGGGGAAGTAGAACCATTACTATTGCATAGCACATGGCATCTTCGTGAATGGATGCCATCCTGAATCCAGATAAAAATTGCCCTCTCTTGAGAAACTCATTATGGCTGCATTATGGCTCCTCATTTCATCACCATTTGTTCTCTTGCAACACCGAATATGCAGCTGAATACCATCTCTAGGAATACTCAGACCAAGTCGTATGTTAATGCAGTGCTGTGTGAGTGCTATTTTGATACGACTGGATCTCACGTGGCTCTGTTAATGTTTGTAGAAAGGAAGCATCTGTGACAGGCCAGTGAAGTGGCACCTTTGTGTATCAGCTGGTAGGGAAAAAGTAACCGCAGCAGCCATCTTTGGCCCATGTGGTTCCTTCCTACAGACATCAGTGGAATGAGATTGGTCCACACAGCAGAAGTTGTCGTACAGTTCTAAAGGTAAAGGTAAAGGTACCCCTGCCCGAACGGGCCAGTCTTGACAGACTCTGGGGTTTGTGCGCCCATCTCACATTTATTGGCCGGGGGCCAGCGCTGTCCGGGGACACTTCCGGGTCACGTGGCCAGCGTGACATCGCTGCTCTGGCGAGCCAGAGCCGCACACGGAACGCCGTTTACCTTCCCGCTGGTAAGCGGTACCTATTTATCTACTTGCACCCGGGGGTGCTTTCGAACTGCTAGGTGGGCAGGCGCTGGGACCGAACAGCGGGAGCGCACCCCGCCGCGGGGATTCGAACCGCCGACCTTTCGATCGGCAAGCCCTAGGCGTTGAGGCTTTAGCCCACAGCGCCACCCGCGTCCCTCGTACAGTTCTAGTATCAAGTTAAAATTGTCCGATTGCCCAGAAGCGGTCTGAGTCTGCAGTAAGGGGCAACGGAGTGGAGGGCAGCCCCACAGCGCTTTCCTAAGAAATGCCTGTGAAGAGGAAACCATTTTAGAAGAAGGCAAATCATATGACAGTGGACTATGTTTTTTGTTTTTGTTTTTTAAAAAGCAGGGCTCTACCATTTCTCTTGCCACTTGTCTCAACTGTGCCAAAGAGTTGTAATGTGGAATAGCAGAGAATCTGGACGAGGATACATGGGGTTATATTATATTTACCTATAGCATAATTAGATGAAAGTGAAACTGGACTCTGTTTTATCAATATCTCATTACATTGGCAAAGGCCCAAGAAGAATCCTGGCATGCTGGAACATGCTGGATAAGTGTACTGAAGTGTCCAAGGATAATAAAAAAGGTAAGGGTAAAGGACCCTTGGATGGCTAAGTCCAATCAAAGGTGACTATGGGGTTGCGGCGCTCATCTTGTTTTCAGGCCAAGGGAGCTGGTGTTTGTCCACAGACAGATTCCGGGTCATGTGGCCAGCATGACTCAACCGTTTCTGGTGCAACAAAACCCAGAGCGCACAGAAATGTCGTTTGTCTTCCCGCCGCAGGGGTACCTATTTATCTATGTGCACTGGCGTGCTTTTGAACTGCTAGGTTGGCAGGAGCTGGGACAGAGCAACGGGAGCTCACTTCGTCGCAGGGATTTTTCCGATTGGCAAGCCCAAGAGGCTCAGTGGTTTAGACCACAGCACCACCCGCGCCCCCAAGGATAATAAGGGTGAGCTACAAGATAAGATGGTAAACATAAATCAAGATGGTAAACATAAATCAATAAACTTAAAAATAAACGGGATACAATTAGTTGTAGGGTGATCAACTGCTGGCTCTCTCTGTGACAAAGAAGATGGTTTAGCATTCATAGGTAGATGAAGTTATTTGTGAGGAATCAGCTTATGGTGTTTACTGCATCCTTTTTCTTAACACCTTAGGCAGGTGAAGGGAAGGGCCATTGCTCAGTGGGACAGGATAGGTGCGTATAAGGCCCTAAGTTCAACCACTTACATGCTCAGTTAAAAATCCCTTAAGTAGTCTCTGCCTGAGACAGAGCTGCAGCCTGCCAGTCAGAGCAGATAGTAAATGGACCATTGGCCTAATCACAAACAAGGCAGTCCATTATATCCATATTCTCAACTAGAAATTCTGAGTTTGTGTGTAACCTATAAAAATGTTCAGTCCAAGAAAGATTCAATGGCTGATGTACAGTCAAAAGGTGCCTTTACTTAAGCAACCACCACTACCACCATGTAACTGCGAATAGGGGTTGACAGGGTTGGGGGGGGTATAACATTTTAAATAATAATAATAAACCCAGAATAAACCTCTTTTTGAGAATCAAAACCTCTGCCTTTTGTTTACCTACGGGACGTAGCATTTAATCATTAGCTGCATATATGCTCATTTTAGGGGGAAAGGGGAGTGTAAAAGTGCTTAAGTATACTTTATACATTTGTGCTGTGCGCCTACTACTTTCATTACTAAATCGATAGCTAATTATAATGAGATGAGGAGATGATTATTTTGAAACATGTACAATTCATACGGTCAAAGCCTCAACAGCTTCCTTGAAAGTGTTCCACTTTGTGCTCTCTCTCTCTGTTAGAATAGCAATCCAAACTGGGCCATCTATTTGTAACGACTCCCTTTTCAATGAGGCTGTAATCCTATACCTATTTACACGGGAGTAAGCCCTTTTGAACTCACTTGGATTTCTGTGAAGACATGGAAGGTAGCAAGGTTTGGGCCTGCTCACTCATGTTTACCATTAGGCCCCTCTGAGCATGGGGCAGGGCTAGGACATCTGCATAAATCTCCCCCCTCCTTTGCCATGCTACCTTTACACTATGCCTAGCATGGCAAGGGGGTGAGAATTTATGCCGATATCCTAGCCCCTGCTGCTTCCATTTGCACCCAGTGCCTTTGACATCTCACCTTGCAACATGCTAAAGATCCATGTTAGCCTCTCCATTCCTGGTACACAGGTGTGATACCACACACAGAGGCTTTTCGGACATTATCAATAGGATCGCCGATAGCAGTGTAGCAAAGGAGCATAATATTTATGGGCATGTGAGCAGGATCACAGCCCTGGGCTCGAACACTTTCTTTTACATCAGATCCTGCTACCCAGACTCATCCTGGGGCTGCTATCACCATGGAGGCAGTCAAACTGACTTTTGAAGGAAGCACACAAGAGTACAAATTGCCACCACAAAGTCACACTGCATTTCCATGTCCACATTGCACGTGCTCGCGCAAATGCACAGACACAGAAGAGGGAGAGAGAGACACCCCTTTGCAACTCTGTAAAGAAATGGACCAATGAAAATGCAGAAAAGTTCCCTTTCTGATTCTTGCACTTGCCAGTTATGAAAAGACGACTCTTCCTAAGCAGAACAACAAAAATAAAAGCCGGTTGACAAAACATTTCCCCCCCATACAAAGATGTGTCAACCCTGAGCTTGTAATTAAGAAGTTAAAATCTGTGATTTATATATATATATATAATATTCATATATATAAAAATAGATGATCATACTAAGACTAAAAAAGTGAAAGAAATTTTCCATGTCAGTACTATATATATATATATATACTTGTGTCGACGTTTTAGCAACAGAGTTCCCTTCTGATACAGAAACTAATAGATACGAAGGATGCCGTTTCTATGCAAAACTAACATATTGATCCAATTACTGTTATCAGTTCCTTTGAAAACTGCCATTTGGTTAAGGTAATGAATACAGTTGCAGGAATTTCTACTTGATGCCAAACCTGCAGCTAAAGAAAAAGGAGAGATTCTATCGCAAGAGATTAGTTTTTATGTCAAAACCCTCGAGTTAAAACTTTTCAAGCGTTGTTAAGACTTTGCTACAAACCAGATGGTGATGGGCAACTTAGTGGGTGCCTTTTTCAATTACATACCATGGCTAAAGGGTAAAACCAGCTAGGACAAAGAGTGTTAGAATTCAAATCAGAAGTGTGCTAAACAACGTGAATATTCTGAGATGAATGATGTTCCTTGATTAGTAGACTTATTCCTGCTTTTGTTTTGGACCTCTTGGCAGGTCTTCTATTTATGGCCAATGGAGTACAAATAATACAAAATATAAAAGATACTCCCTCAATAGTAAAGATCATTTCGGTGATCTTAAGTGCGATACAGAAGCACTCCTTGGTTTTTTTAATGTATATGTTTGAAGTCACATTTTGCTATTTTGGGAGGCCTTGGACTTAGCTTGATTTTTTTTTTGGGTGGGGGGGACGGACATTCTTTATTTTGTTTCTCTTCTCTTTTTTCTTTGTAATGGAAAACCCACACTTTGTACCCTTAACCCTTTCCCGCCTCCCCCCCTTTTTCTTCCTGCAGCATAAAAGCAAATGAAGCTCTGAAAAGTCTCCTGTAATAAAAACGTGAGAAAAAGAGATCTTGCTGAGGAGCGGACAGCGTCTTCATCACAGCTATCTGAAGGAATCAGGGAAAGGTCACTCTGGCACCTGGTGCTCTTTGGAAATGCACAAAGGGGAGCAGGTTGCAGTGCCGCTCTCTTCTAGTAGAAAACTGTAAGTATTTGTGGCATGGTCCGTTGCCCAAGAGCATAAGAAAAAGAGAAAGTTGACTGTTTTTGTTTTTATTTTCCGAAAGCTAAAAGGCAGTCATCACTGACCAGAGCCAGGATTATCTGCACTGTTTTTGCAGTAGGAGAGCCAGGCAGATGACAAACCACGTGAGTGCTGACCAACTGGGCTGACTGGCTGAAGAAGAGTCCACTTCCCTTCTGTCTGAATCAACGAGGGGTGCGTCTGTGGTGATGAATTCAAACTCTGTGGGACAAATGTCATCCGTGCAACCGCTTCCACTTCCCGAGCCACTGGTCTCTTCACCTGCGGGAGTGGAGGGGAGAGGGAGAATGTCATCATCGTCATCTTCATCGTCATCATCATCATCACCACCATCTATTTCTTATACCCCGTGCATCTGACTAGGTTACCCCAGCCACTCTGGGCAGCTTCCAACAAAATATAAAGGAACACACCAAAACATCAAACATTAAAAGCTTCCTGAAACAGGGCTGCCTTCAGATGTCTACGAAAAGCCATATAATTGTTTATCTCGAAGGAATGTCTCAACCCCCATCGTTCAGCCCAGACACTGAGGTCCAGCGCCGAGGTTCTTCTGGTGGTTCCCTCACTGCAAGAAGTGAGGTTACAGGGAACCAGGCAGAGGGCCTTTTTGGTAGTGGCGCCCGCCCTGTGGAACGGCGTCCCATCATATGTCAAGGAGATAAATAATTGCGTGCCAAGGCCCCATGACTAAGGTCCCCAAGTGAATAAATAAAACACACGAAGAAGCAGATTTTGGTTTATGGGTTCAAATAGGGGCACAAATAATAAAATTATTATTATTATTATTATTATTATTATTATTATTATTATTATTATTTTTTTTTTTAAGGCCAACTGTCATGGATGATGGAAGTTATGGACCAACAATATCTTGGAAGATCTCTGGAGGCCAGGAAGGACAGACCTCTCCCCATGAGACCTCAGAGAGCTAGCATGTAAACAGCACTGAGATGGGTCAAGGCAGTTTCCTGGTCCCAAGGAAGTTTTCATCCAAAAATAATGTATAAATGGATCACAGTGGACATTGCAGCATCTCAGCCAGTGGTTTCGACTAAGAACATCCTTGAAGAATACTTTTCTACCCCATTAAGCACTGCTGTTGTAAGGGACCCGATTAAGAGAAGTTGAATGACACAAGATCTTACTTGTATCCTGAAAATTCACATCGTTCCCATTGTACGCGTTCTTGAGTTTGTTCGTCATGACTCTCAGGGCCATGATCTGCTGCCTTATGTAGGTGTCGGGCCTGGTGATGTCAACGTCAACCTCAGGATTGTTGATCTGGTTGGTGAGCCCATCATTCATGATCTCTGGGAGGTATCTGTGCATCAGAATGAAGAACGGCATCAGAATGATATGCCATGACCAAGAAATTTCACTAGTCCCTGACACAAAAAGCCAGAAAGTTCAACTTGTCATTCCAATGTATATGCAGCATTTGCTGCAAACATGCCTCCATGACCACTCACTCAATCCCGTTAGTCTTTTAAAAGTTTTTCTTTTTTAAAGGAACAGGCAACCTGTTTTCCAGAATGGTCACTTTAGCTCACCAGTAAACCCACCGTTTGAAACTGAATAAGCCGTGAGTCCCAGGCAGGCAGGCTTTACATGTATTATATGATGATGATGATGATGATGATCATGATATACTGTGCTGGTTTACACATTTAGGAAAGCACTTTGCTTAGTAGCAATTAAGAAATGTATTGTGGTTAATGCAGGGGTTTTTTTTAGGTAGGGAGATAGGAAAGAAAAGGGTTTTCAAAAAATATGTATCTGCATTAAAGAAGGAACTGTACAATATTTTGACAGGGTTTAATGTAAACTCTGTTAATATTATTAACATGCCGTGACAGAAGTGAATGCCTGAAAGTGTAGAAAATGTTATGTGAGAAGCACAGGGAAACTGGCACAAACCATCGGCATCTGTGCCTCAGAGGAAGTGCTTTTAGATAAAGAATAATAATCTCATTTTAATTCCCTTCACTGTCAATATTATGAACTAAAAGCTATGGATCGGATTTAAACTAAGGCTACAATCCTAAATACTGCACACATTATACATTTAAAGCACCTCCCCAAAAGAATCCTGAGAATTGTAGCCCACCCCTCACAGAACTACAATTCCCTGAACCCCCTGAACGAACTACAGTTCCTAGTATTCTTTGAGCAGGGAATGTGCTCTAAATACACACACAGCCACAGACTAAGACGTAAGCTCCACTGAACACAGTTAGCCATGACTCAACCCTTGATGGTTTCAATGGGAATTAAATGAAACTAATGGGCAGAGAAATCCAAACTGGCAGAGGCACCAAGTTCCGTGTAACAGGGGGGGGGTTGCTGGTTGTGTGTGCAAGGCCCTCCGCCATCTTGGGGAGGTCTGGTGGGGCCCAGTCCCTCAAAATTGGGGGTGGGGATCAGTCCCATAGAGTGGGCACGAAGTTGGGTCTGGCAAGAGTGTAGCAGCCCCAAATGCCCTGTTTCAAGGACTTCTGCCTCCTACCACAGCTCAGGTTGCCTGTTGGCTTCGCACAGTGGTGGCTGATGCACTTGTGGGGCTCATCACTGCCAGCAGAGGCACATAGGATAGCAAATGACTGGTCATGTTGTGCAGATGCCTGATTATTGTCTTCCAAAGCAACTACTCTATTTCAAACTTCAAAATGGAAAGTGTAATGCTGGTGGTCAACAAAAGAGTTTTCAAGACTCTCTCAAGGCAAATAGAAGAAAATGTAGTATAGACACCGACAACTGGTAAACACTTTACCAAAGGTGTCATGGGCTTTGAAGTTGCTCGAAGTCAGAACGAAAGGGAGAAATGTGCTAAGAGGAAGACACATTTGGCAAACCCTCAGTGTGATCAACTCCTGCCTGGAAACCTATGTCCCCACTGTGGAAGGACGTGTGGATCCAGAATTGGCCTCCACAGTCACTTGCGGATTCACTGTTAAAACTGTGTTGATGGAAGACAATCTTACTTGACTATGAGTGATCGCCAAAGAAGGAAGAAGATAGGATTGCAACCTATATACTGAAAGTCTGCATTAAATCTCATCTCCACTGAACTGATGGATAGGTCAGATACCTTCTGTCTATGTATTGATCATGTTAAGGTCAAAGGCGGTGCAAAACTGCACTCCTGCGTCCGACCTCAAAGGCTGGATGGGTTTCTTGCCCCACTCCTCAACATCTGCATGTTAAACATGGGTGTTTCTGGGGGAAGCCTATGTGTGTAGACCTCTATGGGAGCTGGAGCCCTGAGTGATCAAGTTCATGCTCTTAGAGAAGTCTACATGCTTAGGCTTTGGCCAGGAAGATGTGCATGTTCAACACATGATGCTGGAGGAGCAAGGATCAAGGGAAGTAATAGTGCCACTGTATTCTAGATCAAGGGAAGTAATAGTGCCACTGTATTCTGCTCTGGTCAGACCTCACCTGGAGTACTGTGTCCAGTTCTGGGCACCACAGTTCAAGAAGGACACTGACAAACTGGAACGTGTCCAGAGGAGGGCAACCAAAATGGTCAAAGGCCTGGAAACGATGCCTTATGAGGAACAGCTAAGGGAGCTGGGCATGTTTAGCCTGGAGAAGAGGAGGTTAAGGGGTGATATGATAGCCATGTTCAAATATATAAAAGGATGTCACATAGAGGAGGGAGAAAGGTTGTTTTCTGCTGCTCCAGAGAAGCAGACACGGAGCAACGGATCCAAACTACAAGAAAGAAGATTCCACCTAAACATTAGGAAGAACTTCCTGACAGTAAGAGCTGTTCGACAGTGGAATTTGCTGCCAAGGAGTGTGGTGGAGTCTCCTCCTTTGGAGGTCTTTAAGCAGAGGCTTGACAACCATATGTCAGGAGTGCTCTGATGGTGTTTCCTGCTTGGCAGGGGGTTGGACTCGATGGCCCTTGTGGTCTCTTCCAACTCTATGATTCTATGATTCTATGATTCTATGGAAGTCACCCCATCTCAGAGGCATAAATAATAATAAAAAGGGACATTTTTTTTTAGTTTTTTGGTATTTGTTTTCTTTTCATTTCATTTTATTTTGACAAAGCAATAATCACAAATAAAAAAATAAAAATGTGCACCCCACCACTGAGACCATTCCATTCTAACTATCCAACCTCCCACAATTTCAACACCTCTTGCGATGTTTCGACCCCTTTCTGTTTTAACAGTACAAATTCTACAAACACCTTCCACATCTCCTTGAAATCATTTCTTCTACATATTCCCCGCCTTGCCTTAATGGCACATGTTAATTTAAAGCTGACCGAAAGTCCAGAGGTAGCATTATTATTAATTTACGATGGGGTAGTAGTTTCGCAGGCTATGAAGGACTTGCTCACAAATTTATTGACAGCTGCACAAATTATGATAGCTAGGAATTGGAAGGGGCAAGCAGAATATAAAATGGAAGAATAGTATAAAGAGGTGTGGGATATTTTTAAATTATCATGTACCTGCTTTCTTTTTAATTGGATAGGTTTCACAAAATCCACACATAATTGACCCAATTATACAGAAATAATGTCTCACTTTTTTTTGTTTATTTCAAAGACTTTTAATTTTGATGAAACATGTTTTGTAAAGTTGCATCAATCTGTGATAACGTGTTGTGGTCGAAACATCTCTCTCCCTTTTATTTTTTTACGCAGATGTCTTTTTAGGAATGTTGTTTCTGCTCATTTCTTTTTCTGAGTACCGATGGTGACAGAGGCCATCGTGCTCTGTATTTCTGAAAAGACCAAAAAGCTCAGAAAAAGCTATGATTGCATTGTCACTTGTTCATTAGGGTTCCATTCACATTATAAGAGCTGTTTCACACTCCCAGCTCCCTGGTCGTATATGGCCTGATAAAATTACATCTCTGATAATGAGGCATTCCTGGCTGCCTTTCAAATAAAGGGCTAGAAAGATCAATCCTTCTCTGTGTTATTTGCTAATTGATGGCCTAGAATTAACTCTGCCTGGCCTCTTCTTAATTAATAGTGGCAGTTGTAGAGAAAGGAGTGATTTTAATAATCACAAGTAGTCTTGACATGATGACTTCTTCAGAGTCACATAGCTTCCTTTGCCCTAAAACTTAAGTTAGGAAAGGGGTAGAGGTTTCCCCTGCTCAGTGATATAAGAGGCCTATTTTAAGGCATGTCTACCATAAATGGAAATTAGTTTGATATCAGTTTGTCATGCCTGTTTAAGAATGAATCCTGGGATTTGTAGCTTGGTAAGCGTACTAGTGTGCCTAGCCTCTGGTTTCCAGATATAGTTCTGAAAACTTCTTTATTCCTTTGTTGCAAATTGAGCCTTACATTGTCTACTCATAAGTACATCCTACTGTATTCAATGGAGCTTACTCCCAGGTAACTGGGTAAAAACTGTGCAGCCTTACATTGCAATCCTAGCATTTTTACTCAGAACTAAGTTCCACTGAGTTCAATTGGATTTACTCTCTGGTATGTGAGTATGATCTTTTATTTTCCCTCTCTTCCCTCCCCCTCCCCTTTTATGAATGATCACCCACTCTGAGACCCCACAGCTAATTCTCCCCTGGCCTCCTCGCTGGCCCATGTAGGACTAATTCAGCCAGCTAGCCCTGGGGACTATCTAATGCTTATTGGATGGGAGTCATTTTGGACTCACAGCTGTCCATGGAGGCACAGGTCAAATCTGTGTCCAGGGCAGCTGTTTACCAGCTCCATCTGGTACGTAGGCTGAGACCCTATCTGCCTGCAGACTGTCTCGCCAGAGTGGTGCATGCTCTAGTTATCTCCCGCTTGGACTACTGCAATGCACTCTACGTGGGGCTACCTTTGAAGGTGACTCGGAAACTACAACTAATCCAGAACGCAGCAGCCAGACTGGTGACTGGGAGCGGCAGCCGAGACCATATAACACCGGTCTTGAAAGACCTACATTGGCTCCCAGTACGTTTCCGAGCACAATTCAAAGTGTTGGTGCTGACCTTTAAAGCCCTAAACGGCCTCGGTCCAGTATACCTGAAGGAGCGTCTCCACCCCCATCATTCTGCCCGGACGCTGAGGTCCAGCGCTGAGGGCCTTCTGGCGGTTCCCTCATTGCGAGAAGCAAAGCTACAGGGAACCAGGCAGAGGGCCTTCTCGGTAGTGGCGCCCGCCCTGTGGAACGCCCTCCCATCAGATGTCAAAGTGATAAACAACTACCTGACATTCAGAAGACATCTTAAACTTCAGGGAAGTTTTTAATGTGTGATAATTTACTGTATTTTTGGTTTCTATGGAAGCCGCCCAGAGTGGCTGGGGAGGCCCAGCCAGATGGGTGGGGTATAAATAAATAAATAAATAAATAAATAAATAATAATAATAATAATTTCCCCCAAATTGATCTTTGAATTTTATTGTTATTCATGCTTTTATACTGTATTTTATGCTGCTTCTATGTTGTATTACAATTAAGTGTTTTAAATTTGTTATTAGCTACCCTGAGCTTGGTTTTCTGAACCAGGAAGGGCGGGGTATAAATATATTTTTTGTTGTTGTTGTTGTTGTTGTTGTTGTTAGTATTATTATATCCTGCCTTTTCCCCTGACAGGGACTCAAGGCAGCTTACAGCTACAATTGTATTCCATTCCATTTATCTGTTGAAGGTGTTGTACACGATCCCTTCCCTCTCACAGTTCTACTTTACAAAGCGTGTTCTCCAATAAATGAGAGCACGTGTTGCGGTGTGGGCCACCAGGCCAGGCCTCTTGTTGCCAGGCAGGTTAATAGTTGTTGCCTGGCATCATGATTGGGTAACCGGGTTGCTGGGGCAAATTGTATGTTGCAAATTGGGTGGGTGGGACCCTAGTCTTTAAATATTGGTGCACTCTGGTTTCTCTTTCTCTTTGCAGAGTGCATCGGATCACCCGCCCGCCCGCCCTCTTTCCGGTTGACCTTGCTTTGCCTGTCATGGGGTCGTCTGCTTTGGAGCAGGGGCCTAGTAGAAATTTTGCCATTTGGTGATTGGCTGTGCCATTTGGTTTTTGCCTACTACTCAGCAATTCGTCACAACTTGTAAGGTTGCGGTTAGGCATTGGTTATAATATGCTGGTGGTGGAGGGGTCAGGCTGGGCCTGCCCCTCCTATTGCGCTGAAGGGAATTCCGTTAAAGGAATCCTGGGGCTTGCCATGATTTCGTCCAATCCCTGTTATGGGACCAGGGCCACCCAATCCCTGTTATGGGAATCCTTGTTATAGGACCAGGCAGGCAAGCTTTCGGGGAGCTGCTGGGGTGAGCGGCGTGGGTCTGACGCTTAGCTCAAATGACCCCCAAGTTTGACTTTCTCTTCTACTGGCTACCGAGCAGACCTCGGGATGTCAGTTCTGTCCCAGGCGGGGGGACAGATAGTCATAACCAATGTCTAAACAACCACTCACTGATTTTGTATTTTAATAAAGTTGTGGCCAAAATAGTGCCCAAAAACCAAAACTAAAATTACGTGTTATGTGTGAAGTTATTTGAGGGGTGGCCTGGGGACCTACACACGCAACAACCCTGCGAGGTAGGATCAGCTGAGAGGTTGTAATTGGCTGAAGATGACAGGTGTAGATGTGTATTTGACATCTATGTGTGCAGGAGATCAAACATAGGAGAAGCTCCCTGAGGTGGAACAGGATGTCCCTATTTCCATTTGAGAAATGTTGGAGGGTATGTTTCTGTGTGTGTACCTTCAACACATTATTGCAAAACAACGCTTCACAAAGTGAACAGTGCATGGTTCCATGGAAGTTTCAGATGCAAATATTAATATATATTTTTGGTCTCCCCCCCTTACTTAGCTTTGGTGTGCCCATTCCAGCAGTCCTCCTCATTGGACAGGCCTGCTGTCACTCTTTCTTCTTTGCAGATACTGTATGGTAAAGTTGACCAGAACTTTTTGGAAAGCTTCAGTTTTTCTTTAATGTCAATTACCTGATCAAAAAGACAAAAGAAGGACATGTGGTTAAAAAGAGATAAGAAAAGATGAATAGACTCAGACTGTGTGCGTGTGTTTGTGCACATGTGCATATTTTTTTCTTTTCAAGAATTACAAAATAGCAAATATTATTCTTGATAGTGGAGACTATTAAGGATAGAAAGATAATTTCTATATAGACTGAAACAAGGTGCAAACCACATGGGACTGCAATCCTATGCCCACTTATCTGGGAGTAGCTTCACTAAACTCAACCAGATTTATTTCTGAGCAGGCATGTAAAGGATTATGCTCTCAATTTACCTTAAGGCCTTTTCTACATAACATTTAAATTGCCTTTGTGCCTTCCCTATGCATGTGACTTTGTGATTATCCATCCAAAAGTGAATGTTGGTGAAAAGCGCTTGTAATTCAAATTGCGTGGCAAGTCCCCCTCCCCCTTTGAGAAATAAAGACACAGGACACGGTATATAAGGTTAATGGGCAAAAAAATGGCCACAACTTTATTGATTGCAGGAATTGAGCGGTATTGGCTTAGGCATTGATCCTATCAGCTAACTGGTTTCAGCCCGATTGCATGAAGGGTTAACCACCAATAGGGGGAGTCCTGCTGATGTACATCAACTAGGATCTCCCCTGGGGTCACCGCTTGGGGGCATGCCTTAGGCCCACACCTCCATAGGCTTCGGACAGGGCAATGCCCCCCGGAATCCTTTACCGGACTACCCTTTGCCTTGGGGGAAGGTGATGGCACTTCCTTCCCCCCTCATTTGCATAACAATACCCCTACCAATGCCTAACTGCCAATGCTGGGAAGTTGTTATGATTTGCTACGAGATAGGCGAAAAACCAAATGGCAGGTGCCAATTCGCCAAGTGGAAAAAATTCCTACCAGGCCCCTTGACGGTGACCAACCAAAGTCCATAGCAAGATCAGAAGAGTAAACTAAGGGGCGGGCAGGGTGGGAAACCTGATCAGCTGAGAGGCGAAGAGAGTCCTCGGGCGCGCCGGGCATAAATAGCCCAGGCCACGCCTCCCTGACCAGCTGATTGGCTAGGCAGGGAGCTGATGTGCCCGAGGATTCCCTCATTCTCGCGGGGGCTGCAAGCCAGCCCCCGCGTGCGTCGGGAGGGTGTGGGCCCACAACCCCACCTCCTCGCCAGTTCGGAAGTGGCTTTGTCAAAGTAGGCTTATATTTGAAGTATAAACTGAAGTAAGAAGAAGACCTAATAAGAAGACCTAGAAGCTTATCAGGAGTCACTCAGTTAGATGATCAGCAATGGTGGGCAATTTCCTTTGAGGCTTACCCTCTGCTACTGAAATATGCACCTTCAAGTTTGTGTGGTTTTCAAGGTCTTGCTCAGTTCACATGGAGCAATAGGGAGGCCTACCAACGAGAATATGTTCCAGAATCCTAGGAATTCCTGCTCAGTATTTCATGCAGAAAGCACACCTTTCTGGTAGAAACCCAGACAACTGGAACGGTGGAAGAAATGACTTTCCACATGTCAGAAAAACAGCATTTGAGCTTCAGTAAGAAGACCTAGGCTATTTAATTGATTTTTATAATACGTAAGCAAACCTGCCAGCCTTCCATTTCATTGTGCTGAGTCTGACGAGTTGTCTTTGCTGCTGTCTTAAAGAACAGTTGGCTCATCTCCTCGTTTCATAGACCCAGAACCATAAAGTACTCTAGATGGCAGCATTGGCCAATATTCTGCAGAATTAAGCGTTTCCCTGGCTGCACACAAAACATTACACCCCAAATAAAATTGTAGATTGTTCTACCGAATAGAAAACTGACAGGCCTGATATTTTAAAACTTGAAACTGACAGGCTGCTATTTTAATGAGGTCTGCCAGAGCCAAGGTTAACCAAAGCCTTAGTTCCTTACAAAGCATTACTGCCTTGCTTCTCAGCAGGAGGCTGCGCAATGCGATGCCTATTGATATCTTTATAGAGTTCTCAAAATTGCATCATGGGTGTGTCTGGTACAATAAAGGCCTTTAATTCTTTTTTAAAAATATGCAATTTTGGACAAATTTTATTTCTTTAAACAGAAATGGCCTTACCTTATTTTTTGTAAAGCGTAGCAGTGTACCATCTAGATCTAAACGGGCCCTTTTGTAATTTGAAAATAAAGTTGGAGACCTTTCTCGTAAAGAGATATCTCCTTCCTCTCTGATGTTTCAGAAACAGAGAAGGAAATTTAAAGGGAGGAAGTGTGCGTTTGATATTTGCAAATGGCTTCATGAATTTAGACAAGGAAATAAATGCCAGAGGTGGTCCGACAGCCCACGCCCATTTCATTTCTCTTCCGCGTTGTGTCCTACGTGAGCACCACTTGCATAAAAAGCATGCATCAAACTCAAACATGATTTTCCGGCTTCACACGTGACAGTGGTCTCTAAAGATAAATTAAAGGTTTGCTTCAGACACTCTCCCCCTCACATCCCTGGACCTTGAGCTGAGGGAGTTTGTGATGCTTGTAACTTGGCCAGGATAACCTGCAAGGTACGGGTTGAATGAACAAGCCTCTCCAAATTGATTCGATTTAATATCTGTATTCTGCTTTTCCAACAAAAAACAACAGCAAGGTAAATCTTGTGGTCTTGCACACCCTCCAACATTTTCCCAATGAAAATAGGACATCCCATTACATAATGAAAAATTTACTATTTACACCCCACACATTTTACTGGGTTGCCCCAGCCACCCTGAGTAACTTCCAACATATATAAAAACATAATAAAACATTAAATATTAAAAAAAACCTTCCCTGTACAGGATTGCCTTCAGACATCTTGGGGGTTGGATAACTCCATACCCTCCAACATTTCTCCACTGAAAATAGGGACATCCTAAGGGAAAGTGAGGGGACGTGGGTGGTGCTGTGGGTTAAACCACAGAACCTAGGACTTGCCAATCAGAAGGTCGGCGGTTCGAATCCCCGCGGTGGGGTGAGCTCCCGTTGCTCGGTCCCAGCTCCTGCCAACCTAGCAGTTCAAAAGCACATCAAAGTGCAAGTAGATAAATAGGTACCGCTCCGGCGGGAAGGTAAACGGTGTTTCCATGTGCTGCTCTCGTTCGCCAGAAGCGGCTTTGTCATGCTGGCCACATGACCCGGAAGCTGTACGCCGGCTCCCTCAGCCAATAAAGCGAGATGAGCACTGCAACCCCAGAGTCGGCCACGACTGGACCTAATGGCATTCCGGGATCAAATCAGAAACTGGGACACCTTCTCCAAATCAGGGACGTCCCTGGAAAACAGGGGCACTGCAAAATACCTATGGTGAGGGATCATGTGTCTCTTCTGAAAGTAGTATTTTATTATCTTGCTTCATGTTCAACACAAATACAGCTACTGAGTCCTCATACCATGTTTGTTTTAGGGAGAGAAAAAAAACAACAGCTTTCCAGTTTTCAGGTGGGGCAGTTGGGGAGGAGAGAAGCCACAGGGATCCCTTAGGCATTTCCTGATTCCATCACCACCCTTGCTGCTTTTGCTCATATGGGACTTTAAATGTGTGCTTGCTCTCACATTGTCTCACCTTTAGGAGGTGGAACTAAGAGCTGATGGCTTTAAATATTCAACTAAGAGCCATATGAGCTGCAAAATTGCTGCGTTCTTGGATATAGAATCATAGAATCATAGAATAGAATCATAGAATCATAGAAACATAGAGTTGGAAGAGACCACAAGGGCCATCGAGTCCAACCCCCTGCCAAGCAGGAAACACCATCAGAGCACTCCTGACATATGGTTGTCAAGCCTCTGCTTAAAGACCTCCAAAGTAGGAGACTCCACCACACTCCTTGGCAGCAAATTCCACTGTCGAACAGCTCTTACTGTCAGGAAGTTCTTCCTAATGTTTAGGTGGAATCTTCTTTCTTGTAGTTTGGATCCATTGCTCCGTGTCCGCTTCTCTGGAGCAGCAGAAAACAACCTTTCTCCCTCCTCTATGTGACATCCTTTTATATATTTGAACATGGCTATCATATCACCCCTTAACCTCCTCTTCTCCAGGCTAAACATGCCCAGCTCCCTTAGCCGTTCCTCATAAGGCATCGTTTCCAGGCAAACGATATGACCCACAATGGACAGGCAAACACCAAGACTGTAATATTTGTTTGTCTGTCACATTTATATCCCACTGAGACATTCATGGCAGCCGACATGTTTCTCTTCTTCCCCATTTTATCCTCACAACAAGCCCCAGAGGTAGGTTACGCAGTGAGACTGTGACTGGTCCAAGGTCACCCAGTGAGTTTCATGGCTAGGCAGAGATTTGAACTCTGGTCTCCCAGGTCCTAGTCCAACACTGGAAGCACTAAACTACATTGGATCTCTGGTTCGTTGCAATTTCTAACAGTCGATCTCATGTTAAGATGAGCTCTTGTTAAAGCAGGTTTGTTTATACACTTTCAAATGTCATCATATCTGCATCATCTCTCCCTCTCTGTTTAGTCACCTTCTCCAGATGACTGTGAAATAAGACTCCTAAAAATGGAGAAAGACAACCAAGGCAGCTGAAAGTACGGAAGCATAATTTAGCATTCAAACTGATGAAAAACAACAACAACACGAACAGGTTTTATATGTCACAGCAGAACTGCACCCACTTTAATATGTCCATCACACCCTACTGTACAATGTAGGCTTCAGAAGTAACTCAAAGTGGTGGCGAGTTAACTCCCTGAAGTGGAAATCTGAAAAAGTCTGTTAAAGATTTTCCTTTTCCTAGACAACTTGGGAACAGTGTTAAAAAGCTAAGTCATAAATCTGAGTCAAGGAAATCCAAAGCATTCTGACGGAGATGCGTTTTACTGCAGATGAGTGTAGCAACAGCACTGCAACCACACTAGTATCTTAAAGTGCTGGGAGGGGGCTGTTTCTGTGACACATCCATAGCTAAGTAAGTGGTGAAAATTCAGGGAGAAACTTTCATCTCTCTGAGAAAGTACAAGCAAAACAGGATCTCAGGCAAGCAGATATTAGTGACAGAATGTCAGGTCCCTGCATCTTTCCCACTGTTTAATAAAACTCATTTGCCTGCAGATAAGAAATGGCCCACCCTTTCGAAATTTTTGAAGGTTGTGAGAACGGTTACTTAAATGGTGAAACATGCATCGGTAAATCAGTAAACTGGAGGAGGATGGAATTTGATTGATGTGGATATTCACATTTGAATGGTGACGAACCCAAGGCAATTTCTGTGCATATCCAGAAACTTGAGACATACAATGGAATACCACTTTCTTTCCATGCTGTGCTCTCATGCCCCAGCAGGGTCAGAGATCAACCTGAATGGTGTTCCAGTCAGGCTGCTGGTCAAGGTCTGGAGGAGACACAGAGGCTGGTGATATCGTCACAAACCCACAGTACCATCTCTGACAATTTTAGACAGGCTCGGTATCAGCACAGGGCACGGTGGGACAAAAGGAAGGGAGACCAGGAAGGCCCACGATGGCTGGTGATGGCACCTCCCTTTCTGAACATCACTTTTCTTTTTTAAAGAGCCGGGAGGTAAAAGGAGAAGTTCCAGGTCAAGCAGCTGTGGTCACCATTTTCATTATACCCAGCGCCTCTGGGCTCTGTCACCAAAGCTTTAGCTACCTGTGAATCTAGGTTGGTACACACAGCTCAGTGGAAGGAATGAAGATATGATGTAGTAGTAAATGTAAAAGAGAAATCAACAATAAAACACATTTCCAAACAATTTCAAGTCCAATACAGATACAGACTTTGATAAGAAAATTTTAAAAAAAGGCTTTTTGGTACAGGAAGGCCTTCAATTGGTGCCAAAAAGGCTTTCGAGAAGGTGTCTGTCTGATGTGTAATAGGAGGGAATTGTAAAAGCTAGGTGCTGCCACCCCAAAGGCCCTATTCCACAGGAGACCCTTTCCTGCAAAAAGCAGGATTATAAGGGGTGAGACAGTTTTTTTTCTACTGAAGTTACAATCACCACAGAAAAGAAAATGGCAGGGATGGCATTGCTGCAGAAGGATATGCTAGATAGGAAGGGAAAGTGCCTTAAAGAAGTATTTCATGTTTGAACACTGGAGAGCAATAGCACGCAGTCTCTGGAAATACGAAGGGGAAGGAGAGAGGGCCAATTCATATCACCAGTGGACTCTGAAAACGGTGTGGGCAGGCACTGAGCAACATGAACACCAACAAAGAGGTTCCCATCACGCCACCCAAACTAACCCCTTTCCCGCGGCAAGGGCCACAAACAGACACTGTTACTCTTTTGTAGAAACTGGAAGTAGCAGCTTGAGTGCCAATGCACGACCATTCTGCAACATGAACATTTCCTGGCTGGCTCAGTCACAGCGGCACATTCCCAGGGGCGAACACACAACATCTGGAAAAGCCCTAAGTAAACACAGGATGCGGCGATATTCCCTTAGTAGACAGAGGCCTAGGTGTTTATTTTCAGGGCAGACATCCTGTGTGAAAATGTCCGCTTGTCTTCAGCCTTCATTCTCATTATCTTCTGTGAACTTAGCTCCCCTGATCACTCATTCATTCTTTTTCTTTTCTTCCCCCTCTACCACCCCATTTTACATAGTGCAACACTGACCCCAAAGTTTCCATGCTTAACATTTAATGATGGGATAGAGTTCTCAGTGTGTGCAAATTTGAGCTAGAGAGCTTAAAGCAACAGGCTGGTTCTACTCCACCAGCGAAATAACTTTTTTTTCCAGGAGGATTTTTCAGTGGACTTGAAGCTGACCTGGCCTGGGAACTCAGTTGGGCTTAATTCTGATTAGATCTGCATAGGGCTGCACTGTGAATGTAGTAAATTCCAGTCAGGCAATCTCACCAAAATGTTGGCTTGATGTGGGCTGGGTTGTAATATTTAAAGAAACAGCTAGAGAACCTTTTGGTAGCTGAACTTCAGTTTCTTCCTACTTAAAAATTAAAATAATAATAGTCAGGGCTATTTTTCCCAGCTGGAACTTGCAAGAACTGAGCTCAACATGTAAATAATTGTGTTATTTTCCGCATTGTCGGACCCTGTGTGAGAACCCAGAGGCTGAGAGGTAGGGTGTTTCAGAAGGAAACTGATTTGATATTGATTTATATATTAGTAACTTAACAACAACAACAACAACAACAACAACAACAACAATTTATACCCTGCCCATCTGGCTGGGTTTCCCCAGCCACTCTGGGTGGCTCCCAAAAGAATAATAATAATAATAATAATAATAATAATAATAAGCGATAAAACATCAAACATTAAGAACTTCCCTAAACAGGGCTGCCTTCAGATGTCTTCTAAAAGTCAGATAGTTGTTTATTTCCTTGACATCTGATGGGAGGGTGTTCCACTACTGAGAAGGCCCTCTGCCTGTATTAACGTAACATTTCTATATGTAACTGCACTTTTTGCAATACTTTAAGTTTTGTGTTGTTGCTTCAGTTTTTTGTATACTGCTTGGAGATATTTGTTTAATGTATTAAGTGGAATAGAAATGCAATAATAAAATAACAAAATCAAATAGCTGAAACACTTTTCAGCCTATGCTGAAGCCACGTCTCTTTATCCTGATACCCTATTCTTGTGATTGTTAATTGCTTTAACTGATTTTTAAAATTGCATTTTTACTTTGTCATAAGCCTACCCTGGGACCTTATAGTGAAGGGGAAGGTAAGGAATAAGCAGCAGCAGCAGCAGCAACACCAACAACTTTGGTCACATTTCTCCTTAGAAATATACTCCAGTGCCAGTTTACACTATTTTACTCAACAGCTTTTAATCTCTCTTTCCTAAAGGCAGGAAGGATTTAAATACACACAGGACTGCACTGACGGTTCCTGAGCCATGAGGCATTAGGACCAAACTTTTCTCAGAGAATCCTGCCCTCAGGAGCATTTCTGAAGGGTCTGAGGAGAAGGGTGAATTCAATGAACACCACACACGCCCTTCCTTCAAATATCAGATTTCACACAGCGGTCAAATTAAAACAAGGACCAGGTTTTCAAAGGTAACCAATGCAAAGGAAGTTTCACTAGGCTTTTAAGGATGAGTCATGCACAAAATACATTCCAAATATAATGGGTAGGACAGGAAAAGGCTTTGCTGAAGGAATGACGAGACCCTGATGGATATACGGTTACATGACCTGCTAGTGAACTCTCCTCGCTGCCCCCCAGCAATGCAAGAACGGGAGCAAGTCCTCCAATTAAACAAATGAATCTCCAAGATTGTCTGTATATAAGATAATAAACAGTAAGCTCATTCCGCAGTGGTGAAGCTTTATGTAGCCAAAATGGCACCAATCATGCAAAAGGATGAGCTATCTGAATAATGGGATGAACGGCAAAGTTTTCATATACATATAAGAACCTTAGGGGGGAAATCAGCCTAATGAGAACTGAGCAAGCTGAATGCAATGAGCATGGGGTGCTGATGAAGTATTGCATGTGTGTTTTGGGGGGGTTAGATGGAAAACTGATGGGAAAGAATGGAACGGATTATGGAGAAGTTCAGTGGTACCTCGGGTTAAGTACTTAATTCGTTCTGGAGGTCCGTTCTTAACCTGAAACTGTTCTTAACCTGAAGCACCACTTTAGCTAATGGGGCCTCCTGCTGCTGCCGCGCCACCGGAGCAAGATTTCTGTTCTCATCCCGAAGCAAAGTTCTTAACCTGAAGCACTATTTCTGGGTTAGTGGAGTCTGTAACCTGAAGCGTATGTAACCTGAAGCATATGTAACCTGAAGTGTATGTAACCTGAAGCGTATGTAAACCGAGGTACCACTGTATGTTGGAGGCTTGCTGGATTCCTGAACACTCTGCGCTGTAACATTTTGTTGCACTCCCCGCTGAGTTTGGTTATTATGTTCCAACTCAAGGTGACTTGTAGCAAGCACCTAAAAATGTACAACATCTTCCTTTTCCTGATTTCCACCAAAGAAATACAAACATGTGATTCAAATTTGTGCATATTCTTTGAAAGGAATTAACAAAAGGAGACTGGCATTTCATATTTCCCAATAATGGAAATTTAAGCAGGCAACAGAAAGAGGAATATAATAAATGGGAGAAGAGGGCAACATTCTGCGAGTGAATCCAATGCACACTTACCTGGGAGTAAGGTAAAGGTAAAGGTAAAGGGACCCCTGACCATTAGGTCCAATCACAGACGACTCTGGGGTTGTGGTGCTCATCTCGCTTTATTGGCCGAGGGAGCTGGCATACAGCTTCTGGGTCATGTGGCCAGCATGACTAAGCCGCTTCTGGCGAACCAGAGCAGTGCACGGAAATGCCATTTACCTTCCCGCTGGAGCGGTACCTATTGATCTCCTTGCACTTTGACGCGCTTTCGAACTGTTAGGTGGGCAGGAGCAGGGACAGAGCAACGGGAGCTCACCCCGTTGTGGGGATTCGAACCTCCGACCTTCTGATCTGCAAGTCCTAGGCTCTGTGGTTTAACCCACAGCGCCACCTGCATCCCTTTACCCGGGAGTAAACCCCATTTAACTTAATGGGGATTAGTTCTGGGGAGATGCATAGAATTAGACTGCAAAGGAGTCAAAGGTGAAGACTTTTAATTTCTGCCTTGTTGTGTTTAAACAGTCTAAAATGTGAAGAAAATGGGCAGAGAACTGGGAGTTC
Organism: Podarcis vaucheri; assembly: GCF_965113315.1. Lineage (NCBI taxonomy): Eukaryota > Metazoa > Chordata > Lepidosauria > Squamata > Lacertidae > Podarcis > Podarcis vaucheri. The sequence goes on along the minus strand of NC_138762.1, from coordinate 97,474,247 downwards.
ACCAAGAGAAAAGGTGGATTCAGTTACCTGATGTAGACATCAAAGTCATCAACATCTTTGATTTGCTATAATTCTTATCTCAGATTTTTCTCAGTGAAAGTGCAGTTTAGTTCTCGTGTAGCTGTAATTTATCCAGGCTTAAGACATGTCCTGTCAAATCTGTCACAGCCTCTCATATTTCATTTGTCCATCAAAGTCAATGGCATTATAGACGGGAAAATTGAAAATAAAGGGGGAAAACCTGCTCAGCAAAGACAGGTATTTCAAGCAAATGAGGGAATTTGGGGAAGAGTCTTCAGGGCAATTGATTTACTGTAGGTCTTCATGAATATAGAACTGTAATTTTTAGTCTTTAGGCACCCCACAGTATAGACACAGCAAGGCTCTTAACTGGATCTGATGTGTGACGAGGAAGCAAAGCAAAATATAGACAGAATGTAAAAGCTCAACAAGAATTTTTGTATGAAATGATTGTTAGGGCCCAGTGAACCTTCTGACATCAATTCTCTGCTCTTTTGATGTGTGTGTGTGTGATTTGCAATACAAAGCAGAACTAGAACATGATCAGTCACCAAGAAGACATACAGGGCTGCTTCTGAAACCAGTAGCCACGTATCCAGCATTGGTGCAGTTAAGGAATTTTGAGTACCGTATTTTTCGCCCCATAGGACGCACCGGCCCATAGGACGCACTTAGTTTTTTTTGGGGAAAATAAAGGAAATGTTTTTTTATTTCCCCCCCAGGTGCGCTGCGCTAATCCCGAAGCTTGGGGCGTGCGGAACTCAGTGCGCCCCAAGCTTCTGGGTGCAGGCAAGCTCTCCGCTAGCCCTGGGAGAGCTGGGTCTCCCACAGCTAGTGGATAGCTTCCTGAAGCCTGGAGAGCGAGAGGGGTCGGTGCGCACCGACCCCCCTCACTCTCCAGGCTTCAGCGAAAGCCTGCATTCGCCCCATAGGACGCACACACATTTCCCCTTCATTTTTGGAGGGGGAAAAGTGCGTCTTATAGGGCGAAAAATATGGTAATAGTGGACTTACAGGAAGGGGGCTTTTAAGATGTAAATTAAAAGTATTCAACAAAAATAACTGCACAACTGTTCTACTTGCACAACTGGACATGCCCACTCCTCCCCCTTGAGTCCATCCCATACTGCCCCTAGATCTGCTGCAGAGGGTTTGGGGAACCCTCTGAACAGCTCTAGGGAGAACATAGGACCCACAGAGGGGGAGAACCTTTTGTTGTGCAAGGGGAAATCCTTGCGCCAATGGAACATTCTCCTAAGTGCTACTTTGAATACAACCCAATGTGCATGACTTCACTTTTAAAAAATATGGTAAGCAAGCCCTCTGTGAATGGAGACCCTCATTGATCAGCGTCCTATCCCTAAAGAAGAAAAACGGACTCCTCTGCGGCTCGGATAACCCTTTTAAACCATGATATATGTTTTAGGATGTAACTAGGTGATATCACCACTGATGTCTTTTATTAATTTATGAGCAGAGGGCGATGTTTATGTTGCAAATTTATTGTAATGTATGTTGTTGGTCTTTTGCTTATTTTGCTTTGGTTCTTGTCTGTTTTTGTAAGTTTTTAGCTGTTTTAAATTTGGAGGATGGATGGCGGCTAACAGATTGAGGTTGAATCCTGACAAGACAGAAGTACTGTTTTTGGGGGACAGGAGGCGGGCAGGTGTGGAGGATTCCCTGGTCCTGAATGGGGTAACTGTGCCCCTGAAGGACCAGGTGCGCAGCCTGGGAGTCATTTTGGACTCACAGCTGTCCATGGAGGCACAGGTCAAATCTGTGTCCAGGGCAGCTGTTTACCAGCTCCATCTGGTACGTAGGCTGAGACCCTATCTGCCTGCGGACTGTCTCGCCAGAGTGGTGCATGCTCTGGTTATCTCCCGCCTGGACTACTGCAATGCACTCTACGTGGGGCTACCTTTGAAGGTGAGTCGGAAACTACAACTAATCCAGAATGCGGCAGCTAGACTGGTGACTGGGAGCGGCCGCCGAGACCATATAACACCAGTCTTGAAAGACCTGCATTGGCTCCCAGTACGTTTCCGAGCACAATTCAAAGTGTTGGTGCTGACCTTTAAAGCCCTAAACGGCCTCGGTCCAGTATACCTGAAGGAGCGTCTCCACCCCCATCATTCTGCCCGGACGCTGAGGTCCAGCGCCGAGGGCCTTCTGGCGGTTCCCTCATTGCGAGAAGCAAAGCTACAGGGAACCAGGCAGAGGGCCTTCTCGGTAGTGGCGCCCGCCCTGTGGAACGCCCTTCCAGCAGATGTCAAAGCGATAAACAACTACCTGACATTCAGGAGACATCTTAAGGCAGCCCTGTTCAGGGAAGTTTTTAACGTGTGATATTTTACTGTATTTTTGGTTTTTATGGAAGCCGCCCAGAGTGGCTGGGGAGGCCCAGCCAGATGGGCGGGGTATAAATAATAAATTATTATTATTATTATTATTATTATTATTATTATTATTATTATTATTATTATTATATATATGTTGGTGGGAAACTGCCGTGTGACGGGCCAATGGCCGTAATAAATATCAATCAATCAATCAATCAATCAATCAATCAGCGTGCTAAGAGGAAGGCACATTTGGCAAACCCTCACTGTGATCAACTCCCACCCCGAAACCTATGTCCCCACTGTGGAAGGACGTGCAGATCCATAATTTGCCTCCACAGTCACTTACAGACTCCCTGTTAAAACCTTGTTTATGGAAGACAATCTTACTCAGCTACAAGGGATCAACTCAGACAGACAAAGGTCAGGCAAGTGGCACAACCCCACCCTGTCATCGGCTGCAGATTGCAGCTTAATTAGAAGTAAATCCTATGGAGCTCACTTCTTATTCTGAGTAGATGTGTAGAGGAATGTACTGTCTATAAACACTTTTCTAGGAGTAATCCTCATTAAAAATGAGACTTCTGAGTAAACATGCACAGGAACACACTATAACTGGATTTTATGCTGGATAAGAACATTATATGAAAGATGCTGTTTTGGGGGATAATCTAGAGGAATTAAAAGGGATTTTGTTGAGGTGGCACTTAAAGAATACATTCAATGTAGAGTGTGATGTAATTGATAGGCACACCCAGCAACCTATAAGACGCACTTTTCCCCCTCCAAAAATTAAGGGGAAATGCGTGTGCATCTTATGGAGCGAATGCAGGCTTCATGGCTTCGCGTTGCTTTCGCTGAAGCCTGGAGAGCGGGAGGTCCCACTGCGCTCTGGAGGCTTCGCATTGCTTTCGCTGAAGCTAGGAGAGCAAAAGGGATTGGTGCACACCGACCACTCTTGCTCTCCTGGCTTCGCTTTGCTGGAGAGGCGCTGCGCAGCTTTCCCTCTCTGCGCAGCGCCCCTTCAGCGAAGCGGGAGGAGAAATAGAAGGGGCTCCATATCTCCTGCCGCTTTACTGAAGGGGCGCTGTGCAGAGAGGGAGAGATTTTTTTTTTTCTTGTTCTCCCCATCTAAAACTAGGTGCGTTTTATGGTCGGGTGCGTCCTATAGAGCGAAAAATATGGTGTCCTACTTTTAAAAGACATCTGAAGGCAGCCCTGTTTAGGGAAGTTTTTCATGTTTAATGCTGTATTGTGTTTTTAATATTCAATGGCTGGGGAAACCCAGCTAGATGGGCGGGGTAAATAATAATAATAATAATAATAATAATAATAATAATAATAATAATTAAAAAAAAATAATTTGGGATGGAAAGCTGATGATAGGTAGCTGTAATTGCAATGGCATTCGGTCCAGTGCAAGTTTTACAGTTGCAAAAAGTCACATGTGAAAAACACAACGTAAGAATGCAAGAGCCCTCAAGCTATCCACAGCCTGTAAGTAGCTTTTAAAGATATTTCAGATCTACTGTTCTCAGCGTCAGAGCTACTACTTCAAAATGCTTGCCCAACATAACAGGTTCCCCCCCTCCATTCTGGGCAAACTGGGCAAAGGACAAAACTTTGAGTTGCAAAGAAGAAAAATACTTTGTCTCACAGGCTGCATTTGAATCAGTGACACTGACTGAGTGAGAGAAAGAAGAGAGTGAGGTTATCAGCGAGGCTTAAAGGTCCGTTATTGAACCTGTAGGATTAAATTGCACAAAAGCAGCGCACTTTAAGGGCATTTGTTGTAATTGCTTTCCTCATAATTATTATAGGATTGTTATCAACACATATCAAATAACCATCATCACTTTAAAGGTAAGGGACTTGCGCTTACACAGACCCTTTTAAGTGTTGATAATCATGGTCACTGAAGATCAAATGCTATAGATCAGTGTTCCCCAACCTTGGGCCTCCAGCTGTTTTTGGACTACAATTCCCATCATCCTTGACCACTGGCCTTGCTAGTGAGGGATGATGGGAGTTGTAGTCCAAAAACAGCTGGAGGCCCAAGGTTGGGGAACACTGCTATAGATGATGTATTATTTGCACTTGGAAATCACTCTCTTTTTGTTATCGTTCTTATATTAAACAGCAGCAGCAACAACATGGGAGATCCATGGCTTTTTTGTTTTGCTCAGTGACTCTTCAGCAGGGGTCAGCAATCTTTCAGCAGGGGGCCGGTCCACTGTCCCTCAGACCTTGTGGGGGCTGGACTATATTTTGAAAAAGAAGAAGAATGAATTCCTGTGCCCCACAAACAACCCAGAGAAGCATTTTAAATAAAAGCACACATTGTACTCATGTAAAAACACCAGGCAGGCCCCAGAAATAACCCAGAGATGCATTTCAAATAAAACAACACATTCTACTCATGTAAAAACACACTGATTCCTGGACCGTCCATGGGCCGGATTGAGAAGGCGATTGGGCCGCATCCGGCCCCCGGGCCTTAGGTTGCCTACCCCTGCTCTTCAGTGTTACAGAGCAAACACTATAGCACAAAAAGGCAGGTTTACAGACTTAGTTTCTCCACTTGTTTCTGTTGGTGATTCCCACAATTTTGCTATGGGACCCTTAGTGTTCCCTATGATAGCTAGGGCTGAATAAACTTTCAGTTTCTTTTTTTGCAAATCTTAATATCTGTTTGCCTCTTTTTCACAACAATTTGTGACTGCATATTTTACCTAGTATGCAATTCTGGAAGCAATTTTCCTGAACGTAATGTATTTATCTATGCTCTTTCCATTAATATATATATTTTTTGTGCTCCTGAATTACACTTTGTTTTGTATGCATTCTTTCTCGCCACCCCCCTTTTTCCATTAATATATATATTTTTTGTGCTCCTGAATTACACTTTGTTTTGTATGCATTCTTTCTCCCCACCCCCCTTTTTCGGTTGGAGAACAGTGCCGCAAAGTTCAGAGAAGTGCAAATTTCAAAGGATTATCTGTTTCAGGTCACTTATTCGTTTGGGAAATGTGAATTAGATGACATGAAAATAAGAACAAAACAAATCCATCCCACCATTCCTAACAATAGCAGATGCCTTCAAACACTCTTAAGATTCTTGTTCAAAAGCAGATGTTGTCACCCCTTATTTTCTTTTTAGAGTGGAGATCTATGGTGACCTTCCTTCTTCTGGATAGTTGTTGCATAAACATGGAGTCTTCATTCAGACAGCAACTGATGATTTCCTTCTATCGGTCCACGATAGAAAGTGTTTTCTCATACCATATTACGGTGTGGTACGCTGGTTTGACAACCATGGACAGAAAGTCCCTACAGAGCGTGGTGAAGACAGCACATGATATCATGCGCTGTCCCCTGAGTCCGCTAGATGTGATCGCAGGAGATCGTTGCTTCAAAAGAGTGAGGAACATTCTTAGGGATGACTCACATCCTGGCCAGCACCTTTTTAATCTCCTGCCCTTGGGCAGGAGATATAGAAGCATGATAACAGGTTAAAGAACAGTTTCTACCTGTGGGCCGTGAGGCTGCTGAATGGAAGACAGCAACATTGCACCTGACGTTTGGGTTGGTGGTCGTACGACAGCACACAAGAGTGTAACAAGGGCTGAGAGATTGGGGGGGGGCCTCATTTAATCTCACTGTAAACAAGTGGTACAGTGACAATAAAATATTTCTATATTCTATAAATCAAAAACTTGCAGGGATGGATAGACTGCAGTCCAAACCAGCAGGCCTCTGCAATGTTTATATCAAATGTTAATATATTGCCTCTAGGAGAACCAGACAAGAGTTTGTGAGGAAGGCTGTGTTTGGTTTCAGAATTATTGCATGAAATATGGGCAATCTGTAGGACCAAGGATATATAACAGGAGATAAGGAAGACCTGGGTGTCGCCATATTTTCTATATCTTTCCTACTGCTTTAAGTTGCATCTAAGAGAAGTTGCTTCACTCCCTGCAAAGACTTTCTCTCTCTCTTTCGGTATTGGATGTTTGTTGGAGAAATGCTTTCACGTTTCGGGAAATGGTCAAATCTCTTGCAGGTTCACTGGACTTGAATATCCCTCCTCCCTATTTCATGATCCTTATTTAATGGAATGCTAACTTATCTGTGAGATTTGTTTACTTTTGACTACCCCACCACAGTGGCTTCTGATGCTGAGCTCATAGCTTTCAACTTTTCCCTTTTCTTGTGAGGAATCCTTTTCGGAATAAGGGAATTTCCCTTAAAAGAAGGGAAATGTTGACAGCTATGGCTGAGCTTGTCTTAGTATGAGGGCAAAAGCCTCTGCTCTCCCCAACCTCGTGCCAATACATGTCTATACTCAGTGAATCAGGCCATAAAACAATATAGGAAGTATTACCTAGCCACTGTGATCCACGCGACGGTCACCTCCAGACTGGATTATTGTAACTCGCTCTACGTGGGGCTGCCCTTGAGACTGACCCAGAAACTCCAGCGGGTGCAGAATGCTGCAGCGAGACTCCTTACGAGGTCTTCGCTGCGAGATCACATTCACCCGGTGCTATACCAGCTGCACTGGCTCCCGGTGGAGTACAGGATCAGGTTTAAGGTGCTGGTTTTAACCTTTAAAGCCCTATATGGCCTAGGACCCTCGTACCTACGGGACCGCCTCTCCTGGTATGCCCCACAGAGAAACCTACGGTCTTCAAATAAAAACATCTTGAAGGTCCCAGGCCACAGAGAAGTTAGGCTGGCCTCAACTAGAGCCAGGGCTTTTTCGGCTGTGGCTCCGATCTGGTGGAACACTCTGTCACAAGAGACCAGGGCCCTGCGGGACTTGACATCCTTCCGCAGGGCCTGCAAGACAGAGCTGTTCCACCAGGCCTTTGGCCAGGGCACAGCCTGACTCCCTCCCTCGGCAATCTTCACAGAGCTCTGGCCCAATGGTTGCTAGTGGCTTGAATTAATTAATTTTTATAATGAATGATTTTAGAATGTTGTTTATGTTGTACCTTTGTACTGTTTTATTGTTGTTAGCCGCCCTGAGCCCGGCTTCGGCTGGGGAGGGCGGGATATAAATAAAATTTATTATTATTATTATTATTATTATTATTATTATTATTATTATACAAACATCGTTGGACACTCTATAGAAATGGATGAAATGGCTTGCCAGATATTTTCATTTTCATATTTTATGAAGCTAGTAACATGGTCATTGCATCAACTGGAGTACAGAATTCAAATTACCATAAAAAAGAGGGGGGGGGGAGTTAAATTGCAGATAAAAATAAAGCCTCCAACCTATATAAACAACCGGCCTGCAGCTGGTGTAATTCTTTATAAAGGTCTTCATAAAAATACTCAGTTCCTATCAGAGGATTCATAAAAAACACCTTACGTAAGCCCAAATGTGCCACAAAGAATTTATATTCTCATGTCTCAATTCCTTATTTTCCCCACAAACCTCCAGAATAGCTTGAATGTTCTTTACATAATAATGAACGATTCCTCACTAAGTTCTCTAAAACAGTTGTGTAAGGGAAGGGGATAAGAGCCAGTGGCCGTGAACATGGCTGTGATTTGGGTACCAAAAACATGGCTCTCCGATTACAGTGCAGTGCACATTTAGGGAGCTTCCAGATTCTTGCTACTGTGAGGTGGACTTCAGTTATATTGGGTGCATTCAGAATATTGGGGAATGTTCCTTTCACATTGCAGTAGCTATTGTGTTCTGGAACTGCAGCATTTTGACGGATATACTGGCATTTTGCACTAAATTTAATTCATACCTAGTGGGTGTGGTCAGGGCCGGATTTAAGTTTGATGAGGCCCTAAGCTACTGAAGGTAATGGGGCCCTTTATATGTCCAGCTGTCCTTTGTCAACAACAAATTGTCACTCTTTTTTGTGTTGAATATATGCTATATGGTAATTTATGCACCTAATAGGTATCTAAAGCCATTTGCTCTATGTAGGTTTTATTTTATTAGTTTTTTAATCTTATATTTTGGAAATGTACATCCAGGATTTTTTCCTTTAATTTTTTTTGGGGCCCCCAAGAGAGTGGGGGCCTAAGCTATAGCTTGTTTAGCTTATACAGAAATCTGGCACTGGGTGTGGTGTGTCACAATAAACACCTTGAACAACGCCGCTGCTCCCCACCCTTTTCGCGCATGTGCGCTTCTTCTGTCCTCCATAATTTCTTCATGAAAAGAGCAGTATGTCCCAAATTTTGTTGTTTTACTCCCACAATTTCCCGCGGAGGCTGGAAATGACCCCCCCCCCGGAATCAAATAACATGGAAATGAATGCTAAACTTGCACTACATTTCATTATTTTTCTGGAAGTGGCTTTTGCATCATGTGGAATCTCAAATGTAATGTGGAAATTAACAGTTTGGAAAACATTGGGGGAAATGGAATAAACTGCAGTGGTAATGCAGCCATACTGGCAAATTCACAAACCCTCCAAGTGTCCCTATTTTCAAGGGACAGTCCCGGATTTATAAAAGAGGTCTCGGTTTATGTCCCATTTTTGCTTAAGATGTTTTTTTATCAGAGAAATGTTGGAGGGTGTGGAGTTATGCAACCCCCAAGCCAAGGAAATAAGCAACTATACAACCTTCAGAAGACATCTGAAGCCAGCCCTGGAAAGGGACATTCTTAAAAAATGTTTAATGTTTTAAAATGCTTTAATATATGTTGGAAGCTGCCCTGAGTAGCTGGGGCAATCAAGTCAGATGGGTGGGGTATAAATAATAACATCATTATTATTATTATGGAATAGGACATCCCTATTTTCATAGGGGAAATGTTGGAGGTTAGGCTTTAGCTTTGGTGTATGCAGGCTGAAAGCCTGAAGGAGTCTTAACTGTGGCTAGTTTCAGTGTGTTTTTGGTTATTTTGTTTTCTTACTTTGCTCTTCAGCCGTATACCGTTTCTGATTATTTCATTTCTGCAGAGGCTATGGTGGCTTGGTAAATTTTTAAGTGAGAATCCAGTCTCAGATATCTGAGCTGCCTAGATGCCAGCCTGTGGCATTATCAAGACAGCTGAGGTCTCAGAGCCCCTGCTTTTTTGTCTGTGAGGCTAGTTCAGAGCAGGCTTATGAAGAGAAAGAAGCTTGGTTCAATGAAAAGGTAGATTGATTTCTTACACTGCATGAGATAGCGATTTACCTGAGGTTACAAATTGACTGCAGCTGCTAAAAATAACGAACCAGCCTCATTTCTTACTTTTGGGGAATACTGATCTGAGGGATAGGAAACCAACAGTAAAAAAATTAATATTTAGCAGTAATCCTGTTGCTGTGCTTCATTATTTTTGATTAAATTTGTGAGAAAAGGTGTAGGTGATGTTCCCATTTTTATATTTTCCAGATCCTACACTCTCCACCCCCGCACACAGGTAATTATTATGGAACAACTATCCTCTTTGGTGAAAGCTTCATGCAGGGAAGAAGCCAAGAACTTTTCTAAAGGGCAGCATTGCGGTTCTAAAACCAAGTTTAAATGATGTCTAACCTTTTCTCACGCAAACTGTTTTGAAACATGTACACTAAGGATCAACAACTGCAGTGCCCCCATGAGGCAATTTTGGGCTCATTGGGATTTTGCCTTGCTTGGAAACTCACTATAGGGGCCTCCAGTTGCCTGCTAAATTGGACATTCGGATGGGTGATTCTCTCAACTTCAGTTTCTCCTTTTTCCAGTCTTAAATTCAGTGCTCTAGATTTCCACACCAGTCCTCCTGAAAATGCATTCCCTCCAACTTTTCTCCAACGTCCTATTCCAGGTATGTCGAACCACAAGTAGCCTGAGATCTGCCATCCCATATCAAAAACTGGCAGTGATCTCCTACACTCTCCCATTGTCATTTTTCAACTTAAACATATTATGTTTGGCTGAGCTTATGATAAAAATAATAACAAATGATAGTCGCTTGCACAAAACCTGAAAAGTTCATCATAAATCAATATGTTTTTTTAAAAAATATGTACTTTGAATACTTGTAATGTAAGAAAATAGCATTGAGGACAGAGTCCTACATAATCAGAACATGATGCACGGATTGTTGTTCACCAAAGCTCATGCCATAATAAATGTGTTAAGTCTTTAAAGTACCCCAGGACTCTTGCTGTTTTTCAAATGAGTCAGGGGCACATGTCATCCACAGCGGTTTCCCCCATAGTTCGAAACAGAAATTGGGTAAACTCAACTGCAGAGTTGAGAGCCTTCAAACGCCACCTTAAGAACTGGATGAAACCTGTAGAAGCCCTTTCCCCTGGATCCAACCCACCCCTTCCTTTCAAGTAAACCTAAACCGGCCCTTTCTCTTTCTGAGGAGGCAGTGTGCAGGGCTGCACACACACACCTCCCCATGTGGGTGGGTTGGCAACAGCCACAAAGGGTCCCCAACTCCCTCATGCATGTTTACTCGAGAGTAAGTCTTGCTGCGCTCGGTGAGAGAGCTTGTTGGTTTACAATGGGGAGGGGAGCAAGGCAATCCTCTCCTCAAGAGCTGGATCCTTGGAATGTCCAGCACCATCTCTCTCTCTCTCTCTCTCTCTCTCTCTCTCTCTCTCTTTCTCCAAACCAGTCCTTTCTCTCGAGGAGCCCGCGCACAGGGCTTCTCTCTCTCTCTCAGTCTCTCCATCTGCGTATGCCTCCACCTACCTCACGCCCATTTGCGTCTCCTCCTTCAGAGAGAGAGAGTTCGACAGAGATCGATGATAAACAATCACATGATCTACAAGTAGATCTTGATTGACATGTTGTACAATGCTGTCCTATTCAATAATACCACTACTAAAAAATATTTTATTATTTATACCCAGCCCATCTGACTGGGTTGCCCCAGACACTCTGGGCAGCTTCCAACATATACAAAAACACAATAAAACATTATAAAACTTCTCTATACAGGGCTGCTTTCAGATGTCTTCTGAAGGTTACATAGTTACTTATCCCCCTGGCTCGGGGGTCACATAACTCCATACCCTTCAATATTTCTCCAATGAAAATAGGGATGTCCTAAGGACATTCTGGGATCAAACCAGAAACCGGGACGGCTTCTGTAAATCTGGGACTATCCCTGGAAAACAGGGACACAGAGACGGTCTGAAAATGTAACAGCGTTTCAGTGCAAATTTGTTTGGAAAACTACATTGCAAAATTCAGAAAAGCATGATTTTTTAAAAAATAATCTTTATTGGTTTAAAATACAGACATAAAAGATCGTAAGAATTTTGAAGGATGCTAGGGTCTTGTTTCACTTATTGTTTTGGGAAGGGCTCATTAGACAAGTTCACTTTCAAATGTGAACTGAACTGAATATCTTCCCTATCTCTAGTTGTGGCCTTCTCACAAAAACAGTGAGCTCACGTGCTAGCACCACAGATATCTTGGTGGCATACATGTGAAATTCACTTGGTGTAAAAAGACACAAAGGCAACTCAGCAATGGGTTTAGGGTATGGTTACCAGATTTTTTCCAATGAATCTGGGGACATTTTGAAGCTGAGTAGCAATACGGAGTCAGTAGTGGGGATGGTGGGGCAAAAGACCCTGGCCCCGAGCACACAGTCATATTGTATAAAGGTGCAAAGCCCTTCTTTCGCACCCTGTGAAACATAAATGTACAGAGTTTTTAAAAAAACTGGGCAACGGCCACCCACCCACAACTCCTGAGCCTCCCGCAATCAGTCAAAACAAAGGGGGAATGGGGCAGGAGATCTGTACCACTGGATATCCCTGATTCCCCTTTGGCAGTGGTGGCGGCAGTGGCAGTCAGAAGCCCAGAGCCAGCCTGGTAGCGCAGTTGGCTCTGGCTGGCTTTAGAAGCTGCTCGCTGCCATGGCGCCCGCCATTTTTCCTCGCCAGAAGTCCCCATATGATGTGTTGTGCACATCATGTTGGCTATTTGCAGTTTAGTAGCGCTGCAGAGAGCTTGCTGGGGAGACCATGCATAACAAGGAACTCAAAAATAACTTTAACAAGGTTTTAATAACAAAACAAAAACTCCTTTTACACTAAAGATAACAAAAACAACAAACATGACCCAACCACCAACTGATCGCCCAGGGTAATGAGAGAGCTAGGTGCTGCTCCTTATATATTATACCCAATTGCTGACACAGCTTGATTAGCACAACTCAGCAGCACCTGCTATGTTTCACAGCTGTAAGACTGCCCTTGCCCTGGCCCTTAAAGGAATACACAACTTGTGAAACAATAATGAACCTTCACATTTTAAAGTGACCATTCAACACATCATATGGGGATTTCCGGCAAGGAAAAATGGCGGGTGCCATGGCAGCGAGCAGCTCCTGAAGCCAGCCAGAGCCAATTGCACTACCATTACCAGCTGAGGCTGCTGCTGCCACATTTCCCGGGGACAGATTTGCAAATCTGGGGACATTCCAGGGACGGAATTTGTTCAGGGACATATTTGCAAATCCGGGGACTGTCCCTGGGAACCGGGGACATCTGGTAACCCTAGTTTAGGGATGTCAGATTTGAAGGCAGGTTGGGGAGCAGGCTGGTGATGGGGGTGCTATGCTACAGAAGGGTTTTGGTGTCACAGCTGCCCGGCCATGTCGCTCTGCTACTTCATGCGCCTTCCCCTTTTGCTCAGAACAGACCTGCTTTCCTGCTCCAAGCCCAATATGAGGTTTACTTCCTTACTGAATGTGAATTCTACGAAATAAAGTTGCCGTTATGCAGACACGAGCCTTTCACCTTGCCTGTTCCCTACCCATCCAGCCAACGAGGGGTGGGAAAATTAGCCCAAACTCCTTTCTCCTTCACAAACCACAACCCTGCAATAAACAGAATATTGTAGCTGAAAACAAGTGCTGGTTCCTGAACGGGAATCGTTGGTGATTCCAAATGATGATGTATGAAAGAGAGGCAGGGAGATTTGATTTTCTCAGACTAGGCTGACCCTATAAAACTGAGCGGAGCAGAAAAATTGGTTTTACTAAGCAAACATGACATGGAAGTCATAAAAGGAGCAACGCTTACAATATGAAACATCAGAATGCCTCATTGCTATAAATATATTGTCTAAAGCAGAATGACATTTAAATGACAGCAATAAATGCATTTTCTTCATTATCCTTTATATGCTTGCTTTCCTGCCAATTTTATATATGCCAATGGAATCCCAGGGCCTAGAAATTTCGGTGCCACAACTGCCCTAGGTGAAATGCAATTTACTAGCATAAAATGTGCTGACTCTTTCAGAAAATGTTAAATATCTGGGGGTTTTTTTGATTAAAAAAACTTCCAAAAGCGAAGTTTCTGTCCACCATGGCTACAGACAATCTAGCCAAAGCTGAAATCAGTGAGTGAGATGCACATCCTAAACTGTCCCATTTTAATCAAGGGAATTTGAAAGGGGGAGTGTAGCTCTGGCTGTTTTCTATCCCCTTAAGATACAGATAGTATGTTCCGTCTGCTACAGACTGAAACAGAAAACAGAGGTGGGTTTAAGGGGATGGATGTCATACAAATCTGCTCCGAAAATAGCACAAGGCAAGGACTACTCTTTTGCCTTGTCACTTGACTCTAATTAAAACACCACATCCTTATTCCTTAAGCAAGTGACTTTGCATAAATTGTTGCACAGGATATACTAACCAGATTTTAATATTATGGATATTTAAGGCTTAAGTCAGACATCATCTATCTTAAACGGGTGGCTTTCACATAGACTGTTGCCAAATACACTGACATAAAACGGCAATCTGCATACAGGAAATATTACCTATCCATCTTTAATGTTTTATTTATAGAGAGGCGCCAGCTTTCACTCAAGTGAGAGCCTTTGCATTTGGCTTTTTGCAGTTTTCAAACAAAAGCTGCTAGCTCTTACTCAAGTGAGAAATTTTGCATTTGACTTTCTGAAGTTTTTGACCAAAGGCACTTAGGAATGCAGTCTTGTCATCAGTTTTGCACAGTCAAATCTACTGATTCAAATAGGCCTTGTACAGGCGTATCTGTGCACCAGATTCAGCCCAGGAGCATTCATGTGTGTTGTGCAAAAATCACAGTTCCCAGTACTTCAGTTAACGCCAGAGTTAGTTGAACATCTGACCCCAAGGCTCCTCTTTTTGCAATCAGTGCCATAAGCTCCAAGCTGGGACATAACCACATGCATATACATTTCTGTACAATGACAAATCATGCTTCTTCATTCTCAGAATCATATGGAAGACATCACAAGTGGGGAAGATGACTCTGATCTGAACCAGGTTGGCTTTTCTCAGTATACATCAAAATGGGTCTAGTTCTCAGTGATGGCTGCAAACAGAGAATCAGGGTTCAGGGAAGCAATGCAAAAAGTCTACGGATATCTGAGCATGTATAAAACGTCTCTCCCAGTACTGAGATCCTGCTATCACCTCCTGTAAAACATATGTGTGGGTTTAAGAAGGACAATGAGCAGCCACACCTTTTCACTACTTTCTGCTAGCAATACGGAAGCAGGTGCCACAATGGAAAATACAGTTACAGTGGTGCCTCGGGTTACAAACACCTCAGGTTACAGACTCCGCTAACCCGGAAGTAGTACCTCGGGTTAAGAACTTTGCTTCAGGATGAGAACAGAAATCGCACAGCGGCAGCACAGCAGCAGTGGGAGGCCCCATTAGCTAAAGTGGTACCTCAGGTTAAGAACAGTTTCAGGTTAAGAACGGACCTCCGGAACGAATTAAGTTCATAACCAGAGGTACCACTGCATTTCTCTAGGCAGCTGGAAGCAGCAGACAGTCACTGCCCACACCACCAGGGCTGGGCCATTTCAAAATCAACTGGTTCACTGAATCAATTGCCCAGTAAGCAACCATGGCAGGACCATCTGATCTGGAGGTAATGGTCTCCCATGATGTCACTGCCACAATAGGAATGAAAAGAAACTGGCACATTCCAGTTAGGCCCCAGAAGGCCAAGGTCTCATCTCAAGTAAATATCTCCTGGCTACGTCTGCTTCTAGGAGGTTTGGTCCATACCATAGTTCTCAGGGACCACCAAGGCCTGCTTGACTGATCATTATAGGAACTTTGTGCCATTCACAATCCCTGAGTTTGCTCATTGCCCCTTCCCTTCCTGCTTTTTCTTTTTGTGAGTCGTCTTGTTAAACTGTAAGCTTGAGGGCAAAGTCTGTGCTATTTTCATTAATTCGGCCACTCTGAAAGCTTTTCTGGCCAAGCGATGGGGTGCAATGTCTTTGAAGGACTGAATGAATGATTGACAGAGAACACTGCTTTGCTAAGCCCAGGTGAGGACTCAGCTTAGAGAGGACAGACAGGCGGCTGAGTGGCTATACCAGCTTCTGCTGCTCTTCCTCCTCCTCCTCCTGCCACTTGTTCACCCCTTTCTGCCACTAACAGTGCTCTTCTTCCTTGTGTTACATGGCGGTTTTTCCCTTGTGTTACATGGGAAGGAGAGAGGAAAGGATAGGAGTAAGTTTCATTCCACCCAGGTGTAGTGGGTGAAAGCCAGTGTGATGTGAGGATGTGAGGGGAAGAGACCACCACAAAAACCCACAGCTGGCTTTGCAAGTGGGAAGAGAAAGGTGTGGTGAGAACAAGGCAATAGCATCTCTATTCAATGCTAGACATCTTCCAATGGCTGGGGAAGGACTCTGGACTCAGCTAAAGAAAAGGGTAAAGGGACCCCTGACCATTAGGTCCAGTCGTGGCAGACTCTGGGGTTTCGGTGCTCATCTCGCTTTATTGGCTGAGGGAGCCGGCGTACAGCTTCTGGGTCATGTGGCCAGCATGACTAAGCCGCTTCTGGCGAACCAGAGCAGCACACAGAAATGCCATTTACCTTCCTGCCAGAGTGGTACCTATTTATCTACTTGCACTTTGACGTGCTTTCGAACTACTAGGTTGGCAGGAGCAGGGACCGAGCAACGGGAGCTCACCCCGTCATGGGGATTTGAACCACCGACCTTCTGATCGGCAAGTCTTAGGCTCTGTGGTTTAACCCACAGTGCCACCCGCATCGCTCTCTGGACTCAGCTACACAGCTGCAAGTAAAACGTTTTTGAACGTGTTGTAAAGTGCATTATATTTTTTTTATAATAATTTTTATTACATTTTTCCAAATTACAGAAAGAACAGAAGGAAAAGCAGAATAGAAGAAAAAAAGAAAAAAGAACAGAAAATCACATCCATTTCAACAGCTTATTTCAAATTTCCATTGGACTTCCCCACATCTCCCGCATAATGCATTCTTGATAATAAAGTCATCAGCAAATTATACCCTTATTTCATGTGTTTCTTTATATTTTCAGTTGCAATTTAAGTTTAAATCTCTTATTCTCCATTTACTCTAAAAATATAACATGATATCATTTTTACCCATTTAAACTTTGATTCTTTCACAAATGTTAGCAATTTCATAGATAATTAAATTTCATTGCTGGGGCTAACGTTCCAAATCATACGACGTCTTATGTTTCATACAGCTTATAATACTTTTGCAAATAGTCTTTAAATTTTTTCCAGTCCTCCTCCATTGCCTCTTCTCCCAGGTCTCGGATTCTTGCAGTCATCTCGGCCAGTTCCATGTAGTTCATCAGTTGCGTCTGCCACTCCTCCAGTGTGGGCAAATCTTGGGTCTTCCAATGCTTGGCGATAAGAATTCTTGCTGCAGTTGTAGCATACATAAAAAAAGTTCTATCCTTTTTTAACACCTTCTGGCCGACAATGCCCAGAAGGAAGGCCTCTGGTTTCTTGGGAAAGGTGTACTTAAACACCTTTTTTAACTCGTTATAGATCATTTCCCAAAAGGCCTTCAATCTTGGACAAGTCCACCAGAGGTGAAAGAATGTCCCTTCAGCCTCCTTGCATTTCCAACATTTATTATCAGACAAATGGTATATCTTAGCGAGCTTGACTGGGGTCATGTACCACCTGTATACCATTTTCATAATGTTTTCTTTCAAGGCATTACATGCCGTAAACTTCATACCGGTGGTCCATAACCTTTCCCAGTCCTCAGACATAATATTGTAACCAATGTCTTGAGCCCATTTTATCATGGCTGATTTAACTGTCTCATCCTGAGTGTTCCATTTAAGCAGCAAGTTGTACATTCTCGATATTACCTTGGTCTTTGGTTCTAACAACTCTGTCTCAAGTTTCGATTTTTCCACCTGGAATCCTATTTTTTTATCTAGCTTAAAAACCTCATTAATTTGGGCATAATGTAGCCAATTTTGCACCTTATCCTTTAATTTTTCAAAGCTCTGCAACCTCCAATTACCTCCAATGTTTTCTATTATTTCCCAATATTTCGGCCAATATGCCTCCATATTGGATGTTTTCCGAGCTTTGGCCTCTATTGGTGAAATCCACCTCGGGGTTTTACTTTCCAATAAGTCTTTGTATTTTTTCCAGACCATAAATAATGCTTTTCTGACAATATGGTTTTTAAACATTCCATGTGTTTTCCCCTTGTCATACCACAAATACGCATGCCAACCTAACGAATTATTAAAGCCTTCCAGATCTAGGACATCAGTGTTTTCCAATAAAATCCAATCTTTCATCCAGCAGAAGGCCGCAGCTTCATAGTATAACCTTAAGTCTGGCAGGGCAAACCCCCCTCTCTCCTTTGCATCAGTTAGTATTTTAAACTTTATTCGGGGCTTTTTGCCCTGCCAGACAAATTTAGAAATGTCCTTCTGCCACTTTCCGAAACAATCCACTCTGTCCACAATCTGCAAGGCCTGGAACAAAAACAACATTTTTGGCAAAACGTTCATTTTTATAGCTGCAATTCGGCCTAACAAGGATAGTTTCAATCTTGACCAAATTTCTAGATCTTTTTTAACTTCTGACCAACATTTTTCATAATTATCTTTAAATAAATTCAAATTCTTGGAGGACAGATTGACCCCCAGGTATTTCACTTTTTTAACAATATTTAGTTCTGTTTCCTTCTGAAACCCCTCTGTTTCAGTAACCGTCAAGTTTTTCCCTAACACCTTAGTTTTTTGTTTGTTCAGCTTAAAACCCGCCACCCGACCAAATTTCTGAATCAATTCCAAAACTCTTTTTGTACTAGGTTCTGGCTCCTGTAATGTTAAAACCAAGTCATCTGCAAATGCTTTCAGTTTATATTGTTTCGCTCCGACCCGTATTCCTTGTACCTGCCGATCCTCCCTTATCATATTCAGCAAAACCTCCAGGACTGAAATAAACAACAGAGGGGATAGGGGGCACCCCTGGCGTGTTCCTTTTTCAATATGAAGTTCTTCTGTCACCACATTGTTCACTATCAACTTAGCTTTCTGTTCTGAATAGATTGCCTCTATTCCATTCTCAAACCCCCTTCCCACTCCCATCCCTTCCAAGTTTTTCTTCATAAATTTCCAAGAAATGTTGTCAAAGGCCTTCTCCGCATCAATAAAAATTAACACTGCTTTGGTGTTAATATTTGTTTGTAAAAGTTCCAGAATATCGATAATGTTCCTGGTATTGTCATACAAATGTCTACCTGGGAGAAAGCCTGCTTGGTCCTTATGGATTACTTCATTTAGTACTTTTTTAAATCTGTTAGCCAAAACATCCGCAAATATTTTGTAATCCACGTTTAGGAGTGAGATGGGGCGGTAGTTCTTGAGTTGAGTCTTTTCAGTTTCCACTTTAGGTATCAGTGTGATGAATGCTTCTTTCCACGTATCTGGTGCCCTCCCTCCCCCCATAATCTGGTTGCAAACCTCCATTAATGGTTGTATCAAATAGTCTTTTAAAATCCTGTAGTACTTGGAGGTGAGTCCATCAGGGCCCGGAGATTTGCCTAGTTGCATATTCTGAATGGCATCCTCGATTTCCTGTTGTGTTATTTTACAGTTCAAGATTGATCTCTTCTCTTGAGATAGTTTTGGTAGGCCGTTATCTTTCAAGAATTGTTCTATCTCAGTTGCTTCCTCGGATTCTTGTGTGTACAGTTTTTTAAAGTATTTCTGGAAACACCTTCTAATTTCTCCCGGTTTCTGAATGTTTTTCCCTTCAACTTCTAAGTTGGTGACATAATTTAATTTTTGTCTCTTTTTCAACTGCCAAGCGAGCAGTTTCCCACATTTGTTCGCAGATTCAAAAGATCTTTGTTTCATTTGTTTGATTTTCCATTCCACTTCTTGGTTAATCAATTTCGCATATTGTGACTGGTGAAATTTGATTTCTCTTAAAGTCTCTTTTGATTTTGGATTCACTCTTAATTTTTTCTCTCCATCACTTATCTTCTCCAATATCTTGTCTTTTTTACTATTCCAAAGTTTTTTCTTGATTGTATTCTGTTGTATCAGAAACCCTCTCATAACAGCTTTGCTTGCGTCCCAGATAATTCTTTTTTCCACCGAGGTATTCAAGTTAATTTCAAAATAATCCTTTAAAGTTTTTTGGGCCTTCTTTACGATCTCTTGATCTCTTAACAGGTTGTCATTCATTTTCCATCTGAAGGAGTCGGCAGTAGTAAATCTCATTTCCATTTTCAAAGCGTTATGGTCGGAGCAAGTCTTTGGGCAGATTTCTATTTTTGTAGTCTTAGGTGCCAGCCCTCTAGTTGCCCAGATTTGGTCGATTCTTGTCCATGACAGGTGGGCCTCAGAAAAGAAAGTTCCTTCTTTACCTAGGGGGTTTCTCGTCCTCCATAAATCAATTAGGTCCATATTGTCAGTTAGTTCAAAGAAAGTTTTTGGTAGTCTTCCATCTTTAGTCAGATTCTGATTCTGTGACTTATCCATCAAAGTAGAGACGACCCCATTCATATCTCCCATCATAATGATGTTGGAATAGTCCAGATAGTCCAGTAGTGTCTCATGCAGCTTCTTATAAAATTCTGATTTCCCCTCATTTGGTGCATAGATTCCTAATATCAAAACTTTTTCTCCTTGGGTCGAAATTTCAATAGCCAGGATTCTTCCTTGTTCATCTTTAAACAAAAATTTTGGTGATAGATTCTCTTTGGCGTAAATCACCACGCCTCTCTTCTTGACTCTATCTGATGAAATAAATTCTTGGCCTAATCTTTTATTCATTAACACCTTCCTGTGTGACCTGGTCACATGAGTTTCTTGCAAGCAAATTATATCCAAATTCTCTTTCTTTAGGATATGGAAGATCCTTTTGCGTTTTTCTGGGGAATTCGCGCCGTTAATGTTCCAACTATACAGCTGCAGAGACATCCTGTGTCAATCTGTTGTTACTCTTGTTGGGTGTCTTCTTTTTTGTCCAAATCCGAGGGTGGTAACTCTTTTCCTGACTCTGGTGGTGGCCAAATAGCTGCTGCTCCTTTCTGCAAGTCTTCTCCGTGGTCGTGTAGGAACTTCTGGCTATCCTCTTTCGTTTTGATTTTTATCTTCTTTCCTTTGTATTTGAATGAGAGGCCTTGTGGGAACTCCCACCTGTAAGGTATTCCGTTACCTCTCAAAAGTCCAGCTAGGTCAGTGTAGTTAGATCTTAGATCCAGTAATTGTTTAGGAATATCCTTGTAAATTTGTGCTCTTCTGTCCTGGATCACAAGTGCTTTATTAAAATGTAGGTCGAGTATCTTGTCTCTCTCCTGCTTAGTCCTTAAAATAATCAAACAGTCTCTAGGTCTGGTAAGTGCATTATAAAAGTGTGACAGTAGAGGACGATGGCGAGCTATGGCAAATTCAATACGTTTTTTTAAAAAAGCATTTTCACAACATTTCTTTTTATGTGTGTGCAGATTCCACTTCACTCTCTCTGGCCATCTTCATGAGTTCAGTACCATTGCTCACCATTTTGGGCTTGCCTGAAAGTTCACGGAGAGAACAAGTCTTGCGGCAAAAGTAAATAAATCCCTTTAGTTTCAGTATCTGACTTTTTCCCCTAAGCACTAGTAACATCCCTAGAAGTCCATAAAGTGTCAAACGTCCATTACGAGCCAAAGAGAAATGTATTAGGGGCTATATGTTTGGCTTGGGAAATCACTTTTCATTTGCTGTAAACCAACTTCCTGTTATGACTTTGTCTGTCAAAGGCAAAATCTTCCGCAGCGCATTTCTGTTATGACTACTCAAGCAGTGCATCTGTTAAAACCAAAAAGCTGAAAATGGTTTGGGAGAACTAGTATCAAGAGGATAGATGAACCGGGGTTTTCCATTTGCAGCTCTGGCCTTCTTTGTCTTGCGATAAATTCAGACTGCAGCAAAGAGATTTAATTTCACTTATCATATTCACCCCGGTTCTCAAGTGACTTCTTCCTGGAATGATTTCGACACACACTACATCAGCGTTGTCAAATGAGATTTACATTCCCAACCGAGTGTGAGTCGCCAGTGTCATTCCCTGCTTTCCCTCTGTCGGAGGGAAGTCGCTGCCTCCAATTTTGCTGATCTAGAATGAGGTTAAATAAAAGCAGAATTCTGAAACATTTGCTATGCTCATACTAAATCAATAATAAGAATTGTGAAGCCGATTCAGACATTAAGAAAAAGAGGTGGTACAGTCCTCTCCGGGGAGGACTTCAGAATGAAGATGGAGTATTGTATGCCCGAGAATTTACTGAATGAAGAGTACCTTAGGGGAGAGCCTTTTCCCTTGTTACCATTTTACAGAAAAGGTCAATTGTCACCATAGCTTTTGTTCTCAAAGGCTCAAGTTTCCTCAGTGTTGGGCAGTCTATTCAGTTGTTTCATGTATTCATTCTTTATAATTACTATTACTGAACTGAAAACCTACCAGAACCGAAGAGAACTAAACTGGGAGTAACAGGTTCCTCTACGGAAGAGATTTAGAGAGGAGTTATTTTACGATCAGCATTTTTTTTCTTTAACCAAAGAAGAAGGCTGCGAGGAAACCTAGCTCCAGAGATTCATGGTTGTTATTACAGTAGAATATTGCTAAAAATCGCCAGCTGAACGACCAGTTTCTTTTGGACAGCGGTTCTTATGAAACATCAGAATTTAAGTAGCGTTGTGGTGAAGTAGTTCAGCACCTTCATATGCTAAACAGCAGCAAAGCATCAGAATTAGCATAATGTGAACGTAGTTGGCTGCTTTTTGGAATAATATTGCAGTTTAAAAAGGTGTGCGTGCATGCATGTCTCTGCAGGATTTCGAAAGCCATTGTTATCTAATTCCTTGTCAACTGAATCTAGTAATAAGCTATGAGTGGGAGAAAAAAAAAACAATCCAGCATCTAATCTAATATTGCTGGGACATCCTTCTCCACTGATATCAAACGGGTAAACTTTCTCTTGCAGGATTCAGCTCGACTTTTAACAGTGCTGTCTGCAGTTGTCAGAATCTTGGGAAATAAGGGTCATGTTCAGCCTTCATCTGTGAGACGTTCTCTTATGGAGGAACTGAGCACCACATGAACCTCTGTGATTGTTTATTTCAGACACTGGACCTGGTGCCACCAAATCTACAATTTGAGATAGTTATCAGGCACAAAGGGAAATGGGTTTCTGAACCCCTTGCCCTCATGCTTCAAACCAGGTGTTGTTGTTTTTAACTTGCTGAGGCCATTTGTAGACCACAGTGGTCCAGGCACTGGTGATTTCAAGACTGGTTTACTGTAATGAACTCTCCATGGGGCTTCCTTGTCAGTTTGCATTTCTTTGTACAGAAAGTATTGATCTGATGTGTAGAGATCTTTCCTATTCTAATTAATTCAAGAGGGGCCTGAAAGCTTCTGGAAGTTTCTCTGTGTGAAAGAAACAAGCAGATGGTTCATGGTGTTTGGGTTATTCCTTCAGAGAAGCTGAGTACAGCTGGTTTAAATGGTTCTCTTATCTCTTTCTGTCAAGGTCACTATAATAATAGGCCAGAAGGAGCCTGGGTTTCACTCACTTTCACTTTCTTTCTCCTTTCCTTCTGGTGTGGTGTTCTGTATGCTTAGTGCTAAGTTTTAGACTTATTATAAGTTATTGCAAGTTTAAGGTAAGACTGTTTGCAACTGGATTTCTTATGGACAGTGCCAATCTTGAATGTATTGGATTTGTGATCATTATGCTCATTTTGCCTTCAGTAGCAGTAAAGCTCTGCTGGATGAAATATTAATTGCATCTGGTCCACTGTTTGGGAATCCTGCAATGTGTTTAAGTTTTAATTCTGCTAACGATACATTGGAATTTACTCTGGATCAATATTGAGTAGAATTCCAATGACATTCCTTTGGCCTTAGTCCAGAAACTGCAGTTAGTGCATAATGCTGCAGTGTGATTTCTGACAAGAGAGTGGCAGCTGTGGCAGAGAGTGTGAGGTGAGGAGAACTGTAGGTGGCTCACCACTTAAGCATATCTGGCACCGTGGTGCAAAGATCCCTTCAGGACCCCACATCCCATTTCCCAGAGTTGTCAACCTTTTCCCAAGCCTCTGTGGGGATTGCTCTCCTCCTGCGGGGGCTTGAGAAGGAAGTTTCATGCCTGCCAGCCATATGGTTGACGGGGCACAGCTGGCAGGCATGCAGGAGGGAAAGGGGAGGCTGCTGGCAAAGCCATGTAGTTCCCCTACTTGCTGGGGTGCCCCCAAGAGGCCAGCGCCCTGGCGCAACGCACCAATAAACCCAATGGGAAAGACAGCTCTGCTCCCAGTCAAAGTAGCCTTCTGACAAAAGTAGATGGTTGCTGGAATTGTAGTAGGCCAATCTTGTTCTTCTGTTTGGGAGGCCAGGATTGAAACCCCACATTTGCCCCCGGCTCATTTGAATGGGCAAACCATGTTCTATCAACATCAGTTTTTCTCTGGAATAGCACAGTGAGATGTTGCAGGAAAGAACATCATTAAGATTAGGGATCACTCTTCACGTTCAAGAAGATGTGCTACACCTCTGATTAAGGATGACCACAGGTGCTCCCTTTTATGAAGAACATTTCTAAAGGAGTTCAACTCCATCATTGTCTCTTACAGAGAAGACAGACAGACAGGCGGAGGTTGCTAAATGGAAACTGTATGCTTTGACTGGGATAAGATCCTCTGTTGTGATCTCAACCACGATATGTTCCATTTTATGCATGAGGAAATGGCACCTGCAGCAGCTTAGCAACCCAGTAGTGTGAAAATATTGGCACGTTTACATCATTGGCTTCTTTTCAACCTGTTATTTTCTGACTTGGAGGTGTGACTGAGACCATGCAAGGTCTTGCCCCTTTAACATATTCTGTTGTCACATCTAAGTATTCCGTATTCACATCTACATATACCCATGAAGAAGAATTGCAGTAGAGGCTGTATCTGTCCCGTGGTGTTAAAGATACTAGACGTCATTTGCATTCATTAAATATGAATTTATTCTACTTTATATTCTGTGAATGCTTGAGAGACAAATTGTATATTTAGAGTATTAATATACTTCCTGACTCAGACATACTGTATGTCTGCAGGTTTAAGCAGCGATGCTAGAGAAAAATCCTCTCTTTTTTTTTGGCTACATTGCAACACACCAGCTAACTGTAAATGAAATCTGGCTGGAGGATTATGGTGGCTGCAGACTGATTAAATGTATTCTATTGAGAAAAGTGTGCTGATGTGCCCCAGGCAGCTGACTCAAATTCATCCCTCCTTCAAACACAATGCACTTCCTCCTGGCTTGCTGATGCAACAGATAGAGAAATGGCCAGCTTAAGTGGATGACATTAAGGAATTCCTCTGTCATAGCTCTTCCCTGACCCACCAAGCAACTGTAAGAAGTTCTGGAGTCTGACATCAACTAAACCAGTTTTTGAAATTAAGCACCCCCATAGTTCCCCCTTGGATTTTCCTGTTATGAAATTTGCTTGACTGCATAAGCCTAACCAGAGGATATGCTATGTTTTCCTGGGTGGCGCCCAGACTATGAGATGGATAGATTCTATTCCACAACCCTTGGTAAAACAGGAAAAGCAATAGTCAGGAAAAGGTAGCGCAGGAGCTGTGAAATCACTTTTCAGAAGTACATGACACATAAATAAATGTATGAATATCTTGCTCTGGCATTCGCTGATTGAGTCCTTATGGAAAGTAAGAAATTGCCTGTATTTCTGACTTCATTCTTACCATGACCTATCCCCCCCCCCGTCCAGCTCAGAAATAAACACTACGAACAGAGAAACGATTGCTACAAACAATAAATTAAATGAGCTTGTGCACTAGGTATGCAAGTCAAAGGTACAAATCCCATTGTGAAATAAGTACTGTGTTGATTCCATTGCTATAGTTTTTTTATGATGCATTAAAAATAACATAAGATATATTTCTATTATTTCCCTCCCTTTTTACAATAAATTAAATGTAGCTTGTGGGAGGGCATGTACCTTTGAAGTTTACTGAATCTTGCATTTCTCCAATTGAACTATCTACCCACTATCCTGAAATACGAAATTTTACTCTGGGTCCTTGCTGAAACTAACTTTTACTTCATGCAGTCCTTTCCAGATCATTTAAAGAGTAGAGTCTGCAACAATTAGAATGGATTGAAGCAAATGCAGAATCATGCAGAGGATGGAGACACCTGAGGGCCAAACGAGATGAGCAATTACACAAACGGCTTTGGAAAAGGAAATTCCATACAGGGAGATTTGCAACCACTGCGGTGGCCAAAGGGTTAAAGCCCCCCTATTCCCCACACCAGAGTCCCGATCAGATTCAGAGGCTCCTTGTCCACACTTTATTTTTTTAAAGCCATTAACACAATTGTTTGAACGGCATTGCATTTAGTTGGGTGCTGGAGAGATGTAAGAACACAGTCTAAAAGGAAATCTGTATGATTGGTGTGTCATTTGAATTTTAAGGCAGAAGAAAAAAACAACACATTATTTCAGTCATTAGAAGTTTGGGAAACACTGACTTAGATGAAAACCACTCTGGGAAATGAGGGGTGATGAAAAGAACCCGAATCACCCGTTCCAAACACTGAGATTTCTGAAAACTGGAAATGAACTCATTTTGCAGGAAAGCCAAGGGAACGTGACACAGATGATACTAGATGGAGTTTGCACAGCAAAATCAGAAACAGGCGAATGGATATGAAAGTCAAGAATAAGAATACCAGAGCTTACACCATGTTGCATTGTCCTCCAGATAGTCCTCTGGGAAGCAAAAGAGAGAGAAAAGAAAAGAAAATAATTCAAGACAAAGTGTTAGGTTATAGAGAGAAGACAGCTGCAAAGAAGATAGTGTATCAGTATTGGCAAACCACTGTGAATGGGACTTATTTAATTATGGCTGACAATATACACATATCCAATTAGCCCCGAACCACCTCTGTATCACATTTAGCTTTTATTTTGTTCTATTTTTAATTGAGTGCATGTTTTAACTTTTCTATAGGGCTAATGCTAAAAACTTCAGAATACAAACTCTCAGGAATGTAATAACAGAATTCATAATTTCTCTCTCCTGCCATTAATCTCTGTGTCCCACCACTCACCCATCCCCGGTTCCTACCAAAGTTATCAAAGTCTCTTCTGCTAAACAGAAAGGGGCACATTTCCACAATAATAATATCAGACACTTCCTGCTTAAGACCTTAATGGAAGTAAAATCGGGGCAGTGAATTAATGTATAAGGAGATGCATGCACTTTTAGAAACTCAGACTGCAGTGAAGATACATCAGGGTTTCTGAACTTTTGTGCACCATAAACACAGGTGACCATTTTGCACTCTCTCTTCTCTTTAAAAGGTGACATTCTGACAAAGACTGATGCTTTGATGATGGCAGGGGTGTCTCTCACTTCATTTTAACCACTCTATGCTGCCTGGTATTGGAGTGTGTTATGATAAATCAATATAAAACAATTTGGCCGTATATTATCAGGGAGGCCTCAAAGGCAGTTTTCTTCCAAAGCCCTTGTGTTTATTTTGGTCCTATTCTGGCTTAGTTGCAATCAATTGTTTTGTTGCTTTGTTCTGCTTCAGGTAACGCTCTGTCTGTCTCTTTCTTTCTCACCAGTTGGAACCAGTTCAGATTGTCCCGTGCTGCTACTCAAAGGTGAAATCACAATCATTAGTGTGACATTTATATTCCATCTTTCTTTCACAATGAAGGGCAAGGTGGCAGACTTAGAATTCTCAAGTGGTCTCCCATACATTTACGGACCCGATTGGGACTTGCTTAGATTCAGCTTTTTGGATTATGCTGCACCCTGGGACCAACTGCATTGAATGTCTAAATATTAATCTGGGGGATTCAGGGTTTGGTCTATTCACTGTGATTTGTGAAGGGTTTGGAAGTGGGCACTACTGGGACTCCATGTTGAATTATTATAACGTGCAATATGTGGGGCTGCCATAGAAAAATGGTTTGAAATCTTCAACCTGTACAGAATCCCAGATGGTTTTTCTTCATGGAGCCAAAGCACATCCATTCTGAGGGAACCATACTTGCTTCCTGTTCAATGTCAAGGTGCTGGTTTTGGCCTTAAAGAGCTTGGGCCCCAAATACCGTATTTTTCGCTCTATAGGACGCACCGGACCATAGGACGCACCAGACCATAGGAGGGGGAGAACAGGGGAAAAATATCCCCCTCTCTGCTCAGCGCCCCTTCAGCGAAGCGGCAGGAGAAATGGAGCCCCTTCCATTTCTCCTCCCGCTTCGCTGAAGGGGCACTGCGCAGAGAGGGAAAACTGTGCAGCGCCTCTCCAGCGAAGTGAAGCCTAGAGAGCAAGAGGGATCGGTGTGCACCGACCCCTCCCGCTCTCCAGGCTTCAGGCAGCTATCCACAAGCCTTCGGAGCGCAGCAAGAACTCCCGCTGCGCTCTGAAGGCTTGCGGATAGCTGCATGAAACCCCCGGAGCGCAGCGGCAGTTCGCAGTGGCAGAACAGGTCCGGGAGCGGCGGCAAGGTTGTGTGCAACCTTGCCTCCGCTCCCAGAGCTTGCGGGACTGGGGCAGGGGAAGCTCGAGACCCCAGCCCCCAGAACAGCCCCTTCTCCTGCCTGGGGAAAAGCCCGCAAGAGCCGCGCGAAGCTTGGGGGCTTTTCCTGCCTGCCTCCCCCCTGCATTCACTCCATAGGACGCACAGACGTTTCCCCTTAGTTTTTAAGAGGGAAAAAGTGCGTCCTATGGAGTGAAAAATACAG
Organism: Podarcis vaucheri; assembly: GCF_965113315.1. NCBI lineage: Eukaryota > Metazoa > Chordata > Lepidosauria > Squamata > Lacertidae > Podarcis > Podarcis vaucheri. The sequence continues at coordinate 97,445,853 of NC_138762.1, read as the reverse complement.
TATCTGAAGGAGCACCTCCTCCCATATCAAGCTGGCCGTGCATTAAGATAACCAGAGGAGGCACTTTCCTATGTTCCAGCTATTGGAGAAGTGTGCTATACATATGCAGAAGAGAGCGCTTTCTCCGTGGTAGCATCCCAGCTTTGGAATGCCCTCCTGAGAATGGCAATCCTGGCGCCGACAATCTTTTGGCACCTTTTTATTTGCCTAATTTTAAATTATTATATTTTCAGCTGGTTGACTGGTTTTATTCCTCTCACTTTTATTATATTGATGTTTAACATTGGCTTTGTATTATTATTATTATTATTATTATTATTATTATTATTATTATTATTATTGATATTAAATGTCTACTGCTCCGAAATCCATTTTGGGATGAAGGCTCAGTTTACAAGTCCTATAAATATATAACTAAAATAAATAAATAAAGATGAATAGCGACACATGGCTTTCCCATTCATAAGCTACCCAGGGAGGGTGGGGGGAAGAAATAACCATTAGCTGTAGCATATGGCTAAGTGGGGAGCTTGGTTATTTGCCTGCTGTTTCTGCAGAAATGCAGAAAAGAATCTGGCAGAGTCACACAAAGCTAAATTTGTCACTGCAAGTTAATGGGAATGCATAGAGCAGATTGCCTTATTTATGCTGAGATTTGCTTGCCTTTCAGACACCTAGGACCAGCCGCCCAATATAGCTCCTGCAAATCCTTAGGAAAGACAGACATGAGTTGTTCTAAAATGATCCTGGAGTCAAGCTGCTGGTAAGTAGCACAGCTTCAAGCCGTCACTTATCCCCCATTTTGTCAGCCTGTCTTATGAATTTACAGTGGTTAAGCTGACTCCTGCCTTGTAAAATACACAAAGAAGATATTGCACTTGGTCTATACAATAGTGTTTTTCACATTTAAAAATACCTATTCCTATTGTAGAATGAAGAATAAACCCATCTTTAAAGGGTTTTCTTTTCTTTTTTAAAGAAAATGTCCCCGGTGGGGACATGGCAAATCATTTTACAGCTTATTTATGGTTGTAAATGAAAGGGGATGAATAGAAGAAATTCGCTGCATAAAATAAATACTACTGTATTGTGCTAGTTGCATTTTCTGTCCTTGATTAAGACTCCAGGAAGTTTTATTTAAAAAACAAAGGGTGAGATCCATGTTTAGTCTGGTTATGAGTAGAACTATTAAAGTCAATGGGACTAATTAACGCTACAATCAGTGAGTCTCCTCTAAGTCTATGTGTGGATCCAACTCAATGGCCCCAATGCTGCCCCAATGAGTTGGGGAATTGGTGGCTCCCCAGATGTTTTTGGACGCAGATTCCTACCAGCCCAGCCCCATCCATCGGGGTGATTGAAGTCCCATCAGGGTTGATAGGAGTTGTAGTACAACATCATTTTGCCATGGGTTCCCTATTCTTAATGTATTGAGTACTGATGTGGAAGCATCCGTAGGCACCTGAAGTCAGTTCCATGGGGTGAAATTAGCACTACGGTATGATTAGAACTGCACGTTCAGATGCACACCTGTGTCCGTATTGGCTAAGTGTGGATAAGCACAATTTTTCTAGATTTATCAAATTGAAAAGTCAGACCCTGTGGACCTGGCAGCTTATTCTTCTACCCATTTTCTGCCAAGTTGATTGGAAAGATTAGACTTCTGTATTAGAGCTGCCAGATGTTCATTATTTCACCAGTAAAGACACATTCCGGAAGGTTATATACCGTATATATTTGGGTTTGAAAGCCCAGGATTTCAGATGTATTCAACAGTATTATATTCATAACCACTATCTTCATTATTTTGCCATGGCCCCCACTCGAAGAATGCTCCTAATCCACAATAAGAATAATAAATTTGTAGCCCTAATTTAATTTATCCATCTCAAACTGAAAATTCCATGTCCCCAGTTAAAGGGAGGGAGAAGGGTTTTCTCACCTGACTGAACAGTGGCCACCTATATGCTTCTAAGCTTAGAAGTCTGAAAGATTTGTTAATCATGGACATTACTGCATCCATTATATTGCAAGAGGTTTGTTGTTTTCACACATTCAAATTTGAGTATGTGTGTGCATGTGTAGACAGATAGGTAATAGATAGATAGATGGGCCTTTTTCACTGATAGCACCAGTGCTGTGGAATCCCTACCCTGATGAAAAACTGGAAGCCCCATCAGCATTGGCATTCTGGACTTCCGGGTTGGCGCGATCTGGAAATGGCGGATTCCCTCCGAGCTCCGGAGGGAATCGGCTCAGCGGTGGATGGGTCTTTGCCGTGCCGGCGACACGGGGGCCCTTAAAAACCGCAGGCGCGGAAGCCTGCGGACTGAAGACTCGGTGGGTGCCTTAAGCGCCCCCCTGATTCGCGAAGAGCCTTTTTAAAGGCTACGGAGGGGATACGGGGGACGGCGCGGCACTGAGAGTCGATCGCTACCGCTGCTGAGCAAAGCCGCGAGCCATAACTGGAGAGCGCTGACTTCCTTCCTTGAAATTTGGACTGAAAAAAAAAGAACCCGTGAGTAATCTGGAATTGAACTTTAAAAATTTTACCTTCTGAATTTGAGACGACCGGGGGGTGTGCTAAAAGGAAGTCCCCACCCCCCCTTGCAGACGATCCAGAGCAACGATATAAGAGCTAAGCTGGAGTGCCTACCCTGTAAAGGGTGAGTTTCAAAAAGACAGTAACTTCCAAGATTTGGAAAGGTAAATTTGAGCAGGAGAGTGGAGTGTTGGAAGTGTCTTTGTTTTGTTGCAAACAACCCTCCCTCCCGGGCCCGGGAGCGACCTGCTTTGGAGCCTGTATAAGAGGAGCAGAATTTGACAGCTGTCAAAGCTGTCAAATGGACTGTTAACAGTGGAAAAATTGCTATTTAAGATCTCTCTGGATTAAAAGGAGTTACAATTGAATCAAAATTGTTGAAAACAAAGAAACAATAACAGGACAGAGGATTGTTGGAGAAAAGAACATTAAGTAACCAGATTCCCTCTAGGGGGAATTCTGTGGAATTACAATGGCTGTGGATGGAAAGATACTGAGAGAAATCGAAAGGATGTTTTCACTGGTGGGAATCTTACAGGAGCAGACTACAGCTATGAGTAAACAATTGATGACCTTGAATTCTGAAACAAGTAGTTCTGCTGAATGTAATGAGGACCTGAGTGAGAAAGAACCCACAGCTGAATTTGAAATAATAAATAAAGAAGAGGAGAAGACAAAACAAGAAAGAGAACAAGTTAAGTGGGAAAACACTAACCAGAAGCTGACACCTGGAGAACACAAGCAAGGAGACTATTGGATTAAATCTATTTTAAGCCTACGAAAGATACAGAAGACGAAAGTGGAGGCCCTGGGAGTTTATGGAATTCAGGAACTAGAAATAAAGAAGTACAATTGGGGCCTCCACATAGACTCTGATTTTGATTATCATCAAGAGTCAGGCCTTGTGGAAATTCTTCAGCAGTTGTTTTTAAATATGGGAAGAGACTATGGACTGATTGGATTGATTGTGAAGGAACTCTTTCGAGACTCGATGACCGACAAAAAGGACTACCAACAAAACCGGCGGAGAGGGACTGAAAGAGATTTGAGAGCCTCGGACGTGCGGAACCCAGGCTAAAAACTGTTATTTTGGACATGTCTTGGGAAAGGACGCAAATCGGGGATGGGAGGGAGGAAAGGATCTAAATTCAAACAACACTCAAGACTAGGGGGTTTAGTTAATAAGAAAATTATTCAAGATAAAATGAGAAATCGAGGGAAGAGAATTGGGTCCAACTTAGGGAAAATTTATTTTTGCTTTTCTTTATAAAAGGATTAATATTAAGATGGAAAAGGAAATGCCAATTTGCTGACATAAATTTGGGAATAGGGATGCAAGGGAGGGGGTGGGGGGAAGTCAAGGACTAGGGTTAGAAAATAAGATTTTCGGAAATTATACATGTTTGTTGTCTTTTATGTTTGTTTTGGTGTTCTGTGTTTTGTTTGTTTTTGTCTATATAAAATGTGAAAACCCAATAAAAATATTATTTTTTTTTTAAAAAAAAGCATTGGCATTCTGCCGGCTCTTGAAAACATTTCTTGAAAGCATTTCCCTGATTGGCTTGTTTATCCTACATATGTTAATTGTGGATGCTTTAATGTAGCCATTTTACTATGTATTTTAATTACAGCAGCTGTGTTTTTAATTAGTTTTATTATTGTCATTTTACTATTGGTTTTATTTGTTTGTGAACCACCCTGATATTTCTTTTTGAAATGAAAGGTGGTATAATAATAATAGTAGTAGTAGCTGTAGTAGCAGCAGCAGCAAAAAATAATCTAGAGATCTCAACCAGAGGCTGGACAGCCATCTCTTGGGGATTGGTTGATTGATTGATTGATTGATTGATTTTATTAAATTCATAACCCACTCTTCCTCTCTCAGAAGAGACCAGATATGCTCTGGCACTGAATTTTCTGCATTAAGCAGAGGGTTGTACTTGATGGCCTCAAGACTTCTCCACCTCTGTGATTCTATATTTTTAATTCTCAAAATGATTGTGCATGATAACCGATAACCCCAGCAACATGCTTCTTCTGATTTTTTTTTAAAGTGTAAATGTATATCGATAGCTAAGACATGTAAGTGCTATGAATCCCTTTCATATTTGTAAATTTGTAATAAAATGTTATTGCAGCTTTGTCTGTTGAAACTCTTTGAATAGGCTGCAGAGTTAGAAAACAGTAAGAAAAGATAGAGGGTGAAATATGCAGACTTTCACAATGAAAGTCAAGAGCTGCTTTTATGCACCACACATAACAGCATCACTTTTATATTTTGCATGTAAAGAGTCATTTCTGAGAAGAAGGGAGTGTCAAAAAAATTTTTTTTTGGTCTGAGGGGACAAAAGAAAAGTACCCGATGGTTGAAGGCATTGATAACAAGAACACTGATTCATATGTTTAATGTAGTTGTGAAATAAGTTTTGTGTCCCAACTTGTTTGAAACATGAATTCCTTAATTAAAGTTTAGCGAGCGAAGATGCATTATGCATATGGACACTTAACAACAATAAGTGCTTATTTAATTATGAGAGGAGCTGTAAAAATGAGTGTATTGTAAAGTTAATTGGGAGTTGAAGTGATTGCACTTTAATTTGACAGGCTTAGGATTACTTGTTTCAGTTTTGGGCGCATTCAATTTTCTCATGGACAGAAATGGATCTCTCCGTTGAAAAGCTGTTCTCGCCATTTCATCTTAAGAGTAATATATTATGACTAGTGAGATGCATGGCAAATTTGTGGGAATGTTTTAAATCTGCAGCATAGATTTGCCATTTGGAGTTTGTATCGTGGAGATTAGTTTGCTAGTAGCAGCAGCCAGTAAATCTGGGAGGAGGAAACTGTTGTTCTCCAGAGGTTGTTGGCTTGCCTTTCCCATAATCCCTGACTATTTGTCATGATGGCTGAGGCTGACAGGAGCTGGAGTGACCATAAGGAAGGTCACAGCTTGAGCATCCCTGATCTGCTGGCTTCTGCTAGTGCTATAATAGTCTTTTTCCTTGCTGCTTTTCTGTGCAGGGATGGAATGAACTATCTGGTGGTATTTCTTCCAAGTAAATAAGCATAGATCCCCTAGACCAGGGGTCTGCAACCCGTGGCTCCGGAGCCGCATGTGGCTCTTTTATACCTTTGCCGCGGCTCCGGGGTGGATACTAGCGAGGGGAGGAGGCGCATTGTGCGCCCCGACACTCCCCACTGTGGCGGGCGCTGTGCTGGCTGTGACGTCGCATGGGGGCAGTGTGTGCGTTAGTCACGCACCGTCCCGACGTCACCTTCCCACCCGCTGTCAGATCGGAGGGCAGCGGCGCGCATGCAGGTCTATATTTGTTTTAAATGTCGCAATGGTTTTGCGGCTCCCAGGTTTTTTTTCTTTGGAAACGGGTCCAAGTGGCTCTTTTTGTCTTAAAGGTTGCAGACCCCTGCCCTAGACAGAGTCTCTTGGATCCCCATCTCTCAGCTTTCTGACAGAAAAAAAGGTAAAGGACCTGGATGGTTAAGTCTAGTCAAAGGTGACTATGGGGTTGCAGCGCTCATCTCACTTTCAGGCTAAGGGAGCTGGTGTTTGTCCACAGACAGCTTTCCAGGTCATGTGGCTGTGATGTTAACATATGAGAGTGCTGGAGGTGAAATAGTTAAACAGGTTACCCAATCATGACCCAGGGGGGTGGAGTCAGAGGGACTATAAAGCCAGATCTGGGAGGAGTTTGTTGGGAGTTGGGTGGTTGGTTGGAGTGGGAGTGAATTGGAATAGAGTTTGTGGGTAGGTTGAGTTAGCGTAGTGAAATAAGCTGAGTCAGGAACAGTTAGGGGCTAGGAAGACAAGTAAATATCTGAGACATGGTTTAGTGAGTGAGAGCAGGTAGTGGAAGTTATAGGTCTGGATAGGCACCCCATGATTGTAATTGACCGATACCGTTTATGAAACCACACGCTTGTTAAACTGAAATAAATAAACAAAAGTTTATGTTTCAATTTAACCCTGACTGGACTCAGTATTGTACCAGGTAGGGCCTGGGTGGTGGCAGCGAGAAATAAAGTGGTGGCACAGGGATCAATAGATGGTGAAATGTCTGGGAACTAAACCGCTTCTGATGCAACGGAACACCGTGACAGAAGTCAGAGCGCATGGAAATGCTGTTTACCTTCCTACCGCAGCAGTACCTACTTGCAATGGCATGCTTTCGAACTGTTAAGTTGGCAGGAGCTGAGACAGACCAATGGGAGCTCACCTCGTCATGGGGATTCAAACTGCCAACCTTCCAATCTGCAAGCCCAAGAGGCTCAGTGGGTTAGACCACAGTGCCACCTGCATCCCTTTCTGACAGTACCTACCACAGGAAACATGTTTCAGAAAAAATAGCTAGGCAGCGAGAAGAACTCTCTCCCATACAAGGGAGAAGCACAATCCTTTAACACTGGATGCTTGGAGCAGTCTTTCCACTAGGTGACCACACATGATTCTTTAGTTGGAGACATGAGGACTTTTCTTATTGCAGAATTCTATGGAAAGTAGTTCCTATGATGTATTGCATTTCTGTAGCACATGAAGAGAGGCTTGAAAGGTGATATCGCAGGGAGGCAAGCTGGGTCAATGAAGCCCAGCAATATTTTAATAGGGTAGTAAAAGTTTAACAGGGCCCAGGGAAGATGCGGTGGGTTGAGTAGCAGCAGCCTATTGCAGGGAAAACACAAGGGAGACCCAAAGAAAGGGAAGGATGGAGTCAAATTGTAGGCTTGGCAGATCTACTCTCTGCCCTAAAAGAAGTCTGAGGTCTACTAACTGGACCTATGTGCAAAACAGGAAAGCTGACATAGGACAAGGTAAATACTTGCTCAGTCAGAAGTGCAAAGGACAACGTGGGGAAGGATGGCAAATGGCTATAGTGCACTTGTGACCCTCAAAAGGCCATTCTCACATTCTGTTAGGCTAGAGCTCAGTAGATTCATCCGGTTCTAGGAACAGTGTTGAGTAAGCAAGCAGGCAAGTCTTCAGCATAATTCTGCAACATCCCTAGTTTTTAAGAAAACATTTGTTTTGTTGGGTGATAATTGTTCACATCATATGAGCAAGGTTTTGTTGTTACTGGCCAGCTGCTTTGGCCATGTATAGCCATATGGTGAGGCCACATACATAACCAAGATTAAGAGGTGAATGAGAAAAGATTAATTATCTGTTAAGTTCTAGCTGACCAAAATTCTTTCCTCCCTATATTTTTAAATGATTTTCAATTTGTAAAATTAGAAAACTGCTATAATGCATGAAGACACACAGGTCAGAATTGTTTTATAGGTCCACACTTTGAAAAGCTAGCTTTTTATGTCCTTCATTTAAGATTTAAATGAATATCTGAGGTAGGTTGTGTTTCTAACATTTTAGGTAGATTCACTGAGCCACTTACCTCAAGAATAAGCAATATTTAAGTCTCTGGCCTACAAAACTTCCCCAACTAACACAAACTTTTCCTACCATTGTGTGGCACCTCACTCAAGAATAAGTCATTCTGAAGGAAAAGGAGAGAAAAGCTTTCCCAAGGGAAATGCTTTGAAGGGTCACACATGACACATACTTACGTTGTTCTAGTGGTCTGCAGGAAAGATCATTGCTACTTCCAGTACTGTTAGTTTTTCACTGCCCAAATAATTCAACTATTTTGCTATTCTTTCTTTTCAGAGTGAAATAGCTGTTCATTGTACTGTTAGACATTTTTATCTGGTGGTGTCATGCAACAGGTATGAGCATCTAAGAGTGTGGAGAAGGTCAGCTTTCAAAATAAAATCCCTTCCCTTTCATAACAATTGAGATCACTTTACCATAGTTATTACTTACCAGCCTGTCCAAACTTGTACCAGCAGCCGTTGTTGGTCTTTCCTCAGGATTATAGGGTCGAAAGCGGGTATTAAAGGTATCCGGAACAGAGCGGGAGGATCTTAAAGCTGGAGCTGGTTTAGGCTGTCCACATCCTTGAAAGACCTGCAAGAACCATGCTAAATTACTCCAAAGGTTCACTAAGAATTGAATCTAGCAGCATCTTATTCCCTGGGTCTCAATTTCACATGGATAAATTTGATAACCTGGTCAAAGTGATTGATCAACAGCATCATCAACAATTGAATAAGCAGATTTTTTGTTACTGACTCAATGTGTTATACTTGTGAATTTTATTGTCTAAGCACCAAGTTACATGAAGTGGATTTCAAGTTGTGTCATCTATATCAAAACAGATACCCCACACATGCAATATGTAGGTCTGAGTTCAAAATACTTGAATGGCTCTATTTTGGCTTTCATTGACACTAATCAATACCTTTGTTTTTTGACCATTTCCCTCCCAGCTTGCTACTCAAAAGCATGAACAAAAATTACCTGAGCATGGACCGTCTCAAGGATCATATAGTTATCCCTTTCAAGACTTTCTCTGGGTTCTTTCTTTCTTTCTTTATTTCTTGGAACTGCACAAAGACTGGGTAGTTTCTTAAATGTGTACATTTAAGTCTTAAATTTTAAGTCTAAGTACATTACAACATAATTACCAAACAGCCTTGAAAACATTGCTTTTACTCACTGGCTACCTATTTTTTTCAATGAACAAAAAGCAACCTCAATGAAAGGACAACATTTGAGGTAAAAATCAAAACCCATGAAATTATGGCTCAAATTGCTCAGGTGATTCACTGACTTCCTTAGGCCATTCACTTGATTTTTCTACACCTAACTGGCAGCCAAATGTGTGAATGGACTGCACTGGCAAGTGTTCTGTTTCAGGTGTTATTTTCTTAAAAGAGTGTATCTTGTTTTTGGAACTAAATGGAATTCTTTTTAAAGCTTAGCCACTACCGCTCCGGCTCCCATCTGTTTAAGCCTTATTTGTGTTTGGTGAAGAGGCATTTGCATCAAGTCTTCCTGGTGTGTTTTCTGAGACCCACCAAACGGAGAAAAGCTATACAGTTGTGCAGTAAGCCACTGCTAGATCAAGGGAAGCAGGCTTGTCTTTGGATAAGAAGCTGTAAGGACCAGTCTCCTGCATTCAAGTGTGCACCAAAGAATTATGAGCAACACAATCTACTTAAACTGAAGGTGAAAACAATGCAGAAGGAGTGGACATATTGCAAAGGTGATTGTGTGACAGCAGCCTCAATATGGCTGGCGTAATAGGTGGGGGAGACAATGGGGTTAAAAATGAAAAGGAGGAAATTGATCTCATTGATTCTACTTAGTGATGTGTCAGAATAAAGACAGAGTTCTGCCAGAATAAAACAGCGTATTTGGAGGCTGAAGAATATAATGTCATGCTCCTGAATGGTTTTAAAATTGAGTGCAGCAGATGCTTCATTTAATCACTTTCCACATGTTATATTTTGAAAGGTAGTCAACATATAGGAAATCTAGATTGGACCTGGATAAGCCCCATTCAGGTCAGGCTGGAGGTATGCAGATCTAGATAAATAACCATTTGTCATATTCATATGTCATATTAGATGTTAAGGGCCTTTGATTCAGGCTGACGTGAATGACCTCCGTCTGACTACTAGCTAGCAACAAGCTTGTCAGAAAAGGTTTTGCCAACTTGGAGAGAGGAAACCTGGAAATTTCTGCATTGATAAAACAAAGCTGCATTGTTTGCAGCCCTAGGACTCTTCTAAGTAGATGGGGGGGGGGGAATGGACACATCCTGATATATGGTGTTGGGGTTTGGGGGAGATCTGTGCACCTTCAGGTGAACGCTGCTAAAGAAAAGCCCAGGAGGGGAACACATGCTATCAGCTCTTAAGGAAACCACCAACTGTTTCAACAAACCCTCCTCCATCTTTAGGGATGGGTGAATCTGTCAATTTTGGTTTCTCTCAATTTCTCATTTTTCCCTGAACATAAGTTCAGTTCCCCACATCTTTTATAAAGGCCTTTTGGAGAAAATACCTTTTAAAATTTGTTGAAGCAAACAGTTGGGTTCAGTTAGAGAAAGAGTGTGTACATGGTGGGAGGCCCTGTGAGGGTTAGATTAAAATATTAAATATATGTTGACAGCTGACAGTTGGCTGCCATGTAAGTACCTCAGGCCGGTCTGGGGAAACTCGGTCTTTTTTGATAAACTTTCGATTGGTCATTTGGGCTCAAATGCCTGGTCACTCATTGGAGAGTTGAGGTGGTCTGATGAGTGGGGAGAAATCAATGCCACCCAAATCTTGTCGAAGGATAGGCTGGCCATGACATAATTCATACTGTTGAGTGACCAAAGTTGCTGAACAAGACGGAGGGTGAGACTGAGAGTGGCTGAGATTAAGAAGCTGAGAGAGAAGTCTGGGGCAGAAGTAGGTGGAAGGTGGGCATGACACAACATAGGCTGAAGAAAGTTGAAGCTACAGCCTGCCCTGAAGATGAAGATTGGCAGTGAGGCCATATAAAGATGCTAAGCAGTGAGGAGAATTCAACAAGGAGCTTCTGGAACTGACCACAGTGAGAACTTCATGCAAGCCTGGCTCAAAGAAAACAAGTCTACAGGACCTTGTGGTGAGATTGACTAGGGAAGAAGGAATATGGGTAAATATGGGCTGTGCTTTTTTTCTAAAAAAAATGTTTAGGGGCGCTCTCATTTTGACTCAAGAAAATCTCCATTTTATAGTTCAAATTGGGAAAAATAAATACAGTAAATGGACAAGAGTACAAAGAGTCACAAAATGTTTAGGGGTATGCATATCCCTGTGTACCCCCCCCCCGAAAAAAGCACTGAATATGGGTAAATGGCGTATAAATTACTGTATTTTTCACTCTATAGGACACATTTTTTCCCCTCCAAAAATTGAGGGGAAATGTGTGTGCGTCCTATGGAGCGAATGCAGGCTCCTTGGCTTCAGCGATAGCAACGCTAAGCCTCCGAAGCGCAGAGGGAGCGCTCCCTCCGCGCTCCAGAGGCTTCACGTTTCTTTCACTGAAGCCTGGAGAGTGAGAGGCATCGGTGCGCACCGACCCCTCTCGCTGTCCAGGCTTCAGGGATAGCTGTGCGCAGCCCCTCTGGCAGGGAGAGGTTGCGTGGGGCTAAAGAGGAAGCCAAAACAGCCAGCGGGATCCATCCCGCTGGCTGCCTTGGCTTGTGCCATAGCCGCGTGCAACCCCTCCGGCAGGAAGAGGTTGCGCACAGCCTGTACGCTGCTCTTTGGGGCTGGGAAAAAAAAATAACATTTCCCCCCTTGATTTCCCCCCCCCTAAAAACTAGGTGCGCCCTATGGTCCGGTGCGCCCTATGGAGCGAAAAATATGGTAAACAAGGTTAGGAACTAGGTTTTATCAGCCATCATGTAAGCCTCTGCAACTGTCACTTAAAGCTACAGTAACCTTATTACATCATCTATAACTAAGCCTTAAAGAACTTGTAAGAAAACTAGGGAGAAGAGAGATTGCAAGTTTTGTAAATACAGTTAAATGTAGTTCTAAGCCTCCTCTTCATGTTGTTGTCCCCCCTCCCTTCAGCTCACCTCCCTTGCAAAATATGTTTATAAGGTGTGTTTACAAAGCAGTACAGGTTGGCTGTATTGATTCTGGTACCATGTCTACTATAGTATTAGTAGCTGCTCTTTAGCTAGGACAATTTATTAAATAAAGAGAGAGAGATTCTTATTTGACTTTTTTTTTTAAAAAAACCCTAGTAGAATTGCAGAATTGTAAAGTTGTAAGAGACCCTGAGAGTCATCAAGTCCTTATATCTTTATAGTTTACAAATAAATAGACTATATTGTTATTTTTATTTAATTCTAAAAAGTGAGTCTGGCTGATTTTGTATCACAAAATCACATCTAAATTACCAAGCTACTGGGATATAGTTAAAAAACATTGGTAAACAGTATAGGACAGAAAAATAGTTCCCAGCCATTAGAAAGTGAATCAGCAGTGGTAAATAAAAGCTGGTTCTCCCAGCCTACAAAATATTAAGAAACCGATGGGGTGAAATGTGGGAACAACCTCCACAGCTCTCATTTTTAAAAATCATTTTAGTGCAAATCTCTCCTAAGACACATGCAAAGTTGCCTAATACACAGTTTGTCCAATGCAATTCATTTTTGTATGTTATTTTCACGAATGCATGCGTTTCTATGCACACTTTACATTGGTATCTGCATTTTTGTATGTATTAGTTGGCCGAACTGAATTGCAAAATTCAGAGAAGTGCAAATTTTGAAGAACGGTGCGTTTTGGTTCATGTAATGCTTCGCAAAGTGTGAATCAGTGTAAATGCAAACTGAGTCAAGTTTTTAATTTATAGTCAATTTGTAAAAAAAAAAGGAAATTCAGTTGAAATTATATTGGAAAAAAGTACCCATGGTAAGATGGGCTAACTCCCATGGGCATGCCCTTCAACTGTCCGGATGCAGTGTTACAAATATGGTAATTGGTTTTTGAAGGCTGTTTTAATAAAGTTGGGGACCTGTTGCAACATTTCCTTGTTATATTATGGGAGGAACAAGGCAAAGGTCTAGTGTGGGACAAGAAAGAGCAATCCACAGCTAGCAACATGTAACAAGACTGTAACCTCTGTATTTTCTAGCCCAGTGAACAGGCATGGTCCAGAAGCTTTTGTGGGAATCTGGAAGTACAACTTGACCCACTCTTGACTATTGGTGTACAGTGTTACCTTGGTTCTCAAACCTCTTGGTACTAAAACAGCTTGGAAACCCAAACAATGCAAACCTGGAAGTAAGTGTTCTGGTTTGCTAACCTTTCTCGGAAGCAGAAAGTCCTCCATTTTGAGTGTTATGCTTCCGATTTGAGTGCCACACTTCTGTTTTAACTGTTACGCTGAGGTCTGTCTCTTTTTGCTATTTCTTTTGTGTTTTTGCAGCTTTTTCTTGTTTTTGTGACAGTGTGGAACCCAGTTCACCTACCGACTGATTGATTGTGTGACTGCAGTACATTGTTTATTGCTTTCACTTTATGGATCAGTGGTCTCGTTAGATAGTAAAATTCACGTTAAATTGCTGTTTTAGGGGTTGCTTTGATAAGTCTGGAATGGATTAATCTATTTTGCCTTACTTTCTATGGGAAGGCGCACCTTGGTTTTGGAACACTTTGGTTTTGGAATGGATTTCCGGAACGGATTAAGTTTGAGAACCAAGGTACCACTGTAATGAAATTTCCTCTGTTGGTGTGGATGGTCTTTTTGTGCCATTCCCTCCTTTGATTTGTTGCACAGGCAGGATCCCTGCTTGAGATCGATTGATTGCCTGCTGAAGACCTACTGAGAGTTCAAGCCTCTTCATGCCTTCAGTCCAGCCCCTGCACAGGACTTCAGAAGCTCAGAAAGCAGATTTCAGGCCAGACCTTTCAGGAAAAATAGAGGAAAATGCTCCAGATGCTTACAATAACACTTACTCCAAGCCTGACACATTTCGGAACAAATCCTTCCTTGGGGAGTAGGAGGAACACGCTATAAATATACCAATAACATACATAAGAAATGGGATAGCAAAGCAACTAATGTAATAGATTCTCATAGCCTTATTTTGCTCTATACTTTACTACCTCATTTCATAGAATAAATCATATGGCAAGCACCTGGAGTTTCTCCCCTCTTTCCCCCCCTGCCCGTGGTGATTTCCTGGTTTTGTGGTTGGTCATCTGGATATTTAAGGAAAGAAACAACCAAATTTCTAAAGAAGCAATGGTAGAGTTTGATATCTAGCTGAGGCATTTAGTAGCAACAATGTGTTTGATACCTTTGCTGTCACGTGTACACTGTTTTCTTGCATGTTCATGATGGCTTCGGAAATCTTGACATCAATAGGATCCATAACAGATTCAATGTTGAATGGTCCCTCTAATCTGTCTGCTACCAAAAGCATAGCATCTGTTGAAAGACAAAGCAGCCAGCCGTCAGATAATAAGTAACTATGGAGCCTCACATGATGGAACACAAAGGGTCCTGACAGATGATTCAACTTCAGAAACTTGCCATTGTCTCACAGAGAGACAATGGAAACCAGGTGTGTCTGTCCTATATAAGCACTTAAAATATGTCAGTACTCAGCTGGAGAAAAAGTCGAGAGCACCTGAATCGGACACCAGGAGGAGAAAGAAAGAGGAGGAGACGGAGGGAGGGAGGGAAACACACACACACACACACACACACACACACACACACAGAGAGAGAGAGAGGGGAGTACTGCAAATTCAGCCAACAGGTATACCAAAAAGTGGAGTTGTCTGCCAGTCTCTCTCTCTCTCTCTCTCTCTCTCTCTCTCTCTCTCTCTCTCTCTCTCTCTCTCTTATACACTCACTCATTCATTGATTCATTCACTCACTCACATATATTTTAAAAGGTTTACCTAGAAAGCTTTGTTATGCTTATGTTAATACAAGACATTGTATTGTATTTTAGTGTTCTGTTGGAAGCTGCCCAGAGTGGCTGGGGAAACCCAGCCAGATGGGCGGGGTATAAATCATCATCATCATCATCATCATCATCATCATCATCATCATCATCATCACACAAGTCTGTTTTCAACTATATGTACCAATTCAACAGAACTGGCTTGGGTAGCAGTCCTTTATTTTACATTTACATCTGTCAGGGCTGGTTCAGCTGCAGGTCAGCACGGAGACTCAGTGATAAGCAATGAAGTTAATTCTTTTTTCAAGAAAACAGAATACAAACAGAGAAACCTGCAGGCAAGACTGGCCCCGGTAAAGCAGTTGGCAGAATGGACAATCTGTGCCTCCTACTTCCCCCCAAGTCTCCTCCCCATCCAGCGGTTTCCCCAGCCATCAGAAACTCCATTGGGAAGGGGTCTCTGAGCTCTTTGCTCTGCTACACGCAAAGCCTTTCATGCCCTTGGAGACAAGGGAGGATAGGAGCTGGATAGAGTAGGACCGGCAGACTCCTGAGAGTCTGCTGCAGCCTCAGCTCCCACCTCCTCCTGCCTGCCCTGCATCTTCAGTGCTTTCTGCCACTTCTTCCTCTCTCTCTTGGCCATTGCTTGTTCAGCATCCAACCATTCTGCCCCCCTTCATCCTCTGACCTTGTTCAGTGTTCCACCACCACTTCCTTGGCTCTGAGCCTTCCTCTTCTGGGACTTCCCTTGTAAGGTTCTCCAGATGAAGCCTCCCACCACTCCTGATCATCCAGCCAGTCCTTGACATCTTGACTACTGTAATTCGCTCTACGCGGGGCTGCCCTTGAAGCTGTCCCAGAAACTCCAGCGGGTGCAGAATGCTGCAGCGAGGCTCCTCACGGGGTCTCTGCCATGGGAGCATATTCACCCAGTGTTTTTCCAGCTGCATTGGCTCCCGGTGGAATACAGGGTCAGATTTAAGGTGCTGGTTTTGACTTTTAAAGCCCTTCACGGCCTAGGACCCTCATACCTACGGGACCGCCTCTCCTGGTATGCCTCACGGAGGACCTTAAGGTCCATATATAGCAACACCGTAGAGGTCCCGGGCCCTAAGGAAGTTAGATTAGCTTCAACCAGAGCCAGGGCCTTCTCAGCACTGGCTCTGGCCTGGTGGAATGATCTGTCTCTTGAGACCAGGGCCCTGCGGGATCTGATCTCTTTCCACAGGGCCTGTAAGACAGAGTTGGTCCACCTGGCCTTTGGCGCAGAATCAGTTTTATTCCCTCCCCCTCTCTTTTTCCTTTCTCCTCCTATGAAGAGATTGCTCCCTAATAGTTTTAATGTTGTATCTTAATCTTTTAAATTGTATTTTAATCAACTTGTTTTTATTATTGGTTGTTAGCTGCCCTGAGCCCGGTCTTGGCTGGGGAGGGTGGGGTATAAATAATTTGTTGTTGTTGTTGTTGTTGTTGTTGTTGTTGTTGTTGTTGTTGTTATTATTATTATTATTATTATTATTATTATTATTATTATTATTATCTTCCCACTCTCCAAGGAGCTCAGTGTGGAACACGTATCATTGCATTTTATCTTCATGACAACCCTGGGAAGTTGGCTAAAACAGAGTGACTGGTTCAAAGCCACCAAGTGATCTTCATGGCTGATCTTTGGCCTCTCTTTGGCCTCTCAAGTCCATGTCCAACGCTAGCCTGGCACAGTGACCCCAGCTGTTAGGGAAGAGCCATAGCTCCATGACAGAACAGATGTTTGTTATGAAGAAGGTCAACCCATGTCAACTTCAGGTAGGGATGAGAAAGTGAAGAGACCTGCTGTTTCTTCATCAGTGTCATGCAGATTTTGCTTATTTGCCAGCCACAGAAAAGAATGCAGCCACCCCGCCTTCCTCTGTCAGCCATCTTGGAAATTCTTGAGAAGGCAGCACTAGAAGCAATAGGGAGCAGAATCTCTCTTCCCAAGCAATTGAAAGCCCAGATGAAATGCACGGTCATTATAGCTGAGGATCTGTGAATATATGAGCCAGGTGTGTATAAATGCTTTGAAGATGGTGTGGCCCACAAGACAGAGAGGTGTTCTGAAAAACTCAATATTGCTGCTCAACGGAACTCTAAGCATCACTGTTAGGTGGTGACACAGTCTACTCCATAAATGCATATCCACATGGGTCCATGTGTGTCAGCCTGTTGTTTGTGGTTTCTTGGAATATATTTGTGAGGGGTGACTGGGCCAGGGAATGATGACTTAAAGGATTCTAAAGGATCCATTCTGGCTCCCTGTACATTTCTGAGCACAATTTAAACAGTTGGTGATGACCTTTAAATCTCTAAATGGCCTTGGCCCAGGATACCTGGAGGAGTGTCTCCACCCCCATCGTTCAGCCCAGACACTAAGGTCCAGCTCTGAGGGCCTTCTGGCGGTTCCCTCACTACGAGAAGTGAAGCTACAGGGAACCAGGCAGAGGGCCTTCTCGGTAGTGGCACCCTCCTTGTGAACGCCCTCCCTTCAGATGTCAAGGAAATAAACAACTGACTTTTAGAAGACATCATGAAGTTTTTAATGGTTTTGTTTGTTTGTTATGTTTTTATATGTGTTGAAGGCCACCCAGAGTGGCGGGGGCAACCTGTCCAGATGAGCAGGGTATAAATAATAAAATTATTATTATTATTATTATTATTATTATTATTATTATTATTTATGCAAATATGTTTGACCCATGCTGTGTTTCTCTCCAACATACAGCATACAGTCCCCGTGGCACAGAGTGGTAGTGGGTTGACACGTAACAGGGTGGACCAGGAGAGGCGCAGAAGGGATTGTTGGGCAAAACTGGAGCCCATGGCAGTAAGGAAAGCCTATTGATATATATATATATCAAAGCTTCAGCTTGAAGCAACAAGAAGCAGGTTGAAAACTTTCTTCACAAAAGCTGTCTCTTGTCATACTTCTCGAAGAAAAGAAAAAAGGCAGCAGAGAGTTTAAAAACTGCATTAATAATAGATGCCACATCCCATTGCCTCATGCAGCAGAGTTGAAAACGGGCCTTTTATCTTGACACCCGAAACAGATAATTTGCCAGACGATTCGTACATAGACATATCAATCATAAGAATGGAAGCTGATCGAAATGAACCCTTGGGGTATATTCTGGAGCTTTGCACAAGACGAAGAAAACTTTTATGTGATATACTGGGATCTTATAATTAAAGCAGCTGTTCATTCTGACCCCAAGGACCTCATTTCCTTGCAATACAAACAGGGGATAAATATTGGATTCCTGCCATGACGTACAGGTACAAGTCATGTTTTATGCTCTGTGCTTTGTACAAAATGCAGCTGTCTGCTGTCGGCTGCAAGATATATTTTATGGTTCTGCTGGGGTTACACAAACTCATTTGTCTAATTACATGGCGCCGTGCTCAGAGAATTACATAATGTACAATCATAAGAGCATAGTGATGCATATTCTACTGTGTTTACAGTGCACCTTTGACCAAGTTAGACGCTACCAGCTAATCCATCCCCGAGAAGTATGTGCTCCCATGCCTTCTAACCTCAGCCCATGATCAGACAGCGTTTCCTTTCTCAATTGTTTAAAAAGAATATCCTCCCCTCCACTCCCCAGTGTAGAATTCCTTTTAAGCTCTGCACTAGATAGACTGCAATATCTGCTCTGCAAGCAAACAAGAATTTACAGAAATGCTGCAAAAGACCTCATGGTTTGACTCAAAATGTTGTCATTTCCATCATAGCATGGAGGTGAACTTGCCACACACCCTTGACAGAGCAGCTTTGAGCGGTTTCTCTCAGAAGTGGGGGCAGAGAAAGGCATGAAAGGATGGGTGACAACAGCCACACCCCAGGAACAGCTTCGATTGGTCAGCTAAACCAGGTTGAGAGTAGCCAATGGGTCTCAAACTCATGATGAGTTAGGGACTTTCCCTGCAGGTGTAGACAGGCTGCAGAGGATTGACCAGACAAGACCAAGAGCAGGTCCAACAGTCAAAAAGGGAGTTTCTGCATGTGTGGGGCAGATGTGACTCATTAACCTGAGAAGGTAGCCCATCTGATTCTAAACCTCCGCTGCCTTGCTGGACATTTTCAGGAGAAGGAAAGGCTAAGGAGTAAACTCTACACAAACCCAGAGTTGAGTTCCTAAGATGGTTGGATGGTGCCTTGTACATCTCCTTCTGGCAACTCCTGCAGCCTAGCCAGTGCTAAACATATTGCTCTGCTTTCTTTTGGACCACACCAGCAAGGCCGAGAGTGGGGTCTTGTTGTATGAGCAGCCCAGGACCTCCACACACCCACACACAGTGCCCTGGCTTTCACCCAGAGAATTCACTTTGGTGCTGCTAATGGAGCAGCTTGACATCACCCCCAAAGCCCACTCCATTGTTTCTTAAGACAGATGGATGCCAATAACACTGCTGGTTGATTCAACTTGGCTGACTGGAGAGACGGGTATGTTATTAGGTTTGAAGCTGCTTGAACTCAGGACGAAAGGGGGAAATGTACTAAGAAGAAGGCACGTTTGGCAAACCCTCACCATGATCAACTCCCACCCGGAAACCTATGCCCCCACTGTGGAAGGACATGTGGATCCAGAATTGGCCTCCACAGTCACTTACGGACTCACGGTTAAGATTGTGTTCATGGGAGACAATCTTACTCAGCTACGAGGGATCGCCAAAGAAGAAGAAGAATTAGGTTGTCGTCCAGGCCAGAGGTCACAATGAGCTTGAGGTCTTCCACCCCCTTTTATTGTTTTATTGGGTATGGGTTTTTTTTTTGTGGGATTCGTATGTTGATGATGAGAGGGGGTGCCCCAAAACATAAAGCAGTTCAGCTGTACCTAGCCAATGTGTAGATAGAAACAGTGTATTTATATCACCTTTATACAAAAAAGAAATCAACCCATTTTTTCTCTTTTCCCTCCCCTCCTCTGCCCAGTGCCGACTGGTAAATCATGCAATGGCACTCCTCCTCTTGAAAGAAAATGGATGAAGTTTCACAACACTGACTTATTATACATGCAACGGATTAGAGAAGTTTTAATGGGAAAGTATAAACAGTTTTGAACTAGCATGAAGCGGAAGAGAGGAAGCCTTTCTTATTTGTGGACTGGAAACAGGAATATTCAGGGCCAATTTATTTATCTGTATTTTATTCTATTCAATTTATTCCCCGCCCTTCCTCCATGGAGCTCCTTTGTGTGTCACCTTCCTCAAAGAAAGTTTGGCTTGCCTATGCTACCTTCCCCCAGATGTGATGCGCATATATATATATATATATATATATATATATATATATATATATGCAGGTTTTGGTGTCTTCGGGTGTCTTCCCGTGTAAGAGTCGGGGTGTCTGTGCGACGTTTCGACGAGGTCTCACTCGTCATCTTCAGGCTGGTGCTTTCGGCTTCTTGTTACTGGAACAGAGCAGAATCTGGTGTTTGAGTTCCTATAAATACTGTTGAGGGGTGTGGTGTATAGCCTCCAATGTTCTGGGCAGAGAGGAAGTTCCTAGATTAGTGTGCCTTTTCTTCATTTGTTCCTTAATTACTTGGGGGATATCTTGAGTGATTTCATGAGTGATATTCTGAATACCACTGGGTGGGTCATTAAGTGTAGATTAGTTGCTAAAGCTTTTGTGTCTTGACCTCTTGAGCTTGTGAAGAGTTTTTCTGAGAAGATGGCTGTGCTGCATTTAGTTGTGCTCTGGCTTGGCTTCGTGTATAGGGGCGAGCTGTGGTTTTGTGCCTTGTGCCAGCCAGATCTGTGTAGGGATTGCAGGGGGGTGCAGCATCCGGAGGTGCCACTATAGTTTGGCTACTGGATGGAGTCTGTAATATGTCTGTGGAGAGGGTCTGGGTTTGGGTCTGGTGTGGTTGATTGGTGACGGCGTTCTGTGTGCCTCTGGTTCTGGTGTCGGTTTTTGTGGGGAGGGCTAATTTCCAGATGTCTGGCAGGCGGGACGTGTCGTCACGCTTGTTCATGTTGTGAGGGTGTTTCTCTATCTCGATGGCTTCCATGATTATTCTCTTGTGGTGATGTTCCATGTTAAAGAGCAATTTGGAATCTGCAAAATTAATTTCGTGTCCTGTTTCTTTCATGTGTTGGAAAAGAGAGGAAGTTTTTTCTTCTTTTTTGACGGCATTCTTGTGTTCTGCGATACGTGCATTTATTCGTCTGTTTGTTTGTCCAATGTACGTGGCTGGGCAGACTTTGCAGGGTATTTCATAGACCCCTTGGTTTTCCAGCTGGATTTTGTCTTTTGGGTTTCTGAGGATATTGGCTATTTTTTGGTTGGTGCAGAAGGCTGTTTTGATATTGTGTTTATGGAGGATTTTGCTGATTTTGTCTGTAGTGCCCTTGATATAAGGAAGGAGGGCCATGCCATTGTTTTCTTCTGTGTCTTGGTTTTTGGGGGGTGTTTCTTTTTGGATTAGCTTCGTAACCCTGTTTTTCTGGTATCCATTGGCGATTAACACATTTGAGAGATTCTGTAACTTGAGAGAAACACCCTCACAACATGAACAAGCGTGACGACACGTCCCGCCTGCCAGACATCTGGAAATTAGCCCTCCCCACAAAAACCGACACCAGAACCAGAGGCACACAGAACGCCGTCACCAATCAACCACACCAGACCCAAACCCAGACCCTCTCCACAGACATATTACAGACTCCATCCAGTAGCCAAACTATAGTGGCACCTCCGGATGCTGCACCCCCCTGCAATCCCTACACAGATCTGGCTGGCACAAGGCACAAAACCACAGCTCGCCCCTATACACGAAGCCAAGCCAGAGCACAACTAAATGCAGCACAGCCATCTTCTCAGAAAAACTCTTCACAAGCTCAAGAGGTCAAGACACAAAAGCTTTAGCAACTAATCTACACTTAATGACCCACCCAGTGGTATTCAGAATATCACTCATGAAATCACTCAAGATATCCCCCAAGTAATTAAGGAACAAAAGAAGAAAAGGCACACTAATCTAGGAACTTCCTCTCTGCCCAGAACATTGGAGGCTATACACCACACCCCTCAACAGTATTTATAGGAACTCAAACACCAGATTCTGCTCTGTTCCAGTAACAAGAAGCCGAAAGCACCAGCCTGAAGATGACGAGTGAGACCTCGTCGAAACGTCGCACAGACACCCCGACTCTTACACGGGAAGACACCCGAAGACACCAAAACCTGCATTCCTGTACCCGTGAAAATCTACGAAAGCATATATATATATATATATATATATATATATATATATATATATATATATAGTAACTTCAAACAGCCATGGCTTTCACTATGAATCCGATGAAGTGTCGCTTGTTAAGGGTGCTGAGTGTTGCTGTTGTTGTTGTTGTTTAGTCGTTTAGTCGTGTCCGACTCTTCGTGACCCCATGGACCAGAGCACGCCAGGCACTTCTGTCCTCCACTGCCTCCTGCAGTTTGATCAAACTCATGCTAGTAGCTTCAAGAACACCATCCAACCATCTCATTCTCTGTCGTCCCCTTCTCCTTGTGCCCTCCATCTTTCCCAACATCAGGGTCTTTTCCAGGGAGTCTTCTCTTCTCATGAGGTGGCCAAAGTCTTGGAGCCTCAGCTTCAGGATCTGTCCTTCCAGTGAGCACTCAGGGCTGATTTCCTTAAGAACAGATAGGTTTGATCTTCTTGCAGTCCATGGGACTCTCAAGAGTCTCCTCCAGCACCATAATTCAAAAGCATCAATTCTTCGGCGATCAGCCTTCTTTATGGTCCAGCTCTCACTTCCATACATCACTACTGGGAAAACCATGGCTTTTACTATACGGACCTTTGTTGGCAAGGTGATGTCTCTGCTTTTTAAGATGTTGTCTAGGCTTGCCATCGCCTTTCTCCCAAGGAGCAGGCGTCTTTTAATTTCGTGACTGCTGTCACCATCTGCACTGATCATGGAGCCCAAGAAAGTAAAATCTCTCACTGCCTCCATTTCTTCCCCATCTATTTGCCAGGAGGTGATGGGCCCAGTGGCCATGATCTTCGTTTTTTTGATGTTGAGCTTCAGACCATATTTTGCGCTCTCCTCTTTCACCCTCATTAAAAGGTTCTTTAATTCCTCTTCACTTTCTGCCATCAAGGTTGTGTCATCTGCATATCTGAGGTTGTTGATATTTCTTCCGGCAATCTTAATTCCGGCTTGGGATTCATCCAGCCCAGCCTTTCGCATGATGAATTCTGCATATAAGTTAAATAAGCAGGGAGACAATATACAGCCTTGCCGTACTCCTTTCCCAATTTGGAACCAATCAGTTGTTCCATATCCAGTTCTAACTGTAGCTTCTTGTCCCACATAGAGATTTCGCAGGAGACAGATGAGGTGATCAGGCACTCCCATTTCTTTAAGAACTTGCCATAGTTTGCTGTGGTCAACACAGTCAAAGGCTTTTGCATAGTCAATGAAGCAGAAGTAGATGTCTTTCTGGAACTCTCTGGCTTTCTCCATAATCCAGCGCATGTTTGCAATTTGGTCTCTGGTTCCTCTGCCTCTTCTAAATCCAGCTTGCACTTCTGGGAGTTCTCGGTCCACATACTGCTTGAGCCTTCCTTGTAGAATTTTAAGCATAACCTTGCTAGCATGTGAAATGAGTGAAATTGTGCGGTAGTTGGAGCATTCTTTGGCACTGCCTTTCTTTTGGATTGGGATGTAGACTGATCTTCTCCAATCCTCTGGCCACTGCTGAGTTTTCCAAACTTGCTGGCATATTGAGTGTAGCACCTTAACAGCATCATCTTTTAAAATTTTAAACAGTTCAGCTGGAGTACCATCACTTCCACTGGCCTTGTTATTTGCAGTGCTTTCTAAGGCCCATTTGACTTCACTCTCCAGGATGTCTGGCTCAAGGTCAGCAACCACACTACCTGGGGTGTATGAGACATCCATATCTTTCTGGTATAATTCCTCTGTGTATTCTTGCCACCTCTTCTTGATGTTTTCTGCTTCAGTTAGATCTTTACCACTTTTGTCCTTTATTATGGTAATCTTTGTACGAAATGTTCCTTTCATATTTCCAATTTTCTTGAACAGATCTCTGGTTCTTCCCATTCTGTTGCTTTCCTCTATTTCTTTGCATTGCTCGTTTAAGAAGGCCTTCTTGTCTCTCCTTGCTGTTCTTTGGAAATCTGCATTCAATTTCCTGTATCTTTCACTATCTCCCTCGCATTTTGCTTGCCTTCTCTCCTCCGCTATTTGTAAGGCCTCGTTGGACAGCCACTTTGCTTTCTTGCATTTCTTTTTCGTTGGGATGGTTTTAGTTGCTGCCTCCTGTATAATGTTGCGAGCCTCCATCCATAGTTCTTCAGGCACTCTGTCCAGCAAATCTAAATCCTTAAACCTGTTCCTCACTTCCACTGTGTATTCATAAGGGATTTGGTTTAGATTGTATCTTACCTGTCCAGTGGTTTTTCCTACTTTCTTCAGTTTAAGCTTGAATTTTGCTATAAGGAGCTGATGATCTGAGCCACAGTCAGCTCCAGGTCTTGTTTTTGCTGACTGTATAGAGCTTCTCCATCTTTGGCTGCAGAGAATATAATCAATCTGATTTCGATGTTGCCCATCTGGGGATGTCCATGTGTAGAGTCGTCTCTTGTGTTGTTGGAAAAGCGTGTTTGTGATGACCAGCTTGTTCTCTTGACAGAACTCTATTAGCCTTTGCCCTGCTTCGTTTTGATCTCCAAGGCCAAACTTGCCAGTTGTTCCTTTTATCTCTTGATTCCCTACTTTAGCATTCCAATCCCCTATAAGTGTTGCTAGAAGACCCCTATTCTCATCAGAGAATGGATTGGCATGAGGGGTTGACTGTTATACGCCTCTGAGAATCGTGGCTCTGTTGGGGGGAATAGGGATCTCCTAACAACTGTCTGTACCCTTAACATATTTCACTTCCCAGGATTCTTTGCAGGAGACCATGGCTTTAAAAAATGGTACTATACTGCTTTAAATTTCCAGAGCAGATGGGGCCTGAAATGAATGACACTTTAGGCTGCATCCCTATATACTGGGGATGGGAGCCTTTTTTTTTAGTTTGAGGACACATTATCCTTATGAGCGACCTTCTGGGACCACAGCCTTCTGGTGGGCGGGGCCAAAGAGAAAAGTGGGTGGAGCAATGGATGTGACTTTGTATAGTAGGCTACATTCCAGCCCCACAAAAGCCAGAGGTTCCTACTCTATGTACAGACACTTTTCTCCATCCAGGCATTCAAAAAGCATCCTCACGAGACACATTCCGGTCAGGTAAAAGCCTTCAAGAAGGGTGCAGAAGAGGAAGAGAGGGGAACTTGCCCCATTGTATATCGGGGGGGGGGGCTGTGTGGAGAGAGTCTCCTCCTTTAAATTCCTGGGAGTTGACCTTAGTAAGGACCTCACTTGGAAAATCAACATGACTCAGGTGGTCAGAAAGACCCAACAGAGACTTCATTTCCTCAGGATCTTGCGAAAGAATAATGTTAAACAACAACTGATGAACTCCTTTTACCGGTCCCCAATAGAAAGTGTCCTTTCATATTGTATCACAGTGTGGTATGCTGGCTTGATAGCCATGGACAGAAAGTCTCTACAGAGGGTGGTGAATTCAGCACATGATATCATGGGCTGTCCCCTGAGCCTGCTATATGACATCACAGGGGATCGTTGCCTTAGGAGAGCGAGAAAAATTCTCAGGGATGACTCACACCCCGGCCATCATCTCTTTAATCTTCTACCCTCGGGCAGGAGATATAGAAGTATAATTAGCCATACCAACAGGCTAAAAAATAGCTTCTATCCGTGGGCTGTTAGGCTGTTGAACAGAAAATAACATAGAGAAATTGACTTGCGAGGTGGTGTGTTGTTCGATAAGAGATTGAGTGTTGGGGGGGGGGAGGGAGGCTATTTTAATTTCACTGTACACAGGTTGTACAATGACAATAAAGGTATTTTATTATTATTTTTATTATTATTATTACATTGAGGCATGACCTGGAAGAGACCCAAGGGCTGAGGGCATCACATTCGGATACAATGAGTAGGCAACGGATTTTATTAATTACAGTTCAAGCAACGGTAGACTTATATCACACCGAAATCATAACAACATTCAAATGAAAATTAAAGGCTACAGCAAATAAACTTCAGATGCTGGTTATAACTGAACCCAACAATCAAAATAACTACGTTAAAATGAAAGTGTTCAGAACTTCCTATGTGTGCTTTTCTTTAAATATACAAATGAGTTGAGTTTTCCCCCTCCCCAAACGAGATTCCCCATTAGGAGCCATGCCAAGATGTCGGTTTTATTTTTTTTAAAAGGCGCTCAGTTTATATTTCAAATCAAGGCTATTATTTAGAGCAAATGGCTGCCTTTCAGCCATGTGAATGCAGCATGATTTCAGACCTGAAGGGTCAGGGTGAGTGATCTTTCCTTCACGAAGCAAGTGTTGCCAGAGCAGCCTAACAACCCAAACGCCAAAGAACAAAAAATGATATACTAAGCCTTGAATGCATACAGTCAGGTTACCACTCACTTCATCCTCATTCGTTTCGAGTTCCCCCCTTTTCTTTTTAAATACCAAATTGTGCTACATCTGTGCTTTACACACATCTCTCGATCCTTGCAGGAATCCTAGTGTCATGACCTTCTGCAAAGCCACTGTGGTGCACTGTTGACATGAGCTCAGAAAAGGGTGCAGAAGCAGACAGTGGGGAGAAGCAACAGTACTAAATCGACCTCCAGGCCACGGACTGGCTGCTGTTTACCGGGGTGGGGGGAAATGGGAGGACCAAGTTGGTGGGGAGGAGGATGCTGTGCAAATGACCTGGCAGGAACACTGTTTGCATGTCGAGGTCCCCAAGCCACCCCCAAATAAATCACAATTCACACAGAATTTAATGTTTCTGGTATAATTTTGGCCACAACTTTATTAAAATACATAAATGGGAGTGGTTGCTTAGGCATTGGTTACGACTATCTGTCCCCACGTCCGGGGACAGAACTGACTTCCGGATTCCAGCAAAAGCCAGTAAGGGAAAACAATATTGGGGAGAAAATGGCGCCGGGCACCAGACCCTCACCTCTCCCCGCATGCTCCCAGGGGCTTGTGCGGCCCAAGCCCCATGCCAGGGATTCGGACGAAAGCATGGCGAGCCCCTGGATTCCTTTAATGGAATTCCCTTGCAGCAGCAGCATTGGAGGGGCAGGCACAGCCAACCACATTCCCTACACCAACCAAAAAATTAACCAATGCCTAACCGCAACCTTAACAAGTTGTGACGATTTGCTACGCAGTAGGCAAAAACCAAATGGCACCAGCCAATCCGCCAAATGGATTGGCGGGCCCCTGCCCCAAGACCGCTGCCCCAAGAGTAGACAACCCCATGACAGGCATAGTAAAGTCAAACGCAAAAGCCCTAAATTAGGGAGGGTGGGTGGGTGATCTGGTGCACGCAGCGAAAGAGAATGCTCAATGCTGCGTGCTCAGTATATAAAACCATTGGTCCATCCCACAAATTGGCAACATCAAAATTTTCCCCGTAACTCAAACAGCTCAATCACTGGCCATCTATACGATCCTGCCCAGCAACATAGGGGTGGCCTGTCAGACCCCACTGCAACATGTGCTCTCCATGAAGGAAAACAGTCTTTATCAAGGCATCTCCTCCAACATTTCTCTGATTAAAATAGGGACATGCTATTTAAAATAATAATAATAATAATAATAATAATAATAATAATAATAATAATAATAATAATAATACTTTTATTATTATTATTTATACCCCACCCATCTGACAGGGTTGCCCCGCCACTCTGGGTGGCTTCCAACACATATCAACACATAACAAAACATTAAACATTTAAAAAACTTCCCTATATAGGGCTGCTGTGAGGGACTGGGCAGAGGAATGGTGGAGACCACCTCCCCAGCCTGACCCTTCCAGAGAAGATGGAGACAGTTCAGAATTACAACAGGGGTTTGAAGGAGGTCACAGCTCAGAAGCAGATGAGGGGGAAAGCTGGGAAATAATGGGAGAGGTGGAGGAGGAGGAGGAGGAAGAAGCACTAGGGGGGGTGACAGCTGATGGACTCAGTGTCTTTAGAAAGCCTTCCAGACCCCCCCTCCCAGAACCTGGCAATCCTTGAAAGCAGGAGAGCAAAGAGCTCAAAGGCAGAGGGCACTTTTCAGCACCTGCAGTGATGACTCATGAGAAAGTGGGAGAGACGGAGGGGGTGGAGATTCACTCGCAGCAACACCATTATTCCGAGAGGCCACATTCCCAAGCCTCTCTCTGTGAATATTAAATAAAAACAGATGGTAAGGACTTTTCCTAGTCATGTCCGTTCCCGGCAACCTGCCGTGGGGGTTGGTTCCACTGCTGCCTGACAGCAGGATTGTATCAAATCGCATAATCAAAACCCTATGTTTGTTTTTTTCTGGATGGATGGATGGATGGATAGATGATGCTTTCAGTTTTAAGAGATGTGGGAAGAGAGAGGAAACCACTTTCTCAAGCATACTTTCTGTACTTGAAAATATTTGATCTGCCAGTCTATTTTCTGTGCTTTCAGCACACTGAGACCTTGTCAGAGTGGGCTGAATTAAATTGTATAGAATTGCTAATGTTGTAATGTATTAAGCATTGAGTGGGTTTTGTTTGGCTTTCTTTTTTTTTAAACATATTTATTCCTACAAGCAGAATGTCATTTTCTCAGGCATGTAAAGAAATGTGCTGTGCCAATGTCCAATCCACTGCAGAAAGCCCTCTGCTCATCCACAGAAACTCATTTCCTTGCTATCAGCTAGTACAAGATGACAAAAGCCTGCCAATATTTTTCACTCTTTATGTCCTATGTGGTAGGAGAATGATTTCTTGAACTGTTCTACGCAGAGGGCGAGAGACAAGCATAACGGGATTGATGGAAAATCTTTCTTCATTGTAGTTTGAGAGAGGAAGCAAATAAACTCTTTTGTATTGTTCAGCTTTTCCTTTTATTGTTTTTCTCCCCCACCTTTCCCAGGGGTTCATCTGAAAGCGTACTTGACAGTTCACCTGCCTATCAACACTTACCTTGAGGTGTGGGAGCGGATTATAGCCTTGGTCCAGCCGTTCCAATATGTGTACAAATGCAAATATTTAAATGGGCATATAAAACGTTCATGCAAGCAGCAGGTTTTCCATTCACTTAAACAAGTGGGACTTGAAATGAATGGGACTTGCAGGTTGAGTGCATCGGTTCCTGGTTCCAGTCAACTAAGCTCTCTGTCAGGAAAGTCTATTCCATTTCTCCTCCTCTTGGACAGCTTTCCATATTTTACTCCCTCAACAATTAGTCAGCATTCAGTGGACACAGAGAATGGAATTGGACTGCTTTCTCCCCCCCTCCTTAGAGCTTCTATTTCAGAAGGGGGGGGGGAGACTGGGACTGCTCATTTGTTTTCATAAGTATCCATGATTTAGAAAATTGTGTTCTCTATTAGTATACAGTGGTACCTCTAGTTACGAACTTAATTCATTCCAGAGGTCCGTTCTTAACCCAAAACCGTTCTTAACCTGAGGCGCACTTTCGCTAATGGGGCCTCCTGCTGTCGCCATGCCGATGGCGTGCAATTTCCGTTCTCATCCTGGGGCAAAGTTCTCAACCCGAGGTACTACTTCTGGGTTAGTGGAGTTTGTAACCCGAAGCGTTTGTAACCCAAGGTACCACTGTAGTGCAATCCAGATGTTGTTGGATTACAAGTCCCATTGCCCCTAACCATTGGCCATGCAAGCCATGATGGATGACAGTTGTAATCCAACAACAACCGGAGGGCACTAGGTTGGTGTAGACGATGATATGCAAAATAGGCTCTGTATGTGTGGATAAAGATTTCAAGTTCCTTGGCTCAGTTTCCCTCCCGGTCCCTCTTAACCTGCCCTCTGTCTTTGAGCTCTTTGCTCTCCTACTTTTAAGGCTCGCCGGGTTCTGGGAGATGGAGAGTCTGGAATACTTTCTAATGACAACATGTCAGCCAGGTGTTGTTCTGGCTCTCCCATGATTTCCCAGCTTTCCCCCTCATCTGCCTCTGAGCTGCTCCCTCCCTCAAACCCCTGTTGTAAATCTATCCTGTCTTCCTCTTCCTCTTCCCTGGAAGAGTCAGGACGGGGAGGCAGTCTCCACCATTCCTCCTCTGTCCAGTCCCTCACACCTACATACCACGGGTGGTGCTGTGGGTTAAACCACAGAGCCTAGGGCTTGCCAATCAGAAGGTTGGTGGTTCGAATCCCCGCGACGGGGTGAGCTCCTGTTGCTTGGTCCCTGCTCCTGCCAACCTAGCGGTTCAAAAGCACATCAAAGTGCAAGTAGATAAATAGGTACTGCTCTGGCGGGAAGGTAAACGCCGTTTCCATCCGCTGCTCTGGTTTGTTTTCTTTCCTCTGTGATGCCTTGACATGGTAAGCTACATTGGCTGAAACTGCTGTTCTCCATGACTTTTCAAAGGCACAGCTGTCAGCAAGGCTGGACTTGCATAGTTGCTGGCCACATGACCCGGAAGCTGTACGTTGGCTCCCTTGGCCAATAAAGCGACCCCAGAGTCGGTCACGTCTGGACCTAATGGTCAGGGGTCCCTTTACTTTTACCTTCTAATGCAGCTGAATGATGGAGGATTTGGGACAGATAAAAGGAACTACTCCCCATAGATAAACTATGGAATTTGCTCCCACAAGATTTGGTGATGCCCACCATATTGAATGGTTTTAAAAGGGGATTTGTTGAATTCATGGAGTGGAAGGCCATCAGTGGCTACTAGCCGCAGTGTCTCCATGACACTTCTGGGATCAGAAGGAATATGTCTTTGAATGTCAGTGGCTGATCACTGTGGGAACATGATGCTAAACTAGAGAAGTCTTTGCTCTGATGCAGCAGGGCTTTTTGTTAAGTACAGTGATTTAATTGACTGAAATTGGGAATGCTTAAATGCATTAAAGGTAAAGGGACCCCTGACCATTAGGTCCAAACGTGACCGACTCTGGGGTTCCAGCGTTCATCTCACTTTATTGGCCAAGGGAGCCGGCGTACAGCTTCTGGGTCATGTGGCCATCATGACTAAGCCACTTCTGGCGAACCAGAGCAGCGCACGGAAACGCCGTTTATCTTCCCGCCGGAGTGGTACCTATTTATCTACTTGCACTTTGATGTGCTTTCGAACTGCTAGGTGGGCAGGAGCTGGGACCGAGCAACAGGAACTCACCCCGTCGCAGGGATTCGAACCGCCGACCTTCTGATCGGCAAGTCCTAGGCTCTGTGGTTTAACCCACAGCGCCACCCACGTCCCACCACGCTACCCACGTCCCACCAATGCATTACTGTGTGTTTAATTCTGGAATGTTCCCAAGTAAGTCTCGTGTGATTGGTTAACCAATCACATGGGAGGTATCCTATTACATTCTCTGTTTTGTTTTGCGTGTGAGTGACTTGACTGTAATGGCTGCATCTCCATGAACACTGAAGAAGAGAAAGGGTTAGACAACTCTCACTAAACTCAACAGAGGAGAGGCGTGCTAATGTTTCTGTGTGAATGTATGTGACGGAAAGAAGTACAGAAGTTGATGTTCTCCCAAAAAAGCAGGTAAGGGAAGTCTGCTGGAGGGAGAAAGTGGAACCCTCTCAGAAGGAACTGCATGGCCAAACTGGGTAACTTACAGAAGGCTGAGTGCAAGTACTGGAAAGAGAGAAAGACAGAGTTTGTTTGGATGTTTGAGGAAGAAGCTGTAATCTTCACCTAAGAAGAACTAAGCCCTTGCTTGGATAAGCATGTGAATGTAAACACTTTGCATATATTCTTGTTTAGCTATACATTCTGAAAGTAAAAGTTTTTTGAATATTTTAATGTGTTTAATTTCAAGAAATGAGTCAGTATAGTGGTACCTTGGGTTAAGAACTTAATTCGATCTGGAGGTCCGTTCTTAACCTGAAGGTGTTCTTAACCTGAGGTACCCCTTTAGTTAATGGGGCCTCTCGTTGCCACTGCACCACCAGTGCATGATTTCTGTTCTCATCCTGAAGCAAAGTTCTTAACCCAAGGTACTATTTCTGGGTTAGCGGAGTCTGTAACCTGAAGCATCTGTAACCTGAAGCATCTGTAACCCGAGGTACAACTCTATTGCACATGATTTGGCTTCCTAGATGCCATTTGGCTACCCTGCCAGCATGCCTTGCCCCTTTCTGCCCATTTTTGTGAATTTTGGGGTCACTTCCTGGTTTGGCACAATGTGTCTATACGCAGTCACACACATACTGAAAGTACGTAAATGGGGGGTTTAGCTACTCTGCCAACACCTTTGATATTTGCTTTTGTAATTCTTTTCTAGTCCTTGAACCACATGTTGGGAACCTTTGGCTTTCCAGATGTGGCTGAACAACATCACCCATCAGCCCCAGCAAACATGGCCGATAACCAGAGTTGATAGGAGTTGCAGTTGACAATGGAAGGGCCAAAGACTCCCCATGGCTGCCTTATGCTCTATGCAACGTGTGATGGAGACCTGGTGAAACAATTCACCAAATAATACTTGGGAGTGAATCTTGAAACTTCCCCATTCAGACATAAGATCAGGGACTGCTCATCTCTTTCCCTGCACTTTCAGCCCCGATCTCCCAACTTTATCTTAGTTGTGAGCAGTTTGGTTCAACTTCCCTACACAGTCATTCACAATTAAGCCTGCCAAGAGCAGAGGTTTGTAACGCAAAATAAAGTGCAGCTCAGAATGGCTTAGGTCCTTTCTAAATGAATTGCAAGGATCTGTGTTGCAACTTGCACTGGCTTTGCACTTTGCCAAAAACAATTTACAAAGTCCTTTAGTTTCATCTAGCAGGCTCTTCTCTGATCTGAAAACCTTGCAGCCACTTTGTGATTGGCTGTGCTTTCGATTAATCTACCTATGAGTCAGGTACATGAGCTCTGTGTATTCTCATTATATTTGCATTCTTGCAGTATTTCACCTTTAATGTCCAACTATCAGTTAGGGATGGGCAAATCTGTCAATCTCCATTTTCCCCATTTTCTTCCTTTTCCAACCATAACTCTAGCTTTTGTAATCAGTTTGCATTTTATGAAAGGTTCTCACAATGTTCAAAAGCATCTTAGGGCAAATTTCTCATTTATTTATTTAATTCATCCCTCTCTTTTTCCACACACAAAGTCTCAGAATAAAATGCAATGGAATGCAATTTAAATCCAAAAAGAATTCAAAGCATTGACAGTAAAAAATTATATAAAATGTTCATCCTCCAACTTATTAATAAGGACTAAGACCTAACCACCCCACTAAAGGTTTATAGGAGCAACAACATAATATGCACATATTTATATGCAATTTTGTAAAAAAAATGCAAATAATTTTCTCTTATATGGTTCATTTTCTGTACGTTATTTTTCACCAATATATGCATTTTTATACACATTTACTCTAATACAGTGCATTTTTGTAGACATTTTGCAGCTGGAGAACTGCATTGCAAAATTTGGAGAAGTGCAAATTTTGAAGGATGGTTGTGTTTAGGTTCATACGATGTTTGGGAAAGCACAAATTAATTAGATTTATACTCATATATGTGAACTGAATCAAATTCCCCCATTCCTACTATCAGTGAGTGGTTTAAATTCCTTTCTTCTCAGCTGCAGTCATTTATAGAAGTGAAAATGAAGATGCAGGTGTAATAATAACAATGATTTATGTAGCCTTATGACTACAAGATGCATGATGCATTGTGACAGAGACTTAAATATATTTACATAGAAACATCTGGGGCCTTTAACTGCAACACGCAACTAACAATATTGAAGAAACGCCTGTGCAGATTAAACCAGCCAAAATTTAAACAGGTATATAGATTTCCTGTTGAAGTTTATCTTCAGGGCTGGGAAAATGAAATTGAAAATAGAATTGCACCTTCAGTTTCACACACCCTGATGGAAGATACAGAAGGAAATGGAGTATCTTTTTGTGAGTGGTCTGTGCAAAATACACAAAAAGGAATTATGCTCACACACTCAAAATTATAGTAATGAGTTGTAATTACTCATTGGGAGTATCCAGTTGTGATAGCATAAAATATCGATGGCATGCTAATTGAGCCTCCATCCCAATTTGTTTGCACAAAATGTGTGGGAAGATCATGATGTTGGCTGTACGCTGAGCATTCATTCTAACAGCAGCAGCAATAACAGCAACTGTCAAATGATTATTAATCTTTGAATCCTATTATTAATCTGTAATCCCATTGTCTCTGGGAGGGTGTTCCAGAAGCTGTAGAAATCTCCACCCGTCATCAAGGGCTAAATAGGACCTCAGTAGGCACGCGGGTGGCACTGTGGGTTAAACCACAGAGCCTAGGGCTTGCCAATCAGAAGGTCGGCTGTTCGAATCCCTGCCACGGGGTGAGCTCCCGTTGCTCGATCCCAGCTCCTGCCAACCTAGCAGTTTGAAAGCACATCAAAGTGCAAGTAGATAAATAGGTACCTCTCCGGCGGGAAGGTAAACGGCGTTTCCATGCACTGCTCTGGTTCGCCAGAAGCGGCTTAGTCATGTTGACCACATGACCTGGAAGCTGTACGCCAGCTCCCCTGGCCAATAAAACGAGATGAGCACCACAACCCCAGAGCTATCCGCGACTGGACCTAACCGTCAGGGGTCCCTTTACCTTAGGGCTGAATAGGGTCTGTGCCGGGGGAGCAGGTCTGGCTGTGGGATCCAAAATATTAATAGTCTTTTCAGTCTTCCACCCCACCCCAAAATGACTGCAAAAACTATACCAGCCCTGGATTTGACATAATGAGTTTGCCTTCTATTGCTTCCAGTGGAAAAAGATGGAAGGGCCAGTGTGACATATTGGTGTTGGACCTGGGACTGGGCCGTTAGGGGTTAGGATTAGGAGAGGAGTTTTGCCACCCAGCTTTGCTACTGGGCGCAGGTAGGAGATCAGCCCCCCACTTGACAGAGGAATGGGGCTTTGTGCCAGCTTCTCCAAAAGGGAGGAGTCAATACAAAGCCCCTCTGGTGGGTGGGCCGATCTGGAAATCTCCCCCCGGTCTGTTGGAGGAGACGCCTTATGGAGATTGCATTCCCTGAGTTGAAATGGCAGCAGAGTGTTTCATTGCATAATTCTATGGCCTGTCTGGTCTTTGCCTGTCTGGTCTTTGCTATCTCAGGCGTCAGAGGGTCCAGCCCCACGGCAGATTGCCAGGAACGGAAAAGACAAGGAAAAGTCCTTACCATCTGCTTTTATTCAATATTGACAGAGAGAGGCTTGGGAATGTGGCCTCTCGGAATAATGGCGTTGCTACGAGTGGATCTCCTACAGTGAGTCATCACTACAGGTTCTGAAAAGTGCCCTCTGCCTTTGAGCTCTTTGCTCTCCTGCTTTCAAGGCTCGCCAGGTTCTGGGAGGGGTGGTCTGGAAGGCTTTCTAAAGACACTGAGTCCCTCAGCTGTCCCCCCTCTTGTGCTTCTTCTTCCTCCTCTCCCGTTATCTCCTAGATTTCCCCCTCATTTTCCTCTGAGCTGTGATCTCCCTCAAACCCCTGTTGGAATTCTGAACTGTCTCCTTCTTCTCTGGAAGGGTCAGGCTGGTGAGGCGGTCTCCACCATTCCTCCTCCCCAGTTGCCGACATGCTACAACCCTGTGTTTAAAATTTTATTGCATTCCTCAGATGAAGATAGGGACATTTCTCACTCCCCTCATGACAAACCCTCCTTAATCCCCCCCCTTTTTGGTCATCCAACAGCACTACACCAATGGAACACAGTACACATGCCCTCCAGCATTCTGAAAAAAAAACCTTTGTGGACACACAAAGCATTTTTTAAATAACAAAAATCAAGTCTCCTTGCACTCCATGCAGCTCCCCTTTTTCTTTCCATCCAGGGCAGCCCTTTCCTCTGCCTTCCCCCGAGAGCTGGCACATTATGCTGGGCTGGGCTTTGGTGACAGAAGCTTCTTGTCTTCCTTGCCCACTCTCCAGCAGCCACTACTAGCTGCCCAGTCAATATTGTGCTTGTTCATATAACCCTACTTTGTAACAGTTGCTGCTTACTGCAGCTACTACTATGCCATAAGATCCACTGTCCTGTAATATTACATATGGTATGTACAGTTGTTTATGGTTTTATATTATTTTTGCTGTAAAATGTGTGAGATCATGATATTGTATTTATTTGCATTACTTAGAGCTTTAAGTACTGATGAAGCCCAGGACGGCGAAACAAGGCCAATATTCTGGAAATCCTTGTCTTAGACTCTGCAATAGGATTTTGTGAATCAGTAACAACCTTTCATATGGATTTTTTGGACTTTACGAACGGACAGATGGAATAGACACCATTACATGGATGGACCTTATGCATGAACTGACTAGAGAATGATCCGATCCACTGGGTCATCTGCTTTGTTCGTTTGTTGAACTTTATGAGTGACTTCTGTTGAAATTTATAATTTAATACAATGAATAGTATATCTGATTTATTTAAGAACACAGCTGGTTACATCTCGTATGTTTATCAAGTGGGGAGGCTGGCAGCAGCAGTCATGGAGAGGCAACGAGATGTTCCCTCAGAGCCACAGCCACTGCAACTTCCATTGCTCGGGACAAGCACCAGTTCATCCTCATCCCTGAGCTCAGGGCAGCTGCATTGGCAGGAGAAATAGGGACATTCCCGGATCAAATCAGAAGCCAGGATGGCTGTTGTAATTCCAGGGCTGTCCCTGGAAATCCGGGACACTTAGAGGGTATGTTATTGCTGCTTATTTATATGAATATTTATTTTCTGTGTCATCTGCAGCTTGGAGAGTTAGCATAATTCATAGAAACTTACTGGGTCTGGCCCCTTCTTTGATGAGATATGCTCAAACAGCAAATCACCACATGAAATTTCAAGTCTAATTTACCCTTCCCTTGGAAAAAAAATCCTCTGAATTTACTGTTCATTTCATCTTCTTCCAATCACAGAAATCAGAGCTGAAAAAAGGGACGTTTTCAGCCGGCTAGTTCATTCCCTCGCCACTGGAAAATTATTACCTGCTGTATATATTCTGCAGGGCTGCTTCCAGTCCAATTTTAAAATGGCTCAGGTGCTAAGGCTGTCATCATTCCACTTCAGTATCCAATGCGCCACAGAGTCAGAATTTTAAGTTCTATTCTTTAGCTTGCAATTTCTTTGCTCCTTTTTGACCAGATAACCTCATTTATACGGATCATATACAATTGCAATTTTTTAAAAAAGATGTTTATGTTCTTTTTTGCAGATACTTGCCATACACTTACTAAGTCAATATTTCCCAAAAGTATACATATTTATCTTTTCAAATCCCTTTTCATAAATCAAAGTCTACTTTTCATTTCCACTGCTTCTCGAGTCTTTTCACTGAGCTTCAGCTGAACTCAGAAAGAGTTTTCAGCTTTTCTGGAACAAAAACAAGGTTGTTGTGTTGTGCTTTTTATAAACTGGAATATGCCCCCTTCTTGTATGCTTCGCACATAGCTTGCTGTAGGATACTGAATAACCATAACAATACATTCCATTCATTAACTAAAAAGGCTATGTGATATACATATGTAGTACTGAAACCAGCAAATCCCTCTCTCCTTAGGTGGGTGGCAAGAATGCTAAGACTACCTCTGTTTTTTCTGGTAGTTCTCATGTGATTGGCTAACGTTGGACACATGGGAGGTATTTAGTGAAGGAGAGACTCCATTTTATGTGAAGCAAGATGGCTGTGTTTTAGAATCCACTGTGAACACTGCTAAGTTGAATGGAGTGTTGGACTGCTTGTTCTCTGCTTGAAAGAGAGCCAAGCTGCAGGAGAGGGTAAAAGTGGAAATCTCTCGTAAAAGCTGAAGGGCATGGCCTAACTGAGATACAGAAAGCTGAGTGCTGAGCTCTGGAAATAGAGGAAAATGCAGTTTGAAGAAGGGACTGTAGGTCCATGCTTGGAGAAGCATGTGACTGTAAATACAATGTTTTTATTTGTCTATCACTGCAAGTTTCTGACACAGGTGGCGGGTGGTGCTGTAGGTTAAACCACAGAGCCTAGGACTTGCCGATCAGAAGGTCGGTGGTTCGAATCCCTGCGACGGGGTGAGCTCCTGTTGCTCGGTCCCAGCTCCTGCCAACCTAGCAGTTCAAAAGCACATCAAAGTGCAAGTGGATAAATAGGTACCGCTCCGGCGGGAAGGTAAACGGCATTTCCGTGCGCTGCTCTGGTTCTCCAGAAGCGACATAGTCATGATGGCCACATGAACACAGGAAGCTGTACACCGGCTCCCTTGGCCAATAAAGCGAGATGAGCACCGCAACCCCAGAGTCGGTCATGACTAGGCCTAATGGTCAGGGGTCCCTTTACCTATAAGTTTCTGAAAGTAAAGTTTTTGAATGTTCAGGTCTGGACATTGGTTTAACTTCTAAAGAAGAGTGTCAGTCAAATATACGGTTTGGGCTTCTTAGCTGCTATTTTGCTATTCTTACTTCAAAAACCTATGGTATCGCTGCCACAGCAACTGCCATACAGTGGAATCTCCCTGCCCTGATCTATATTTTGAACCGTGCAAGTGCAGCCATACCTAATCCCCCCAAAATTGTCCACAACTAATACAAGTAGTATTAGTTCATGCTCATATCCAAATATTAATCAGCACCAGGAAAAAAATAATCTTAATCGCATCTCCTGAATAACATAAGCGGTTCTGGCGGCTCCCTCATTGCGAGAAGCAAAGCTACAGGGAACCAGGCAGAGGGCCTTCTCTGTAGTGGCGCCCGCCCTGTGGAACGCCCTCCCATCAGATGTCAAAGCGATGAATAACTACCTGACATTCAGAAGACATCTTAAGGCAGCCCTGTTCAGGGAAGTTTTTAACGTGTGATATTTTACCTTATTTTTGGTTTTTATGGAAGCCGCCCAGAGTGGCTGGGGAGGCCCAGCCAGATGGGCGGGGTATAAATAAATAATTATTATTATTATTATTATTATTATTATTATTATTATTATTGGGTATTCCAAGAGGAATGCCATACTCAAATGGCTGTGAGTCTGGATTTGCCAGACCTCTCTGTCCAGTTGCCTACTGACAGCTCACCAGTTGTATCCATTGCCAGTTAATGTCTCTTCCACCTACTCCTATCCTTAAGGACAGGGATGGAGAAGCTTTTTAGTAGCGACAGAGAAGGAAATTAACTCCTGCAGCTTTGGCTTGCCTGTGTTGCCTCTGTATGTGTGTAGGGGGGAGGTTTCAAGAGAGGGGAAGTCTCAAGCTCTCCTCCTTACAAATCTCCTCCTGCTCCTCCAGTGGTCCGTATTAAATAGCTGAGAAGCGAGCAAAAGAAGGCTGAAGAAGCAACGAGAGAAGAGATTGCTCACTTGAAAGATGTTGCAGGCAGGATTGCTCGCCAGTTGAAGCAGCCAGCCTGCTGCATGGCTATGTGCCACTTTAATCAGCCTATCAAGGTCATGTCTGGCCATGATTAAACTTTAGATCTTATTCAGCATAACAGGATTGTCTTGAAGGATTAACACTCTCTCTCTCTCTCTCACACACACACACACACACATACACACACACTTTTTCCTTTCTTTCTGAGCATGCTGGTGCTGGAGGAGACTCTTGAGAGTCCCATGGGCTGCAAGAAGATCAAACCTCTCCATTCTGAAGGAAATCAGCCCTGAGTGCTCACTGGAAGGACAGATCGTGAAGCTGAGGCTCCAATACTTTGGCCACCTCATGAGAAGAGAAGACTCCCTGGAAAAGACCCTGATGTTGGGAAAGACTGAGGGCACAAGGAGAAGGGGACAACAGAGGACGAGATGGTTGGATAGTGTTCTCAAAGCTACCAGCATGAGTTTGACCAAACTGCAGGAGGCAGTGGAAGACAGAAGTGCCTGGCGTGCCCCTTTCCATGGGGTCACGAAGAGTCGGACATGACTAAACGACTAAACAACAACAACAACCGAAGAGAGGCATACACTATGGTAGTTACCAAATGGCCTAGGGCAAGTAGACACCATTGTATACATTCTGAAGAACCATTCATAAGGATGGATTGCCTATTTGTGCGCTCGAACGGTCCCCTTTCACGTACGGAACAGTTACAGTGCGATAAACATCTCTTTATGATAATGCGACTTTGTGGAGTTTGTCTCTATAATTAGAATCAGAAATGGTCTAGTCCTCAAGAGGACAACCTGTTCCATTTGAAATGCATGCTAAAAGCACTGGTTCTAAATGAGTGCTAAAAGCATTCTAACTAGTGCTAGAAGAGCTAGCAGTGAAGCATTCCTCAGGGGGCTTCGCCATTAAGAAGACAGTGCGCACAGTCCTGCAGGAGCAGCAAATTTATTGGGCGATCCAAACTGAAGGAAGCCAGTGTATGTTATAACAGGGTGAGTTATGCCAGTGTACCTTACCCTTGCTTCAAACTCCTTTCAGTAACAGAGCTGCTGTTGGCTGAACCAGCCCGAACCCAACAAAGGGAAAACAAGCCTAATAATAATAATAATAATAATACAGTGGTGCCTCGCAAGACGAAAAGAATCCGTTCTGTGATTCTCTTCGTCTAGCGGTTTTTTCGTCTTGCGAAGCAAGCCCATTGACGGATTAGCGGATTAGCGCTATTAGCGCTATTAGCGGCTTTTAGCGGCTTATCTGCTGATCAGATCAGCTGATAAGCGGCTTAGCGGCTTAGAAAAAGGGGGGGGAACCCAGCAGGAACTCGCAAGACATTGGGCGAAGCAAGCCCATAGGAAATTTGTTTTGCGAAGCACCTCCAAAACGGAAAACTCTTTCGTCTAGCGAGTTTTCCGTCTTGCGAGGCATTCGTCTTGTGGGGCACCACTGTAATAATAATAATAATAATAATAATAATAATAATAATAATAATAATAAATTTATTTATACCCCGCCCTCCCCAGCCAAGATCGGGCTCAGGGTGGCTAACAACCAATAATAAAAACAAGTTGATTGAAATACAACTTAAAAAACAAGATTAAAGTAGAACGTTAAAATGCAGCCTCATCACAGGAGGAGAAAGGAAAAAAGGGAAAGAGGGGGAGGGAGTCAAATTGATTCTAAGCCAAAGGCCAGGCGGAACAACTCTGTCTTACAGGCCCTGCGGAAAGAAATCAGATCCCGCAGGGCCCTGGTCTCATGAGACAGAGCATTCCACCAGGCCAGAGCCAGTGTTGAAAAGGCCCTGGCTCTGGCTGAGGCTAATATGACTTCCTTAGGACCTGGGACCTCTAGGGTGTTGCTATTTATGGACCTTGAGGCTCTCCCTGGGGCATACCGGGAGAGGCGGTCCCGTAGGTACAAGGGTCCTAGGCCATGAAGGGCTTTAAAGGTGAAAACAAACAAATATTAACACCAAAGCGGTGTTAATTTTTATTGACGCGGAGAAGGCCTTTGACAACATTTCTTGGAAATTTATGAAGAAAAACTTGGAAGGGATGGGAGTGGGAAGGGGGTTTGAGAATGGAATAGAGGCAATCTATTCTGAACAAAAAGCTAAGTTGATAGTGAACAATGTGGTGACAGAAGAACTTCATATTGAAAAAGGAACACGCCAGGGGTGCCCCCTATCCCCTCTGTTGTTTATTTCAGTCCTGGAGGTTTTGCTGAAAATGATAAGGGAGGATCGGCAGGTACAAGGAATACGGGTCGGAGCGAAACAATATAAACTGAAAGCATTTGCAGATGACTTAGTTTTAACATTACAGGAGCCAGAATCTAGCACAAAAAGAGTTTTGGAATTGATTCAGAAATTTGGTCGGGTGGCGGGTTTTAAGTTGAATAAACA
Source organism: Podarcis vaucheri (assembly GCF_965113315.1). NCBI lineage: Eukaryota > Metazoa > Chordata > Lepidosauria > Squamata > Lacertidae > Podarcis > Podarcis vaucheri. Next base: position 97,404,120 of record NC_138762.1, on the reverse strand, counting down.
AAAGACTAAGGTGTTAGGGAAAAACTTGACGGTTACTGAAACAGAGGGGTTTCAGAGGGAAACAGAACTAAACATTGTTAAAAAAGTGAAATACCTGGGGGTCAATCTGTCCTCCAAGAACTTGAACTTATTTAAAGACAATTATGAAAAATGTTGGTCAGAAGTCAAAAAAGATTTAGAAATTTGGTCAAGATTGAAACTATCCTTGTTAGGCCGAATTGCAGCTATAAAAATGAACGTTTTGCCAAAAATGTTGTTTTTGTTTCAGGCTTTGCAGATCGTGGACAGAGTGGATTGTTTTGGAAAGTGGCAGAAGGATATTTCTAAATTTGTCTGGCAGGGCAAAAAGCCCCGAATAAAGTTTAAAATATTAACTGATGCAAAGGAGAGAGGGGGGTTTGCCCTGCCGGACTTAAGGTTATATTATGAAGCTGCGGCCTTCTGCTGGATGAAAGATTGGATTTCATTGGAAAATACTGATGTCCTAGATCTGGAAGGCTTTAACAATTCGTTAGGTTGGCATGCGTATTTGTGGTATGACAAGGGGAAAACACATGGAATGTTTAAAAACCATATTGTCAGAAAAGCAATATTTATGGTCTGGAAAAAATACAAAGACTTATTGGAAAGTAAAACTCCGAGGTGGATTTCACCAATAGAGGCCAAAACTCGGAAAACATCCAATATGGAGGCATACTGGCCGAAATATTGGGAAATAATAGAAAACATTGGAGGTAATTGGAGGTTGCAGAGCTTTGAAAAATTAAAGGATAAGGTGCAAAACTGGTTACATTATGCCCAAATTAATGAGGTTTTTAAGCAAGACAAAAAAGTAGGATTCCAGGTGGAAAAATCGAAACTTGAGACAGAGTTGTTAGAACCAAAGACCAAGGTAATTTCGAGAATGTACAACTTGCTGCTTAAATGGAACACTCAGGATGAAATAGTTAAAACAGCCATGATAAAATGGGCTCAAGACATTGGTTACAATATCATGTCAGAAGACTGGGAAAAGTTATGGACCACCGGTATGAAGTTTACGGCATGTAATGCCTTGAAAGAAAACATTATGAAAATGGTATACAGGTGGTACATGACCCCAGTCAAACTCGCTAAGATATACCATTTGTCTGATAATAAATGTTGGAAATGTAAGGAGGCTGAAGGGACATTCTTTCACCTCTGGTGGACGTGCCCAAGATTGAAGGCCTTTTGGGAAATGATCTATAATGAGTTAAAGAAGGTGTTTAAGTACACCTTTCCCAAGAAACCAGAGGCCTTCCTTCTGGGAATTGTCGGCCAGAAGGTGTTAAAAAAGGATAGAACTTTTTTTATGTATGCTACAACTGCAGCAAGAATTCTTATCGCCAAGTATTGGAAGACCCAAGATTTGCCCACACTGGAGGAGTGGCAGACGCAACTGATGAACTACATGGAACTGGCTGAGATGACTGCAAGAATCCGGGATCTGGGAGAAGAGGCAATGGAGGAGGATTGGAAAAAATTCAAAGACTATTTGCAAAAGTATTATAAGTTGTATGAAACATAAGATGTCGTATGATTTAGAACGTTAGCCCCAGCAATGAAGTTTAATTATTTAGGAAATTGTTAACATTTGGGAAAGAACCAAAGTTTAAATGGATTAAATGATATCAGGTTATATTTTTAGAGTAAACGGAGAACAAGAGATTTAAACTTAAATTGCAATTGAAAATATAAAGAAAAACACGAAATAAGGGTATAATTTGCTGATGACTTTATTATCAAGAATGCACTATGCGGGAGACGTGGGGAAGTCCAATGGAAATTTGAAATAAGTTATTGAAATGGATGTTATTTTCTGTTCTTTTTTCTTATCTTTTCTTTTATTCTGTCTTTTCTTAATTGTAATTTGGAAAAAATGTAATAAAAATTATTATAAAAAAAAAATAAAGGTGAAAACCAGCACCTTAAGTCTGACCCTGTACTCCACCGGGAGCCAGTGCAGCTGAAAAAGCACTGGGTGAATATGCTCCTATGGCAGAGACCCCGTGAGGAGCCTCGCTGCAGCATTCTGCACCCACTGGAGTTTCTGAGACAGCTTCAAGGGCAGCCCCGCGTAGAGCGAATTACAGTAGTCAAGCCTGGAGGTGACCGTCGCATGGATCACTAGGAGTTGCTAGGCCACGTACCTGAGTTGAGTGAAGTTTGGAATAGGTGCAAGTCTCTCCTGGCTCCGTCCCATGTCCACAACTCCCCCAGAATGCTTTTTCAAGACTTGTACCCAAGCTTGGGCAGGGCGAAGCATGCCGAGTGGGGAGCCCACTGCAGCGCAGCTTCCTCTCCTGAGCTGAGGAGTATGCAGTCATTGAACCACGCTTGGCCTCCTCTACTCCTGTGACATTGAGGGGGCCAGGCCCCCTGCCAGCTAATATTGAGGGGGCCGAAGATCCCTCTGCCCCTAGGAGCTGGTGTAGGGAAAGCAATACTACAGAAATGTGATGAATAGCAATGTATCACCCACCTTGCCTTAGTGTTTACTGCAATTCACTTTCCATGGAGTGGAGGAAAGAGAGACAAAATAATAAAATATACAGGATGGAAACAGGGCTAATCCAAAAAAGGGAAGGGGCATTTTCACGATACCCCCTCTCCACCCAAAGCACCATGATTCCCAGTAACCATTCTCTCTCTCTCTCTCTCTCTCTCTCTCTCTCTCTCTGTGTGTGTGTGTGTTGTGTCCCACAAGAGAGGGCTGCACAGACGAGTAAAATAGGACATGGGGGTGCTTTCAGAAAACCGTTCAGCTCCCACCTCCCTTTTTATGCCCCAAAAATGTTCCCTAGAGAGCATTCAGCTGAGCCCTAAAGTCAACACCTCTGGAGAAATGTCAATGTGTTTGGAGAAAATCGGAAAATGAGATCTGAGCTAGTGGAGGGGCTGCTGAGCCTAGCCCATATTGTTCACGCCTTAATACCAGCTTAGCTAGATCCTCCTAATCCATGGAGTATGTAGCAAAATTCCTTTTTGTAACGGTGACATCTGGTATCGAACAGCAGAAATAATAATACGTTCCCCAAGTTCTCTGGCTGAGAGCTTTACTCTACAGATCTTCGTCACTGCCTATATCTCTGCACTGCTGAGCCAATGCCAACCAGAAACTATTTCTTGCAAAAAGCCATATTTTATGTATTACCGGGATCTGTTGTTATTCAGGGCCCGGGGTGGGGGTGGGGGTGGGCAGGTCTATGCTAACCTTTGGGATAGGGCATTTATTTGTTTTTTAAAAAATGCTAGCAAAAATTATACTGACTATTTAGTAGTCACCGTGCCAGCAACTACTTTGCTGTCCTGAAGAGCCAATGCGGCTGCTGCCAGCTTTACTAGTATGTAATAAATTCCAATGGCACTGCTGCTAAGCAGGTATCAAACTCAGGGGCACAGGTAATATTGATTTTTTTCTGCATCTAGCTTTTTGATTAATATGGAAACCTACTGCACATTGCTCACAGCAGTCCAGAATCTGCTAGCTGCATTTATTCTCCACAGAGCTCAATACCACAAATAAACATGAGGTTTAGAAAAAATGAAAAAAAAAACAAAGTGAAAAGTTTTTTTCCCCTTTTCTTTTGGTTAACATCCAGCTAAGTGCTCAACTACTTAAACTCTGAGAAGCACATTTGTATTCCCAAATGGCATTGCACACCAGGACAGCCGCAGATCGATACAGCCGATACGATTTATCTGTTATTTTGACATCCCTTCTTGGGGAAGTTAAAAGGGGTGGGAGAAACACCTCAAAGGGAAATTTCTTCACACTTGTCTTACTGCGCTAATGACATTATTGGGATGAAAACAGAACTTGATCAGTAACAGAAGTGCAGCATGGTGCAAACTTGTGGATGGTTTCAGCAACACTTAAAGAGCACAGGAAGCTTTAGAAAAGTATAATGAGAACCACAGGGGTAAGCAGGAGACTTGTCCCTTTCTCATTCCTTCTGGCAAATACTAAGGATTGCATTATCCATTTCTGATGCTGAGGTTGTGAGTGCCACTGCATTGTCAAAACAGCACCACGCACAAGGGAGGTTTCAGAGGGGAAACACCAAGATTTGCAGAAGTCTAAAAAATATGAAGGGACATGGGTGGCGCTGTGGGTTAAACCACAGAGCCTAGGACTTGCTGATCAGAAGGTTGGCGGTTTGAATCCTCATGACGGGGTGAGCTCCCGTTGTTCAGTCCCTGCTCCTGCCAACCTAGCAGTTCGAAAGCATGTCAATGTCAAGTAGATAGATAGGTACCGCTCCGGCGGGAAGGTAAACGGCGTTTCCGTGCGCTGCTCTGGTTTGCCAGAAGCGGCTTAATCATGCTGGCCACATGACCCGGAAGCTGTACGCCGGCTCCCTCGGCCAATAAAGTGAGATGAGCGCCGCAACCCCAGAGTCAGTCATGACTGGACCTAATGGTCAGGGGTCCCCTTTACCTTTACTAAAAAATATTTAGAGAAAGAAAGACTTGAAGGAGGAGTCAAATAGCCCAATTAGGGCTTGTAAGTGGAATGCCGACGGACTATTACATGAAACACTGTATGAAACATGCCTAAGGTGTTTTCTTTTCTTTTTTAAATTTGCCAGAACGATCAGATGAATTCTATGTCCTTCTGCTCCTCTAAGATAAAAAAAAATCTTATCACCCTCAGTGTGGTCAAGTTCTGTGTGCCAGCAAGCAAAACCAGCCAGCAACAGACACCAGACATTTTGAAATCTTCCTCTTTGGATTTCATGCCATTGTTACATATTTTAGAATGCCAATGCTCGTTTCATTTCACTCTACGCTATTTTTATTTATTTTAGTTTAACATTTTTTTACCCTATTATACACATTTGGATAATATGTTTCTTGTTTCCTTAATGCTGAACACTGACCCAAACAATAAATATTTGATTTGATATATTCACAGTTGCCGTATTGGCCTGAATATAAGCCTCACTTTTCCCCCAAATTCTAACCATGAAAAGTTAAAGTGAGGCTTATATTCGCGACCTTACGGTATGCAGCCAGGAGCGCAGGGCAAACAGTGCCAGGAGCGCAGAGAAGCAGTGCCCGCCCCATCTTCTCCCCCAAGCAGTCATGAAATTAAAAGACGCCTGCTTCTTGGGAGAAAGGCGATGGCAAACCTAGACAGCATCTTAAAAAGCAGAGACATCACCTTGCCAACAAAGGCCCCTATAGTTAAAGCTATGGTTTTCCCACTAGTGATGTATGGAAGTGAGAGCTGGACCATCAGAAGGCTGATCGCAGAAGAATTGATGCTTTTGAATTATGGTGCTGGAGGAGACTCTTGAGAGTCCCATGGACTGCAAGAAGATCAAACCTATCCATTCTGAAGGAACTCAGCCCTGAGTGCTCACTGGAAGGACAGATCCTGAAGCTGAGGCTCCAATACTTTGGCCACCTCATGAGAAGAGAAGACTCCCTGGAAAAGACCCTGATATTGGGAAAGATTGCGGGCACAAGGAGAAGGGGACGACGGAGGACGAGGTGGGTGGACAGTGTTCTTGAAGCTACAAACATGAGTCTGACCAAACTGCAGGAGGCAGTGGAAGATAGGAGTGCCTGGCGTGCTCTGGTCACGAAGAGTTGGACATGAGTAAACGACTAAACAACAACAACAAAAATACACAAATATGGCAGCCTTAGCAACTTGCCATCAATTCTTTGTATAATATATTCTTTTTTAATACACAATTGGCACAAATTCACTAATGCATGAAAAACTCAGTGGGTCAGATAAAGCTTAAGTTAGCTGAACTTAGTTCTCATCAAAATAAATGAAACTTAAGTCATGACTATTTCCCATTGATTTCAGTGGGAAATAATTTCAAGTAACCTGGGGAGCAATCCTATGCACGAAAGGATGCTCCAAGAATGCCTCTTTGGGGGGACTTGCACTGGTCTTTGCTGGCTGAGCAAATTACACCAGCATATCTTTGGATGAGCTGAGCCCGGGGACTTGATAGCACTGAGACTGAAACAGTGGTGTAGTGTGGGGGGTGCAGGGGGGCCAGCTGCACCGGGCGCAACATCTGGGGGGGGGGCGCGCTCGCACTCTCAGCTCTCTGCCCCTACCTGGCTCACTCACTCTCTCTCACTGCAGTGCTGGCTGTGCGAATCCGATCCGATCCGAGCCGCCAGGTCGCCGCCCACTGTGGAGGGGGGGTGCCAGGCGTGCGGTGCGGAGAGAGAGCGAGGGACTATCTGGGGGAGGGACAGTGCAGCAGCCGCCCAACGCAGTGCTGAGCGCGGGAGAGAACCACACCAGACCAGACCAGGCAGCAGCAAGAAGAAGCTGGCAGCGGCGGCAGGTTAGGGGTTAGGGGGCGCAAATTACTTGCCTTGCCCCGGGTTAGGGGGTGCAAATTACTTGCCTTGCCCCGGGTGCTGACAACCCACGCTACGCCACTGGACTGAAATTAGCTGGGTGACCCAGAGTTCTGCTGCATCCTAAACTACTTATTCTGGCAGATCTTGCCCTATAATAATGGCAATCCAATGCCTCCCCCCCCCTCAAAATCATAAATAAAACACCTATGGGAAGAGAATTTGGAATGGAGAATAAGGGCCTGTGTGCCTTACCCTTTCCCCACCCTAACGTCAATACCTTAAAATTCATTTCAAATCACATAAAAGAACTGCTGGGGAAGAAAGTTGGGGAAAGAGTTATCTATCCTCCTTGATACTTTCTCACTCCCAGTTCTATTCTGTCAAAGCTGCCTTTCTGGTTGGTTTTTAATAGCACCAGAACTCTTCTTAAATGTGTTAAGTCAGCCCAGAGAAAAAAATAGACAGGTTTGCTACAGAAGGACCCTATAGAGCAAAGACAATTCAGGAAACTCTGACAAATGAGTAAACTCTCTCACTCCCAAGGATAGTGAACAACAACAACAACAACAACAACAAACCTTTTCCCCAAACGACTAGCTAATATGATCTGGGAGAACAATGAAAGTGGGAAAGAGAGCTCATTAAAGAGCATTAGTGCATTTTATCCCTCCAAACCTTTTGTTTATGTTTGCAAACTTTGTGTGTCCTCAAATGATAAATGACAGCGCTTCCATCATAACAGTGCGACGTGGCATCAATATTTCAAGCTTCTGCATGCTACACACAGTGAATGACTTCATATGAAATTAATTACCTTTAAAATGGAAGACGCGCATAAATCAATCTAGCCGAAAAAATAAATGATTTATTTTTCCTCCATCAAAGAGGAAGGGATAATGATGCATGCTGATCAATGCCTTGCAAAAGGAGAAGGAGGGGGTACAGAAAGTTATATGGCCTCGTGGGATTGCTCCAGTTCCACAAGTAATTTTATTTGCCTGTGTATCTCTTGGAGAGAAGCTTGCACTGATAAAATGACAGACATGATGTAACAAGAGCTTCTTGGTTTCCTCTTGGTGGAAACTTCATACAATATGAGGAGAAAAGGACAACCTTATCCACAACTGACACAGGAAATGAATCCCGGGAACTGATTAGTCTCAGGCAAAGACCCCCTGAAACAACTTTGTTTCCCCCCCCCTGTTGCACGAGCTTGTGTGAGATAATTTAGCTAAAGTATTTTGAAACGTGGCATTTTTTAAAAAAGCTGTCTTCTTTGAAAGAGATGGCCATTATCATCATAACCACATGATGGTGTGTCCTGCTTCTGCTGAGAAATGATCTTTGCCTAGATTTAAAAGACAGCAGGAGAATGTATCAGGTTGTCAACAATATTTTCTCAAAACCATATAATCAGAAAAATAACCCCAAGATTATTAGTGGTATAAAATGGCAACTATCCCTGGTCACTATGATGACCTGTCCATAATAAGTCAGCATAGCACTAAAGCACTACAGTACAGCCAGCTACATGTATGTACTATAGTTGAGGACCAAGTGCTCTTCTGGATTTTCTCTTAGTTTGAATTTTTGTGCAGAGGGATTAAAAAAAAAGCATATTCACGGTGGAAGGTGGGTTTTCCCAGCCCTGATCGTATGTTGCTTCAAGGCTATTCTGATCAGATTTGGCTCGCTGATGACACCAGCAGGACAAACAAAGCTGTTTAATATGAGTCTTTGCCCATAAGATTTTTCTGCTTTCAATAACATTGTGATGCATCCAAATCTGAGGGGATGTGATACCAATTTCTTGTTTCTAGAGTTATGCAGCAGGTGATTACGTCTGCAATATTTCTTAACAGGTAGCAGGAGAAGACCTGTGTGGCTGTGCCAGAACGCACTCATGTTGGAGGGAGTGTTTTAGAGGAAACATTTTCGGTTCATTTTGTGTGAACACCCCCCCCCCACACACACACCAAGTAAAGCAGAGGCATAATTTGCAGGTTTCGTAAAGAAGCCCTTTGCAAAACACACTCCTTCTGCTGGGAGCACGTCAAAGGTCATATGCTATTTCATCACACACAGAACCATAGCTGTCAACTTTTCCCTTTTCTTGTGAGGAATCCTATTCAGAATAAGGAAATTTCCTTCATGTATGCAACAATGGCCACAAGAGTTCTGGTAGCACAAGGATGGAAGACTGAAGAAACCCCAACTAAAGAATCATGGCGGAAAAATTGATGGACTATGCAGAACTGGCAAAACTGACATACAAGCTACGGGACAAGGATAACTGTGACTTTAAGGATGAATGGGAACCCTTTACAAAAGTATCTGAAGATGCAACAAAGCGAACTGGACTCCTTGGCAGGTTTTGAATAAACATTCACAAACTTTTTATTGATAATAATCAGCTAAATACGTAGTTTGAGGATCTATACAACTTTGTAACATGCAGAAAACAGCATTCCAAAACTGGAACTGAGGGAAGTCGGGGGTGGGTGGGTTTTTTTTGGGGGGAAATGGGGGGGGGAACAAGGATGATATGTTTTTGGATAATATGTCTTGTTATAATTTTGAATTAAAAAAAATTAAAAAGGAAAAAAATCAGAATAAGGGAATTTCCCTTTAAAAAGGAAACATTTACAGCTATGCACAGAACAATTGTCTATAATTGGCACATCTGAAAGTACATCCTCTCCTGTGCTATGCAACTTCTCTCACATTTTATAGAGCCATTTCCGCCTTGGAGGAGAGGGGGTTGCGGGCTAACTCCTCCCACACACGCACAGGGGCTGGCCTTTGCCCCCGCGCGAGCAGGGAATCCCCGGGCGTGTCACTGAGCCGGCCCGCCAATCAGTGGGCCGGGGAGGTGGGGCCTGGCCTATTTAAGGCCAGGCACGCCCGGAGACCGCCCTCTTTCCACCTGGGCAGCTGAGAGGTTTTTTAAATGTTCTTACGGTCTATTTTGAGTACCATGTGGAAAAGCATTATATAAATAAACTTGACAATGATAGTGATGACTGGCTAATAAGCATTTTAGTTCATTAATAACTCATTTACAATTATTTCTTTGTTCAGGATGCAAGCAATTAAGAATATTTTCCAGAATTCCCAGACTTAATTCCATCCATTACAGCAATTTCACTTGTGCTGTATTTCTTTAACTCTCAACGAACAAAATGTGCTATGCAGCATCTGGTAAACAAAACAATTTCTTGATCAGATTGGAAGAATCTGGGCAGGTGGCTGAATCAGAAGCAAGGAAAATTATTTCGCTTAGTCCAGATATTTAAAAAGACATGTCGGAACGGGCTTCCAGGTTTATGCTTCTGTTTTGTATCATGTCGAAATGAAGGACAGATGTCCTTCATGCTGGCAGCTTAAAATATAAAGACCTCCATACTAGGGATTCTCCAGCAGCCAGATGGATGACAAATCCTACACTAGGAGAGATTAAGTCCATGGAAAATGGTGTCCAAACCACTGAGAGCTATTTAACATGCACCCCAGCAGACAATTCTCTACAAAAGACAACTCTTCTGCAGTTGTTAAGAGAATGCTGGCACCACAATTAGGCAGAGAAACTAAAAAGGGACAGAATGCTTTAAAATGGGGATCAAAACAGGAACCAGGAACGAAGGAATGTGAACTGACACTAATATATTGCAGCTGCTGTCTATCTGCAGCAGCTGTTGGCGGATTTTGGAGGTTACCCTAAGTCAGTAACACACTGACAACCATATGCAATGAAGAAAATCAGCACCATAGCAATGTTGCTAGAGGGTGGCCAAGCATGCAGTGGCAGTGGTGGTGACCTGGAGAATCAGATGGGGCTTTCAGATTGACTGTAGCTCCTGTCAGATCCAATAGCTATTACAGGCGTGTGGAAGCTTTTTATCATATGAAGGCTCTTTACAGACCTCCTGTGTGAGCCAGGTCTCAGGGTTCCCAGCAGGATGCCAGAAGAATCTTCTCTTTACTTCCAAGTAAAGCAACCCAGGCAGTCTCAGAAGTGTGTATTTCTTCTCTCGGGAGTTACCAGGGTTGACTTCATAGAATCATAGAGTTGGAAGAGACCACAAGGGCCATCGAGTCCAAACCCCTGCCAAGCAGGAAACACCATCAGAGCACTCCTGACATATGGTTGTCAAGCCTCTGCTTAAAGACCTCCAAAGTAGGAGACTCCACCACACTCCTTGGCAGCAAATTCCACTGTCGAACAGCTCTTACTGTCAGGAAGTTCTTCCTAATGTTTAGGTGGAATCTTCTTTCTTGTAGTTTGGATCCATTGCTCCATGTCCGCTTCTCTGGAGCAGCAGAAAACAACCTTTCTCCCTCCTCTATGTGACATCCTTTTATATATTTGAACATGGCTATCATATCACCCCTTAACCTCCTCTTCTCCAGGCTAAACATGCCCAGCTCCCTTAGCCTTTCCTCATAAGGCATCGTTTCCAGGCCTTTGACCATTTTGGTTGCCCTCCTCTGGATACGTTCCAGTTTGTCAGTGTCCTTCTTGAATTGTGGTGCCCAGAACTGGACACAGTACTCCAGGTGAGGTCTGACCAGAGCAGAATACAGTGGCACTATTACTTCCCTTGATCTAGATGCTATACTCCTATTGATGCAGCCCAGAATTGCATTGGCTTTTTTAGCTGCCGTGTCACACTGTTGGCTCATGTCAAGTTTGTGGTCAACCAAGACTCCTAGATCCTTTTCACATGTACTGCTCTCAAGCCAGGTGTCCCCCATCTTGTATTTGTGCCTCTCATTTTTTTTGCCCAAGTGCAATACTTTACATTTCTCCCTGTTAAAATTCATCTTGTTTGTTTTGGCCCAGTTCTCTAATCTGTCAAGGTCGTTTTGAAGTGTGATCCTGTCCTCTGGGGTGTTAGCCACCCCTCCCAGTTTGGTGTCATCTGCAAATTTGATCAGGATGCCCTTGAGTCCATCATCCAAGTCGTTGATAAAGATGTTGAATAAGACCAGGCCCAAGACAGAACCCTGTGGCACCCCACTAGTCACTCTTCTCCAGGATGAAGAAGAACCATTGATGAGCACCCTTTGGGTTCGGTCAGTCAGCCAGTTACAAATCCACTGAGTGGTAGCATAGTCAAGACCGCATTTTACCAGCTTCTTTACAAGAATATCATGCTTCAATGCCATAGCTCAGCTCTGCAAAATGCAAAGCCTGTCCTTAATGCAGATGTATTGGTGTCTGCCACTAATGGTCTTACAGAAACTGTGAACACCATTCTAAGGCTAAGGTCTTCTACCAGAATACATAATTGTCTCTGAAGAAAAAGAGCATGCCCATTTTCAAGGTCTTAATGAAGATATTGTCAGGCTTGCTAAGGAGATGTTTCTGCATCAAGGCAGAACTACTACTACTACTACTACTACTAATTTATTATTTATACCCCGCCCATCTGGCTGAGTTTCCCCAGCCACTCTGGGCGGCTCCCAATCAGTGTTAAAAACAGTACAGTGTTACATATTAAAAACTTCCCTGAACAGGGCTGCCTTAAGATGTCTTCTGAATGTCAGGTAATTATTTATCTCTTTGACATCTGATGGGAGGGTGTTCCACAGGGCAGGCGCCACTACCGAGAAGGCCCTCTGTCTGGTTCCCTGTAGCCTCACTTCTCGCAATGAGGGAACCGCCAGAAGGCCCTCGGCGCTGGATCTCAGTGTCTGGGCTGAACGATGGGGGTGGAGACGCTCCTTCAGGTATACAGGACCAAGGCCGTTTAGGTGTCAGAGCTATGCTTTCCAATGGAGGTGGGTATCCAAGACCAGTAAAGTCACGGAGTGGGATGGGAATTTCCAGTGCTGAAATGGCAAGCGAGAGGAGGGTACCAGTCTTTCCCTATTTCACCCCTGCAGCCAGGCTCATCTCCACTCCGAGAGCCTGGCAAGGAAAAAGAAAGTGGCTGGGGCATGTTAAGTATAATTGATTTAATTCACACAAAAATGGAAAATGCATGTGCATTAATGAAGGTTTAAAATGGAAAACGGCTCAGTGTGTATTGCTGAAAGGTTACTAATGGCCTATATAAATCCAGACAGTAGGCAAAATTGTTTACAAAATGTGCATATTGGGATTTATGGGCATGAAAATGCACACAAATTTTATAGGAACTTTTTTAAAAATGCATGCACAAGTGGGCTAAACTGAATTTAAGACTGGGAAAATGAGATATGGAGAGGAACTGAGACAGATAGATTCACTTATCCCTACTCCTGGCTTCGGGACTTGTTAGAAACTCGTCACCTGTACTGCAACAAATTAAGACCTGCTTGCCCTGCTGTTCAGAGAAAGACACACACACAAGGAGAGTGAGAGAGAGAGAGAGAGAAGGAATGTACATTTCATTTCCTCTCTAGTCATGAGCAGAAGTCTCATGAAGCCAGCCCCTAACCTGAAAGTAAAAAAATTATTCCTACACACCTGAGTGGATAAGATAGTTAGCAAGAGGCCTGCAATGTGAGCTCTGCTTTTGGAAGTCCAAATAATTTAGAGATCCATTTCATTCAGCCCCGAAAAGCTCACAGGCATTTGAGCCAAGGTATGGAAATCATTTTTTGATGAGGACTCTATGTGTGTGTGTGTGCTTGCCTGTCTGAAGGTCACTTTGAGCAATGTTTGCAAAGGCAAGCTGCACGTATTTTTGGTACTCAGTCCCTTAGACAATTTCGAAACTGAATACTGAAAGCACCTTCTTAGGAATGATAAGAAATGTAGAAACCTCAGGAGTAAACCGGCTGGAATGGGGAAATATTAAGAAGCAGTCTATTAACATTTTCCATTTTATTATGTCAGATATGTCAGCATATATCGGCTATTAAAAAACAACAACCACCAGCGTGCAAATTGCTCTCAGTCCAGAAAACTCCAGCTCCAAACCTTTCCTTCTTAGCTTTACAGACTGTTGCCTTGGTCCTCAGAACTTTCACAGATCTTGCTATTGCAGAGCTGTCAGCCCCTCCCACGTCCTCAGACATGTCTGTCTTGAAACTCTCACAACCTATCTCTTGGGACATCGGGATTCCTCCGGGTCATTTGCATCACTTAACTTTCAAAGATAAAGACACCTTCTGCTTTAAATGTCACCATAACCTTCTCTAGCTAATGATGGAAAGGACATTCTTCTGCTTGCCTGCTTTTGCCCAGAAAGTTGTGCTGGTTAACAGTGGTCAGGCAAAAGGATCAAGTCTGTGCTTCAGCCAGAGTTGCATCCAGTGCTATTTTTCTTGAAAAAGAGGTGCCAGAACTCACCATGAACACCTCCCTTGTTCTCTTAGAATGACAATGGCGCTCACCTGAGAGGTGCTGGAACTGAGTTCCGGCAAGTTCCAGTTGAAAAAGAAGATGGGCAACACAAGCCCTCACAGAAGACTAAAATGGCCATTTCTGATTAAAATTGGGATCTGGTCAATGTAAAACAAAAATAATGCCACTTACACACGTCAAAAACAATAACTGAGAAATTAAAAGATGCTGCCAGTTCCATGTCTGAAAAGACTCTGTGTTTGAGAGTCATGCAGTTTTCAGCCTGGAAGGTCACTTTCACAGACATGTTTGTCCCCTCCTAAATTCTTTTAATGAAAATAGCTCTGTGTTTTTCACGAGATTGCTTTACTTTTATCTAACAATCTGCAGCACAGCTGAAAGCAAGCGTATTTCCAACACAGCTCAGCTCCTGTCATTTGGAGGTGCCGCTCCAAAGGAGTTCGGCTGCTCCTAGGTGAAAGACGAGCAAGACCTTCTTAGGACCTTCATATAAATATTTCAGCGTCTCACATTCTAGACAGCTGAGATGTAAAGTCTTGCAAATAGACCCAATACAATATACTTACCCTTCAGCTTCCAAGCAAGGCACTATAAAGCAACTTAACATTTTTGGTTTTAGCACATTCTTTGAAACAAGAACAGAATGAATGCATCTGGAAAGTTGTATTCTGGAAAGTTGTTAGTTCACTCTGCATTTTCACATCTCTCAAGAGATCCTAACCAAATTTCGCAGGATGGTTCCTGAGATCAAGGAGATTTTCCATCTGTGTTTGGCTGCCATTTTGAATCAAGGCAAACCTTTCAAAAGTGCAAAGGCATTTTTGTTCCATAGAATTTCTGACACTCCTAGTTTATTATACTTCCCACTTTTCTTATCTTTACTTATAACTTGTGAGTGGGGTGTTTGTGTGAGGATTTAAGGAAACAGGAGACAAGATAAAATTCTCCCTGGAAAGTGTGGTAGCACTGACAACTTTGGAAATCCCTGGCTATTGAAATCAAGAGGAGCTCTTCACTGTACTCTTTTTGGTGTCTGATAAAAACATTCTAAGCATACTCAGATGCTTGGAAATCCGAGGCAATTTTTATCTGTTTTAGGATTTTAACTTTTGTATGTTTTAATGTATGGTTGTGATTTTTTAGATTTTTAATTTTTTTAAAAAAATTTTATCCTTTTGTAAACCACTTTGAGGTTTGGTTTGGTTTGGTTTTTACCATCAAGCAGTGTATCAATGTTAGGAAGTAAATAAATAATAAAAGCGCTAGTAGCCCCAAATCACTGTTCAGGTAGGGCATAGTTCACTGCGTTGGGTGGAGTTTGTAATAGGCAGATCTTCATTCTGGCTTCACCAAAGATATGTTGACGTCAGTCCATCAGTTGGCGGGGAGTGAGAAATGTCCCTATTTTCATTTGAGGAATGTTGGATGGCATGCTACCTTTTTTTTGACACTTGTAACCAACCTGAATGAAGTTTGAAGCAGGAGGCAGAGGCGAATTTAGGGAAGCACGACTGGCTCAATCGCACTGGGTGCAGAGCCTTGCAAGCACCACAGGGGATGCCATAGCTATGCTTTAGAACGGAGTGCGAGAGGTGGGGGACGCTGCTGAAATTTGAGACCCCAAGGTCCACCACTGCAAGGAGTTAGATCACCCCTGCTCTGCCCCACCCTTCCTCTGCCACACCCTTTTTTGGGATGTATGTTGCTCTTAGCTCATTCCCCTTTGGCTCAGTTGACTAAGCCACAATTGAGCCAGGATGGAGGACTTATGTGGCTAGACCAGGATGAGGGACTCGGCTCAGCCAGAAAAAAGTTTTTTTCCAATCTGTGCTCAGCTCCTAGTGGTTCTTGGGTTTGGATTGCTTCCTAAAGCTTATTAGCAATTGGGAATGAAGATTAAGAGGCCAGGTTGGTTTTGAGGAGGATCTTTATGGACAAAAGGAAGAGCTTTCCCCATCCAGGTGTTTGGGAAGAGAGTTCCATAACTTTGATTCATAGACAGAAGTGTTTGATTCTTAATTGGCTGTGCAGAAATTGACTCTCCCTTACAAATTCCAGCTTCACAAACAAAGTTATTTGATTGTACTGTACAGTGGTACCTCAGGTTACATACGCTTCAGGTTACAGACTCCGCTAACCCAGAAATAGTACTTCGGGTTAAGAACCTTGCTTCAGGATGAGAACAGAAATCGTGCTCTGGTGGCGCGGCGGCAGCGGGAGGCCCCATTAGCTAAAGTGGTGCTTCAGGTTAAGAACAGTTTCAGGTTAAGAATGGACCTCCGGAACATATTAAGTACTTAACCCGAGGTACCACTGTACATATAATTCGGTGCTACATTGCCTTGTGTGTGCATTGTCATGGAATGGTGGAATAAAAATGCCAAAAGAAAGAAAAAAACCAAAAACTTTGCAACTGGGCCAGAAGGTAAGAGAAACCTAACTAGGCCAGGGAAAAAAAATCCGTTCGTTGGCAATCATACACATTCTGCTCTATAGCATATTGCCATGGCACAAGCAATTCCTTGAGGCCACTATATGCAAGTCTTGCAGGAATTGCCTCTAAATATTCAGGTGATACAAATGCACAAGGCAATTACTAATTGCTAATTGTCTTTTTGGTCCTCTGGGAGCACTTTGCTTATCCCATATCACAGATAAAAATGTGAGAAAATTGAGTTTGGTCAAAGCCAAATAATGAACTTATCTGATTAATGGAGGGTGAGCTAAGTCACCATTGTCCCAAAAGAACAGAACATCTTATACTAAATTATGGAGTAAAATGCAACATTTCATCTATCTGCTGAGATTTATTACTATTAAGAGGAAATATATGGAAGGCTAGACATAAGATGATATACATATGATATAATTGCATTTTAAGTATATTCATAGCTAATCACAACTATTTTTAGGGCATTTTCTTGTGGGAGGAGGACCACTAAAAAAAAGAACAAAAGTATAATTGGAGTTCATAGCAGACTCTAGAAATGAACTGCAGAAAAGTTCCTAGAGCTTCTGCACAATTTTGATAATGAAATTAGGAACTTTCTGTAGACCTAGAGTCTACCCTGAGATAGCACCCAATAAACTGTCTAAAACAACATTATTTAATGGGTATTTTCACACACATACGTTTTAAACCCAGCTTTTTGTAAGCTAGATGATTCATATCAGTTTAGACTTCTGGACCTCTCATTTTCCTTCCTAGCTATTGCCATGCAATTGCCAGACAATTTGTGGGCTCTGAACTCTTGCCTCTCAATTATCTAAATGTTTATTGCCTTCTTGAAAGGTTGTGATGTTTCCCGCTTGTTTGCATCTTCGGCAACACCCAGGGTGTCAACTTGCAAAGCAACTTGTGTCTCTGAATGGTGTGGTCTATTTCATTTACATAATGACCGCTCCCCGCTTAAAATGGGGGGCGGCCTTTGCGTGGACGCGTGCAGCCCCTAGATCTGGAGCGGCTCCAACAGCATAGGCTTGGCTTTGCCTTCCCTCAGGTGGGATAACTGGAGGTCTCCGCCTACCTCAGTCAGTTGTCCAATCCCACCTGGGGGAAGCGTTGCCAAGGAGATCAGGCCAGGTGGGGGGAGGGATTACCTGCCCACACAATAGAGGGAGAATCTTACCTAGGAATCCTCACTTGGCTCCAGAGCTTCTCCCATCCTACCCACCCTCAGTTAATGTCTTATTTTGCAGGTTAACTTTTCTTCA
The DNA here is from genome assembly GCF_965113315.1 of Podarcis vaucheri. Lineage (NCBI taxonomy): Eukaryota > Metazoa > Chordata > Lepidosauria > Squamata > Lacertidae > Podarcis > Podarcis vaucheri. The sequence continues at coordinate 97,386,746 of NC_138762.1, read as the reverse complement.
CAGGTTTTGCAGGTCAACTTTTCTTCACAGGTATGCGGGCGCTGCTACATTAAGGTCGCTGTTATAGGGCCGGAAAGGAATTTCCCTGCATTGGCAGGTTTCGCCTTTCCCGTAGCAAAACGTCACAACTTTGGCGGTATAAGGCCTTGGGCGGAATCCTTTTGTCCATCTTCCTCTTGCAGCGGCGATACCAGGGTTCCCCGTTAAAGGGGTTTTCTGAAGGGAGGCTTTGGCCGTACACCGAAAGGTCGTCATTGCTCTCTCCTGCGGCGGCGGCGTTACGGGGGCGGCCATCTCTGCTTGAACATATGTTCTCCAGAGCCGGCCCATCCCCCCCCACACACTGGATAACCCTGATGCTCCCTAGGTCCCCGGCTGGGGACCGGGGAGGGAGAAAGCCCAATGCCTGAGCCAAAGTCTACCCACATTTGAAATTTAATAAAGTTATGGCCAATTTAATCCCATAGCACGTTGTCTTGAGTCGTTATTCCACATGACGGGGGGACCGTGCAGGATCTGGGGACTCTGCCTGTCCATGCAAATAAACATTCTGAACTTCTAACCAAAGACCCATGACTCTGGCATAAAAGCAGCCTACCTTTGCAATGGAGAAATACAAGCCTTTATCGTGGTTCATACATTTTTCACAATAACTTAAAATATGTCAGGGCTGGTTCAGCACAGGAACTCAGAGATGAGAAGTAAGGTTGATTCTTTATTCAGAGAGACAAAACCCAACAGAGAACTCCGCAGGCAGGACTAGCCTGAGGGAGCAATTGCCAGAACTGAGGATCTGAGACTCCTACTTTCTCCTACGGCTCTTTCCCAGCCAGCTCCCTACCCAACAGGCGCAAACTCCTCCAAGGAGGGGCTCTCTGTGCCTTTTGTTCTGCTACATGGAACACCTCATTCTTGGGGACAGAGAAGAAGACAGTGGAACTGGCAGGTAGCTGGGGATCTGCCACAGCCTCAGCCTCCTCCTCCTCCTTCTTCTTCTCAGCTGCCTCACTTTCACTTAAACCTATTGCTTGTCCAGCCTCTAACTCATCTGCCCCATTCTTCCTCTGACCTGTCTCCTGCAGGTAAAGAAAAAAAAAGGTAAAGGACCCCTGGATGGTTAAGTCCAGTCAAAGTCCAGTCAAAGGCTGGGGCTGCGGAGCAAGTGTGGTGTAGTGGTTAAGAGCGGTAGTCACGTAATCTGGGGAACCGGGTTCGCGTCTCCGCTCCTCCACATGCAGCTGCTGGGTGACCTTGGGCCAGTCACACTTCTTTGAAGTCTCTCAGCCCCACTCACCTCACAGAGTGTTTGTTGTGGGGGAGGAAGGGAAAGGAGGATGTTAGCCGCTTTGAGACTCCTGAAGGGGAGTGAAAGGCGGGATATCAAATCCAAACTCTTCTTCTTCTTCTCATCTCGCTTTCAGGCCGAGGGAGCCGGCGTTTGTCCACAGACAGCTTTCCGGGTCATGTGACCAGCATGACTAAACTGCTTCTGGTGCAACAGGACAACGTGACAGAAACCAGAGCACACGGAAATGTGATTTACCTTCCCATCGCAGCAGTACCTATTTATCTACTTGCTTTCAAACTGCTAGGTTGGCAGGAGCTGGGACAGAGCAACGGGAGCTCACCCCATCACGGGGATTCGAACCATCGACCTTCTGATCAGCAAGCTCCAGAGGCTCAGTGGTTTAAACCACAGTGCCACCCGCGTCCCATCCTGCACCCCACCAGCATTCTCCTGGCTCAGAGCCTTCCCACTCTGATGCTTCTCTGGTGGGGTGTGTGAGTGTGGTTTCCCTGGCTGTAGCATCATACCATTCCTTCTCCTCTAGCCAGTCGCTGACAAAATACAAGTACAATTATACACCATGTTAGGTAAAGGTAAAGGGATCCCTGACCATTAGGTCCAGTCATGGCCAACTCTGGGGTTGCGGCGCTTATCTCGCTTTATTGGCTGAGGGAGCCGGCGTACAGCTTCCGAGTCATGTGGCCAGCATGACTAAGCCGCTTTTGGTGAACCAGAGCAGCGCACGGAAACACCGTTTACCTTCCCGCCGGAGCGGTACCTATTTATCTACTTACACTTTGACATGCTTTCGAGCTGCTAGGTTGGCAGGAGCAGGGACCGAACAACGGGGGCTCACCCCGTCGCGGGGATTTGAACCGCCAACCTTCTGATCGGCAAGTCCTAGGCTCTGTGGTTTAACCCACAGTACCACCCGCGTCCCATACACCATGTTATGTAACATTAAATAACTTCAACATGCCTCCATGTCAGCATTCTAACCTTAGCAAAGCTCAGTTACCTTTCCACCCGGCCACTTATGGGCATCCAAGCTATTAAGCATGCCAAATTGGGTCAAAACATGAAGGATCTCAAGGAGCTTTTCACGACCAAAGTATAACCATAGTCATCTGATCACATGACTTTGATTTTTAAATATGAAATAGAAATGGGGCCACTCATACCTGATAGGATACTGGCCAAAAGTAAGTCGTCACCTTTATGCAAATTGTTTTTGGAGTATTGGGAGACTCTTGGCTCAATGATACCTTAGCCCATGCAGCCAAGGGACCAAACAGGATCACTGTTGTTTGCATGTATCACCACCAGACCCCTTCCAGTGGTTGGTTTAGTGCAGGCATAGGCAAACCCGGCCCTCCAGATGTTTTGGGACTACAACTCGCATCATCCCTAGCTAACAGGACCAGTGGTCAGGGATGATGGGAATTGTAGTCTCAAAACATCTGGAGGGCCAAATTTGCCTATGCCTGGTTTATTGTCATTGTTTCAATAGATACGAACTTATCCTTTTGACTTCTACTAATTCAGCAAACATTGGTTGGGAAAACACAAGAGCGTGCATTATCATAATGCGAGTGTTGCAGTTTAATTACCATGAGCTTTTTAAAATAAAGAAACCTTTTGACTGCAAATATTTAGCAAGGTGTAACAGTAAGCATTTTCTAATACTGAGAAGATAAGCAAAGCACTAAGATAAATAATGTGTTGGGGTGTTACATTTTAATTGCCTAAAAGTGGTTTAAGCTGGGGTTTCTTTCTCACTTATTGTGGAAAAGTTCATTATAAACCCAAGAAAATTAAATATACATTTTTTTTAAAAAAAGAAAGAAATTGTGATACTGTACCTAATTATAAATAACAGCCTGTGCTAATTCCCCAATTGTATGGACAAAAAGATAAGGAAATATTGAAGACACTTGTAATACCTTAGTACGGCAAATGAAACACTAGAGCGTAAAATTGCTAAGTATTACATGTATTTGTAGGATAATTTGTACTTTTTGTTGTTGTTGTTCTTAAGATAGTACTCAAAATGTGCAACAAAGGGTGCTTTGAAAAAAAAGTCCATTTTTTAAAAGTGAAACCAACATAGAATGTGAATCTAATGCTTTGCTTTGGATTTCATTTTGCTTTTCTTTGGATTTAACTTTAATTTAACAAAGTTTGTATACTGCTTTATTGTAAATAAAACCTCTGGGTGTTTTAGAAAGAATATGAGATATACAGTAAAATTCTTAATAAAAATCAAGTTTAAATCAAATTTAAACAGTCCAAAATATGAATAAAACCAACTGTGTGTGTGTGTGCGTGTATAAAAAAGATTAATAGTTAATGTTCCAAATACAGACACTTCCATTCCAGACAGGAAAGACTCCAGTCTGAAACCCTATAGAGCTGCTGCCACTTCCATGCTGGAAAAACACATTCCAGGAACATAAAATACTTGAACAGTACTGCAGAGAAGAACATTTTTCCAAGAAGGGACATATGAAGTTGAATCAGGCATTCATCTCTTGTTATGTGGGAGAACATTCAAGCGTGCGACTCCCCACTTGCATCCTGAAAATGTACAATCCAAATGAGCACTTCGTTCTGCAGCAAATCCTATTGCTGAACAAGTTGATCAGCTCTGAGTTACTGGCCATCACCTTGCCTGTGGCAATGACCTGTGTAAATTAATTATGGGTTGCATAAAGAAGGGCATGAAGACAGGGAAGGGCCGCGGTTCAGTGTCAGAGAATATGCTTTGCATGCCAAAGGGCCCTGGTTCGGTCCCTGGCACCTCCTGGTAGGTCCATGAAAGTCCTGCCCAAAACCTTGGAGACCTGCTGCCACTTGATGTCAACAAGCTTGGTAAACCAGTCACCACACTGCACTCCTAAACAGTTGCCTTTGTTCACCACAAACACGCTGACAACAACATATCCTTGAATCTCCACATTTTGAGATGGAGGAAGTTCATTTGCTCTTTGCTCCAGTAGCAGATGGGCATGGTAGGATGGTGGCACTCAGTGGCATCTGAGGTGCTGCTGCTGTTTACCAGGATGGGGAAGGAAAAGAGTGAGGTGGCTGACACAGTGCAAACGGATCAGCAGAAGCACCAGAATAGCTCTGATGTGGCGTGTTCGCACCATGCCAACTCCCTTTCCCCCTTCCACTGCAGGGGAATTGCCCTAGTCTCAGATCATCTTCTCCTTTTCTGAGGACAGAGTTAGATGCTGCCATTGTTAATTAATTCATTAATTATCTTGAATACCACTTATATGCAGGAGACACAAATATACTGTCAAAAAATGGCATCCTCCATCAAATTCTCTCACCCCATATCTCTAACATGTGATTTCACAATGATGTGTGGGGTTTCCCCCTCCCCTTTGGCCATAATGCAGAAAGGGGGTTAAGAAAATCCTCAACTTTGTGGTGTATTTGATACAATGAGTGGAGTGGAGTGGAAAGTGGACATGGAAATATACATTTGTGTGATCGGTGTCCCCTCTCCCAATTCTGCCGAACACCAGAGAGAAAGACCCTACAGCACACCCTCCAACATTTCTCCGATGAAAATAGGGATGTCCCTATGGAAAAGCAGGACATTTGGGAACAAATCAGAAACCAGGATGGATTCTGTAAATCAGGGACTGTCCTTGGAAAACAGGGGCACTTAGAGGGTCTGCTACATGCATAAAGCTGTATGTAACCTTTACCTGACTAGAACCCAGAATGCACAAGGTTTCAGTCTGGAGAAAGCCTGACATGTACAGAGCTGTGTGCATGTAGGCTATATTTTTAGAAGCTCTGCTTCAAAGCTGGGGGGAAATATGGGAGAAGCACATTTTGAAAATGTTGTCTACAAGGATAAAAGAAACTTATTATAAGTCAGTTTGGAGGTGGCATTTAACACCAGTAAGATTAAATCAAATAAACAAGGAATATTTGGTGTTATGTTGGAGAGGAGGCCAGGAAACCGGGACTTATGTTCACATGTGGTGGTGGGGTAAAGAAATCACTGAGATAAAGCTGACTGAAAGTAGCATTGTTATCAATTTACAATAGGGTGGAAGGTTTGCAGGCTATGAAGGACTTGCTCACAAAATTATTGACAGCTGCACGAGTTATTATAGCCAGGAAGTGGAAGGGGCAAGGTGGATATAAAATGGAAGAATGGTATAAAGTGGTGTGGGGTATAGCTATAAATGATAAATTAACATGTGCTATTAAGGCAAGACGGGGAATATGCAGGAGAAATGATTTGGAGGAGATATGGAAAGTCATAGAATCATAGAATCATAGAGTTGGAAGAGACCACAAGGGCCATCGAGTCCAACCCTGTTAAAACAGAAAGGGGTCAAACCATCACAAGAGGTGTTGAAATTTTGGGAGGCTGCATAGTTACAAATGGAATGGTCTTGGTGGTGGGGTGCACATTTTTATTCTTATTTATTTATGATTATTAGTAAAGGTAAAGGGACCCCTGACCATTAGGTCCAGTTGTGACTGACTCTGGGGTTGCGGCGCTCATCTCGCTCTATAGGCCGAGGGAGCCGGTGTTTGTCCGCAGACAGCTTCCTGGTCATGTGGCCAGCATGACTAAGCCACTTCTGGCGAACCAGAGCAACGCACGGAAACGCTGTTTACCTCCCCCCCGGAGTGGTATCTATTTATCTACTTGCACTTTGACGTGCTTTTGAACTGCTAGGTTGGCAGAAGCAGGGACTGAGCAACGGGAGCTCACCCCATCATGGGGATTCGAACCGCTGACCTTCTGATCGGCAAGTCCTAGGCTCTGTGGTTTAACCCACAGCACCACCCACATCCCATTTATGATTTTTACTTTGTCAAAATAAAAAAAAGAAGAAAGGAAGAAGAAGTAGCTCTGCTGAACATGAGGACAGTGGAAGGTGAGGCCAATGGATACATAGGGACATTGGTGGGGAAGTCCAACTCCCTACTCTGTACATATTCTATATACTTGGAATCCTGGTGGGTGAAGTGACTAGCCTATGGGTATGTGCCCAAACTGGCAAAACAAATGCTGTAGAAAATAATTAGATCCATCTTGTATCCATCTAATACAAGGATGACAACTGTGAAACTAATAAACAAATAGCTTGTTAGCTTGTTTTTAGGTACGATAGTGTTTTCAAGATCATGGGCTAGTTTGTACAGTTCACAACTCAAAATTCTGGTTAACATTTTTGCTTTCACTCTCTGGTTTCCACTTGATTTAAAATACATCTAGTTCATTGACCTTTCTTTTCTCCTTTAGGCCAAGTAGCGTTGGATGAAAAAAGAAAGATTTAAGGGAAGCTAACAATATGAATAATAAAAAATATATAATGATGAATAAAATATGGTTAGATCTATGCATTATACCGTGTAGCCTTTCATTGAAACAGTGTTCTGACGGCAGTCATATATCTTCACAATCTTTTCCTTCCCACCCACTACCGAAACACATTTCCCCGGTGGCATTATAAAAAAAATTATTGCTCTGTTCCCAAAGGAGCTTTTACAGTTTCTTTTATTACCGTGTGTATATTTTACATGCCTGTAATAAAATAAGCAAACAACTTATGAAGCCCCACTTATTTTCAGCAACAAATTACTAGAATGTATGTGAAGCTCCTTCAGTCTGCAGTCTGTTTGCCCTCTTGAATAGTATATAAAGCAGAATGGTAGAATATGAAGGAAACCTTTAAACTGTCTGTTGCACACATTTTACTACCACACCCCACAATATCTGAATTAATATTTTTTTTTGGGGGGGGGAAGCGGAGGGTCCAAAATTGTTCAGTATCTGACTAAAAATATTCATCTTTTTTTTTCCATGAGACAGCCTTCCATAAATGAAGTCTGTATTTAAAAACACCTTTGTTCCATAATTTATGACGGCATCGAAGCTCTTTCTCCTTCCACATAAATTACATTGATATCACAGTTCTATGTATGTTCACACAGAAGCAAGGCCCACTGAGTTCAATAGAAGTGGAACTCAATCCCAAGGATGTTCAGAGAAAGATAAGAGAGTTGAGATGGCAAGTTCATTGGCCTAGTTTGCAGGAAGTCCTCAGGGATTTCCTGCAACATGGGCTCCCTCCCACACACAGGTCCAGCTATCCAAATGCTCATTATTTGTTAATTCACTTATCCAAACATGAGGAATTGGTACCCAAACCTTGCTTTACAAACTGGAGATTCAGATCTCCAAAGAGCCAGACATGAATGTAGTACTGTAATGAAATAAGTAACCTTAAGCAAGCATTACTTTTCATGTTTCGCTGGTCCTTGGCAGCAATTTTGCTAGAAACCATGGTGGGTTGGAAGGTGGAGATCAGACAAATCTTTCTTTCCTTGTTTGTGTTTTACAAGGTTTCAGAGGGTTTTCTTGGGTTTCCCCAGTTTTCCCCATCATGATGGGCTTGCGATTCCGTCGTTGGGAACACATTTCACATGCCACACCCAGTATTTTAATGCCAGAGTTCTCTGCATTAAAAACCCTAAGATTTGAGTTTCCACCTGGAGCCTAGGTATTCCTTGGGGGCACATCTTTCAGAAAGCAGACATTTAAGTCTGAAGAGGAACAGCTTAATCTTGTTCTTTGAGAACAAGACTGTAAACATTTCTAAAACTTCTATGGCAGATATCTGGTGCTTTAGGGGTCTCTACAAATGTTTGTTACACAACAGACAAAGTTTGAACCCATGCCTTTAGGAGTCCCATGCAATCCCACCCCTGCCCTAAAGCCTTCCTTTAGCACTCACTTTCCTCCATAATTTAAGATAGCATCTCCTCCTCTGCAAAATAAATCATTCATGTGCAATATTGAGAGGGGAAGAAAATCTGAGTAAGCTAAGTCAATCTGTAGTTAATATTTGATAGCTTCTCTTCATGGCTTGATGATAACATTGTGTATTGTTCCATGCAGGACTAGACTAGAGAGTCTCTTTTCTTTTTCTTTACATTGTGTGCACAAGATGATTTATACAAATGCATCCTATTCCTATTAATGGAGGCAACACAGATAACAGCACACAGTTCACACAGAAAGAGAAGCAGAAATGATTACATTATGGCACTGCTATGAAACTAGCTTGCATAAGAACCTAAGCATCTGATACAGAAGAATATACCCCCCCCCATAAAATACTGTAAAGACACTGTATCTGATGTATCTGATAATGCATCTAGGTTACTTTATCTCATGCAGTGGTATAAAAGTTCTTCAGGTGGTCACTTTGTCTTATTCAACATCTTTATCAACGACTTGGATGATGGACTCAAGGGCATCCTGATCAAATTTGCAGATGACACCAAACTGGGAGGGGTGGCTAACACCCCAGAGGACAGGATCACACTTCAAAACGACCTTGACAGATTAGAGAACTGGACAAAAACAAACAAGATGAATTTTAACAGGGAGAAATGTAAAGTATTGCACTTGGGCAAAAAAAAAAAAAAAGAGAGGCACAAATACAAGATGGGGGACACCTGGCTTGAGAGCAGTACATGTGAAAAGGATCTAGGAGTCTTGGTTGACCACAAACTTGACATGAGCCAACAGTGTGACGTGGCAGCTAAAAAAGCCAATGCAATTCTGGGCTGCATCAATAGGAGTATAGCATCTAGATCAAGGGAAGTAATAGTGCCACTGTATTCTGCTCTGGTCAGACCTCACCTGGAGTACTGTGTCCAGTTCTGGGCACCACAGTTCAAGAAGGACACTGACAAACTGGAACGTGTCCAGAGGAGGGCAACCAAAATGGTCAAAGGCCTGGAAACGATGCCTTATGGGAGCTGGGCATGTTTAGCCTGGAGAAGAGGAGGTTAAGGGGTGATATGATAGCCATGTTCAAATATATAAAAGGATGTCACATAGAGGAGGGAGAAAGGTTGTTTTCTGCTGCTCCAGAGAAGTGGACACGGAGCAATGGATCCAAACTACAAGAAAGAAGATTCCACCTAAACATTAGGAAGAACTTCCTGACAGTAAGAGCTGTTTGACAGTGGAATTTGCTGCCAAGGAGTGTGGTGGAGTCTCCTCCTTTGGAAGTCTTTAAGCAGAGGCTTGACAACCATATGTCAGGAGTGCTCTGATAGTGTTTCCTGCTTGGCAGGGGGTTGGACTCGATGGCCCTTGTGGTCTCTTCCAACTCTATGATTCTATGATTCTATGACTTATACGTCGCCCAAAAAGAGGACAAAAGCTAACACAAATTTGCATATGCTAATTTATGTGTAGATATGCAAATTTAGAAATAATTACCACTTTTTACAGGAGGAAATTACCCATATAAATCACCCCAAATAGCTCCTCCTTTTATTTTTCAACCCATTCCAGAGCACCCAAATGTTAATTTACCCTAGTTAATTCTCCAACTGGATCCTGTTTAAAATCAATTCACCTTCATTTAATTACGCAAATCCCTCATCACTCGATCCCTGGTAAGTAAAATTCAAAATAAATGGGGTACAGAAATGTTTGGGTGAATTGCTTGAATTGGAACTGGACTTTGGAAGAAGAGAGATAAGGTGGGAGTTAGGATCTTTCCACTCAGCCAGTAGTAGTGAAGCTGCCCTCCTGATGTCTGTATGAAGAAGAAGGAGGAGGAGGAGGAGGAGGAGAGTTTGGATTTGATATCCCGCTTTATCACTACCCAAAGGAGTCTCAAAGCAGCTAACATTCTCCTTTCCCTTCCCCACAACAAACACTCTGTGAGGTGAGGGGTTGAGAGACTTCAAAGAAGTGTGACTAGCCCAAGGTCACCCAACAGCTGCATGTGGAGGAGCGGAGACGCGAACCTGGTTCACCAGATTACGAGTCTACCGCCCCAATCCACTACACCACACTGCCGTCCTTCCTCATCCTCTTCCAGGTAAGCAGCAATGATACCCGTGTCAGGAGAGTGGCTCTGCTAGGCTGCACCAATCTCTACTAGTAGGTGTCAGGTTGTTGTTGGTGTTGTTGTTACCAGATAAGTCCTTTAATAATCACAGCGAGAGACAAAGGAAGGCACAACAAGCTAAAAAATGGCATAGTATTATATAGACATTCGAACTAGGTTTATCCAACCCGTCTTATATAAGTTTAATGGGCATTCAGAACAACACAACATCTCCCTATTACTACAGGACGAGAGCCCAGAAGTTGCCAGATTTTGCACTGCCATGATAGATATTTGACGAAGAATGGTCTATGATACAATTCATCCTAAACTGAAGGGCCATATTGTTAGATCTGTACTTCTGAAGCCCACCTCATATAGCTGTGTCAACTGATCTTTTAATTTTTCTTATAAATTTTTACTCACTCATTATCTGTGCTTAATTAGGTATTCTATGTATATGTTTAAATCTACGTTTGGTTCTTGCTCCTATTTATTTAATAATTATTCGCTTAGATTCATACTGTTATGGTATTTATTTAGATGTTTTGCTTATGCTGGTCTAGGACCTTGACTTGAAAAATGGCGTTGTTCCCAGTAAAGGTTCACCCACTCCGTCCCAATTAATCTACGTCACTCCTATTTTGAGTAATCTGAGCTGGTTGCCATTGCACTTTCTGTTCCATCACTTTCCAAGCCCATCTAGTCTTAGGGGGAAGGGGGGTGGCTTCAGGAATGCTGTCCAAAGACACTGAATCAGTCAGCTGTCTCTCTCCTAGTGTTTCCTCTTCTGGCTGCTCCTCACCCAGTGTTTCCCAGCTTTCCCCCTCTGGACTATGCCCTTCTGCAAACCACAGTTCTAAATCAATACTGTCCTCCTGCCCTTGGGGAGGTTCAGAAAGCGGGGGGGGGGCACCATTCCTCCTCAGTCCAGTCCCTCACAGTAGGGCCCACTTACATAATCCATCAATGGCATAAAGCATGGTGTGCAAAGTTCTGGATCCCCCTCTGCTGCTGCTACTACCAGTCTTGTTGTCTTAAGTGGGATCTACTGCCTGGTATAAACTAGTTTTCAGATTGCAGCCTTAGTCTTGGGGGTGGGAGAGAGAAAGTGGTATGTGGTAAGCGATGGTAAAACACAGCTCTAATCAATCCTCTCCCCCCCCAGCTACTTCTTTCACTTGCCTAGCTGGGTACATGAACGACAGTGCTAACAGAAAGAAGTTTATTTTTACATATTTAAAACACATGACTACCCATGCTAGTCATTGGCAAGCAAACAAGCATTTTTTTTTAAAAAAAAATGTAATGAATATTTGGATTCTCAGGAATTAGGGTCTCTCTTTTATTAGGTTCTCTGCGTGCGCGGGTGGCGTTGTGGGTTAAACCACAGAGCCTAGGACTTGCCGATCAGAAGGTCAGTGGTTTGAATCCCCACAACGGGGTGAGCTCCCGTTGCTCGGTCCCTACTCCTGCCCACCTAGCAGTTCGAAAGCACGTCAAAGTGCAAGTAGATAAATAGGTACCGCTTCGGCGGGAAGGTAAACGGCGTTTCCGTGTGCCACTCTGGTTCGCCAGAAGTGGCTTAGTCATGCTGGCCACATGACCTGGAAGCTGTACGCCGGCTACCTCGGCCAATAAAGCGAGATGAGCGCCACAACCTCAGAGTTGGTCACAACTGGACCGAATGGTCAGGGGTCCCTTTACCCTTTACCTCCAGTTTTTATTGCAGGTGTATTGATTGCTCGCATCCCGTGCTGTTACCATAGTGGTTTGACTTCACCCCGTACACTCCATTGTCTCCTGAGACAGACAAGTGCCAACATTCCTTCAACATGCTCTTGATATTGATACAATAATAGTGTATTAGGGACGGCTACATTATGCCTTAGTATGCTTTCACATTGTTGCTGTCTGGAGTGGCTGTTTAGTGCAACAAAAGTGGAACAAAAATAAACAAGAACATTTGCGGCACAAAAAGTTTTGGGATTTCAACAGGAAGTAATGGGATATTCACTGACTGGGCGTCTCCAAATCCTTTGTGGGCACAAACAGTAAGCAATTGAAAGTGGGAACATGTGTGAGCACAAGTAATCATGGACACACAATAAAAAGGATGTCTGGGGTGTGTCTCTTAATAAATCTGACTGTGTGTTGTGTGTATGTGTTTGCATCATTTTAAACTGCAGTGTTTTAATTGCAATGTTATTTTGCAATGTTTTCATGCAATGTTATTTTGCAGAAGCAAAAATGGGATAGCACAGAAACAACACGGTATCGAAGCATTTCAGTTTGCCTATTGGGATCTCAAAAAATATTGTCTTCACATCCTGTATTCGATATTCCTGCATGATGAGCCGACAGTATAACTAATGGGGCTGCAGGATACCTTATAACCCTCCTGTCAGAGCAGCTTTTTGGATTGATGAAGTGCTGGCACACCTACACGGAGAAAGATGTATGGATCCATGCTGGGTTGCAACTAGCACATAAATCCTCATTTGTTATTGTCTCCTTTGTCACTCTTCTTTATTTTTCTTCTTCTTAAAAATCAAGTATTGGGAGACTTTAGAAAAGTTGGAAAATGCCTTGTCTTCTTACTATCTATATTGGATAATCCAGGCTGGATTATAAAGAATGAAAAACCCAGATATTGTGACCATGAAATAGGATAGCCTGGGGTCACAAGACCATCCTTCAGCCACAGTTTAAGTATTCTCTAGGCTTCTACAAAGAAATTGATACTGCCTTCCGGAAGGGATTAATTTGCAGTTGGCCCAATATTTGGATGGCCCTCCATACATTACAACAATTATTAACTAGGTGCTGTACAACGAATTAAAAGTGAACCAATCTTGCCTTTATGCTTAGAATCTAGAAAGGCAAGGTTGTAAGAGATGGGGGAAAGGATATCAGGAACATCCACCATATCTGGATGTTTCCGCTTAAACAAAGATAAAAGGTCCTAGCAGAGAGCAAGCTAATTCCAACTTAAATTAGTTTTTGCTTGTTTTAGATGAGGGCATGTAACAGTTATGAAGTGGCATTCAATACATGGGTATTTGTGAAGTAGGGGACTTACCAGCCAGTCACTGCAGTGAGACAACTGAATTAAATTAATGCACAGAACGTAAGAGTTGCTTTGCCAATTTATTCCCAGAATATGTTAAACCTGACGAAAGGGGGAAAAGAAATGGGGAAATGTAAGCTGCAGTCTTAAACCTTTGTAGCTATTTGCTCTGGGAAGACAGCCATTGGGCCAGTTTGCCAGTACACGAAACATAGGACTTAGTGTGATGGGTTTGTAGACTATCAATAAAAAGTGGTTCAGAGGAGAGAGGAGCAGTGCCATTGAAGTATCAGTCCATATATATTAGGCCTTGTTTGCAACTATTGTGCTTGTATAACAATATACAGACCATGTGGATGGTATGTTTAAGTAGTATCTGTATACTGGTATTTCATGTGGGCAGTGTAAATAAGCATATATGCCTGTATGTGAATGTTGGAGAAATTCAAGGAGCGATGGATTGGTACAGATTAAAACAAAACAAAACTGGACACGCGAAACACACCATCACGGAGCTTCTTTAGAGTCTTTCCTAGGTAGACCTTCCTTCTCCATCCCATTCATATCTGAAATGCTTCCATGTTTTTGAAGGCAGAAGAGTATGTTAAATGCAATCATTTTGTCTCACCATCCACTTTCCATAAGCGGCGCCTTATAGACCAAATAATATATCATTGCCCAAGTGTTTCAAGGAGTTTAATTAAATGTATCACTTCCAATAAATTCCTTGGGCAAACACACCACCATAGGGACACATAAAGAATGTGAACATTAATTGCGTTTGAGATTAGCCTTGCTGAATTGAATTCTCACACACTGATACCCTTTGTGCTTAAGCCATAAATATCAGGCCTTTATACATCCAACTATTGGCAGCTTTACTGTAACTTAGAATTCCCATCAGGGTAGTCTGGGACAGGGGGAAAGGGGCTCAGCAAAGGACCAAATTAGCTGGGGGACAATGCCTCACTTTTAATTCTATTTTTAAAGGGATTTTTTTTTTTGAAAAAACCAGAAATGTATGATGTCCTTTTAGTTTTCTAACTGGTGTGATTTTAGTGCCTGCATTCATTTGGTCTGCATCTTGATACGGCATTTTCCTGGCTTGAGTTTAAATAAAGCCTTGTTTTGTAGTGACTTGTAAAGGAATAAATGAAACTGACCTGGAAAAAGCAACCCTCATTCAAATAAAATAACACATTTTAATACAACTCGCACAGAGTAGGGAAAAAAAATCTATTTAAAAAAAGAGAGGGGGTGGGGGAAGCACGGACACCTAATGAAATTCCAATTTGCTGAAAGATTAATTAAATTCCCTACCCACCCAACCCTGACTGAATCTGTCCCACATGTGAGAGCCTGAAACATGCATTTACTAATTAATGTTAATGCAGAGAATAGAACAATTAGAGGCGCAGACACACAACAAAATGAACATCCTCTTTAACACAGTTAATGCAAACAGCATGGGTTAGTAAATTGTGGTGCTTGCAAGATCTATTGAGAACCAATTGGCCAAAACTAACTATAGTACCTTGGGTAATAAAGCTATAACTCCTATAACACAAAACAGGTAACTTGCTTCATATTTGGAGAGATGCTCTAGTGGAAAGGATACTTCAGAAACCTACAAGTTTTGTAGGTGTGATATCTATGTCCCACTTAATAAAGGGAGGAATTTTGTCTTCTTGTTGACATGTTCCAGAGAATAGCATGCTCCTGTCTACCTCCTCACAAAAGTGCTTTTAAAAACAAAAAAAAAATCTTTATCACATTTATTGGAAATAGAAGAACAAAGAACACAAAAATCTCTCTCAGTCTCTCAATGCACATTTCTAAGTTAATTAACACTGTCACTATCAAAGTCATTAGGTAGGAAGAGCCAATGAAAGAGAATATGAAGATTATGAAGAATATGAAGCAAAAAGTATTGTACCAAAATGATACTAGGTAAAGGTAAAGGGACCCCTGACCATTAGGTTCAGTCGTGGATGACTCTGGGGTTGCGGCGCTCATCTCGCTTTATTGGCTGAGGGAGCCGGTGTACAGCTTCTGGGTCATGTGGCCAGCATGACTAAGCCGCTTCTGGTGAACCAGAGCAGCGCACGGAAACGCCATTTACCTTCCCGCCAGAGCGGTACCTATTTATCTACTTGCACTTTTTGGTGTGCTTTTGAACTGCTAGGTTGGCAGGAGCAGGGACCGAGCAACGGGAGCTCACCTCGTCACAGGGATTCAAACTGTTAACCTTCTGATCAACAAGCCCTAGGCTCTGTGGTTTAACCCACAGCGCCACGCGCATCACTACAAACCACCAATTACACACACAAAACCTGTTGTGATATGCCTGCCTCTGTCATGCTGAGCTCCTCAGAATCCATGGGACCTGCATTCTCTCCCTGATACTGCCTGAAGTATTGCTAGGGGAACCTAAAGAGGGAATTGGCAGAATTTGCAGGCAGGGCTTGCCTAGTGCAAGTGCCCTTTGACATAAATAACATGCCCTTGGACCCGTGCAGTTTCTCCCCTGGATATTCAACAAAGGCCACATCTAGGCAGTTTCTAGAAGTGGCCAATGAATATCATTTTCTTAAACTTGGCTTTTGGTGGATGCAGATAGGAAGGAAATAAGCTCTAACCCTTGCAAGTTTTGTGTCAAACAAACAGTCCCCATTCCCGAATCCTTTTGAAAGGTGAGGGTATAAACTCAACTCTAACTGTTGAAACAAACAACCATGGATTGCGCTGAAACTGGTCCAAGCGGGAGAAGAAAGGGCAGACAATGTCCCTCCCAGTCCTTTAAAAATGACCTAAAATAAGACAAGTAACACAAAAGGTACAGAAAGGGCTTAGCTTTCCTGACCTTGGCGGACAAAACGGGGAAAAAGAATAACCACAATGATGTAAGGATTAACAGCACTTCCTTGGTCATGACCTGTCTTCACCTTGTCTCAATAAGCCTGCTTTTAAAGATCCATTCTTGGCTACATTGTATTTTCAGCTTGGAGTACAATATCTTTTATTGCCAATTAAAGGAAATTAATCAGAGGAGTCATTTCTAAAGGAAAGCAAACACACAGAGAAAGACAGCTTTATTAGCTTGAGAGGTTCCCTCAAAGCACTTGTATAAACCACACGGAAAGTTCATTGCATACAATTGTTTATGATACATTTCATTATTAGCATCCTAATGCCTTTCAATTGCTGATCAATGTTACATTAAATATAGATTTGCTTACAGGGTAGACTTTAAGGAGCCTGCATGGGCCACTGAGTAAACGTCTGCTTTAACAAGTCCATAATTATGTATTTACAATATGAGATTCTCTGTAATAGCTCCTTTGGAGCCATTGCAAACTATTAACTCAATAATGCACATTTCTAAGTTAATTATGTCTGAATGCTGTCACTACCAGAGTCATCAGGAGGAGACAATGAAATGGGGGAGGAACTAGTTTCAGAATATGAAGCAAATAGTATTGTAGCAAAACAATACTGCAAATCACCAACTACACAGTTCAAGGGAGGCACATTGAGTGACATCTGACTCAGCTCTGTGTGGCTACTCTTAGCATTGCTATGTGCATTATGAAATGTAGCTAAACTAATCCCTTGCCCATTTTTGTTTCAGGCAAGTCAGAGGTTGCTGAGAGCGCTCCAAAACAATGGCTTCAATCAGATATTGCCGCCCCCTCTGGGGGAGGAAAAATCTTAAACACAATGCAAAGTTCCCCAAAAATAGACCAGAGGCAATTATATTTCAACCAGCAGAGCTTTACTGCTACTGAAGGCAAATGAGCACAATGGTCACAAATCCAATACAGTGATACCTATGGTTAAGAACTTAATTCATTCCAGAGGTCCGTTTTTAACCTGAAACTGTTCTTAACCCGAGCTAATGGGGCCTCCTGCTGCCGCTGCGCCGCCGGAGCACGATTTCTGTTCTCATCCTGAAGCAAAGTTCTTAACCCAAGGTTAGCAGAGTCTGTAACCTGAAGCATCTGTAACCCAAGGTACCACTGTACATTCAGGACTGGCACAGTCCATAAAAAAATCCAGTTGCAGCACTTACAAAAACTTATGAACTTATAACAATACTAAACCTTAACACTAAGTATACTATGCACAGAACAGAACACCAGAACAAAGAGATAGAAAGAGAAAGTGAGTGAAACCCAGTCTCCTTCTGGCCTCACTGTTTTAGTCAGCATGACCTTGACAGAAAGATAACAGAACCAGTTTAAACCAGCTGTACTCAGCTTCCCAGAAGAAATAACCCAAACAAGAACCTTCTGCCTGTTTCTTTCACATAGAAAGAAAACTTTCGAGAACAATCTATAAATGGTAAATGAATGAAATTAGGGATGGTGACCTCTATCTAGAAGGCGACAATATCCTCAAATGACTATGTGTGATGGCCTGGGACTCAGGCTTGGAACCAGAGGAGTCTCAGTCTGCACCGGATCCTTTGCCTCAGGAGGCATCTGAACCAAGTCTGGGGACTGATTCTGAAGAACCCCAGTCTGCACAGGTTCCCCTTCAACAAGAACCAGCTGGGCTGAATCAGGGGCCTGGGCCTGCCCTGGCTCCAGATGTGGGGATGACCGCGTTGCCTTCAGCTGGTTCTGAGAGAAGGAAAGACCTGAGTACTCGCAAGGAGGAGTGCTCACCTTCGGGTGAGACAGGGAGGTGAGTCACCGGGGGATCAGGACCAGCCGCTACCCCGACAAATATAAAAGGCTGTTGGACCCTGCCCCAGGTTGCGGGAGCAACATTGCTGTTTGCTAGTACCTGCCTGAGGCCCTGTGCCTGACCTTGCCTGGTTTCCTGCCTCGTGTCCTGCCTTGGCCCTGTTGGACTGACTCCTCGCGGAACCCTTGGATTTGGGACCGGACCTGGACTGTGTTGTTCAGGTTACCCCTGGGCCCAACACACTATGTTGCAGGTCTACATCTGTGTAGATCTTCCAGTTAAAGGTGCCCCCTTGGATTTTACCCCAAGTCTTTGGAAGAAGGTGCTAGCAAAATGGACCTTCATCAAAACATGCTTTGTATCACTGAACTATAATAATCTCTCAATTGACCAGAAGATGGTTGGAAGAAACTTCCCCTTCTTTGCAAGCCCTGGCTTCTGGGGCAGTTTCTCCCCTCCCCTCCCTGCTTCACACTGCTTCAGGGTAGCATCCTGAAGTCGCTTGCCACAAGGAGAGAAGGCATGATTATATTTATTTTGCTGTGGATTTTTTTTTTTTTACAGGAGTTCTTCACAGTGCTAAAGCTGTCACACCTGGATGCTTTCAAGTTTAAGCAATGTATTTGCCTCCCTGTTGTGCTGAATAAATAGGCCAGTATGAAATGCCAGATATATTACTTCTTAGTGGCTCTGCTGATTCTCGGGAGGTTTAGGCAAACCAAGCATTTGTTTCTGATTTAAATTCAGCAGCCTTTCCCATTTCCTTCCCCAGCCTCAGCCCTTTTTTGAATTTCTAAAATCTGGATTTCTTTACTTGTTTCTGCTTACCTGTATGCATTAAGTTTGCCGGAGTTATTAGGCTGCTTTAAGGGAAATGAAAGTTGACTGGCATGTACTGATTCCTTCAGGTGTAGACTGACAGTATATGGGGCTGCTGCACCAGATATATGGCCTGCCATTAGGAAAAAAATGCTCAAATGGAAATAGGAAAAGCGCTACAAGGCACCACAGATAGCAGCTTCAAGGCCAGTAGAGAATTAAACCAGACTTCTTTTCCACATATCCACAAATATACACTGAGATCCAAAACTTCCTACGTCAAGACTGCAGACTTACAAAGTTGAATATTGCAGATTATACAAACCCAAGAAAGTAAGTTGGCTGTTCAAATAAGTGAATCAATGGAGCATATAGCAAGGTTTGGGCATAATTCTTCAAGTGAGAATAAGTGAATTTTTGGATAAAAAGCACGCAGATACTAGAAACTTACATGCATATTGTTTCATTTTTTTCAGTTTCCAATAGTTTCCATTGGAAAACAGAAATGCTACAATTTTCACCTTTGACTTTAACAAAATGGCTACCAGTTCCTTGCTGTCAAGGAGTAACACTTGTGAGAAAACCAAGGGTGCCTGCCATGAAATCACCATATTTTCATTATTTCTTGTAATCGAGATGAAGAAATTTACATCCACAATGTCTACAACTCCGCTAAGGCCACAAATATATCCCCCATCATAAAATCAGTTTTGTGTTCAATCTCATTTTTATTGTTGATTGAAAGATGCTCTTAACTTCTGGCATGGATGTGCTTCAACATCCTATGGGATTACGTTTTTGCTCTTATCCAGATATGCACATTTGAGTACCGCTGTTCCTAGCAGTG
Source organism: Podarcis vaucheri (assembly GCF_965113315.1). Taxonomy (NCBI): domain Eukaryota; kingdom Metazoa; phylum Chordata; class Lepidosauria; order Squamata; family Lacertidae; genus Podarcis; species Podarcis vaucheri. Next base: position 97,367,130 of record NC_138762.1, on the reverse strand, counting down.
ACTATAGAAGTGGAAGAAGAGACTTTCAGAAACACACCCTGCATGAAGCTGACTCTGCGTTTCCATTTTTACAAGCTCCACTTTGTTGCCACTCAACTATTTATGGAACCTTCTCCAAAGATAAACTAACTGCCTCCCTCATCCCCACACACTTTGTGGTCAAGCCTGCCAGTATAGAACCTGTTTCCTAATTTGCATTGCTGTTTTTGAGAGCCAGTACTGACATCATTACTTATGCTGAAATTCTATACATACTTCCATGAGAGTATTTATCATTGAACTTAGTGGGGCTCACTTCTGAGAAGGCTTCTTCTTCTTCTTTGGCGATCACTCATAGTCGAGTAAGCTAGTCTTCCATAAACATAGTTTGAACAGTGAGTCCGTAAGTGACTGTGGAGGCCAATTCTGGATCCACACGTCCTTCCACAGTGGGGACATAGGTTTCTGGGCGGGAGTTGATCACGGTGAGGTTTTGCCAAATGTGCCTTCCTCTTAGCAGGTTTCTCCCTTTTGTCCTGAGTTTGAGCATCTTCAAAGCTCTTTTGTTGACCGCCAGCATTACGCTTTCCTTTTTTTTAAAGTTCGGAGAAGGCATGCATAGACTTGCCCTGTTAATCTTCTTGAAAGAACATTAATGAATAATGTTTTGCTGGATTTTAGAAACCAGAGACAATGCTGTTTTAATACAGGGAGCCTTCAAATATTGATTGGCTGAGTTTACCTAAAGCTTCTGCACAGAAGGCATGATGAGCTCATGTTCTGTCAACCCAAGGGTGATCATCTGAAGTCACCTATATGTTGCAGATATTAATATTGCGCAGTTTGAAGTGACTGGAAGCATAATAACTGAGTCCATTTGGAAATGAATAATTGTCCAGGCCCATAAAAATATTATTCAAACTTTTACTGGCAGAACTCTTCAAAACAAAACATAAGCATCAACGACATAACCAAAATAGCCATACAATGTTTTGTGCTGTTGTAACACAGGGTTGGCATCTTAGAAAATATGAAATAATCCAAACACACCTAGACACAAAGGTCTCTCTCTCTTTCTCTCTCTTCACAGCCTACATTCCAGTCTCTATTAGGTTTACCCTCCCTTCAGGAGAGCTCCATGGAGTTTGGGACACAAAGACTCACAAGGCAACTCCCTTGAAAATTTGTTTAATCCTCTTTTAAAACTATCGAAGTTGGTGGCTATCACTATATCTTGTGGGAATGAATTCCATGGTTATTGGGTTATTATGACATATTGATATGACGATTAGGTGTTGGCTCAGAATTTTATAGCGCTAAGTGTATAAAGTTATAAAAATAAAATTAACTATTAAAATGGTGTTACAAGGATTTTACAATACCTGCATTATGCATTACTGATTTTAGATTAGGTACTGTAAAATCTTTGCAATACCATTTTAATAGTGACTTTCATTCTTTATATTATTTTTATATGGTTTTTTTTGATAATCCAGAGGTAACTTAGGTAGCAATTTTCCACTATTAACAGTCCGTTTGACAGCTTTGACAGCTGTCAAACTCTGCACTTCTTAAACCAGCTCCAAAGCAGGACGCTCCCGGGCCCGGGAGGGGGGGTTGTTTACAACAGAACACAAAGCATCCAACACTCCTCTCTCCTGTTCAAAATTTCCAAATCTTGGAAGTTACTGTCTTTTTTTTTAAAACTCACCCTTTACAGGGTAGGCACTCCAGCTTAGTTCTTTTTTTCGTTGCTCTAGATCGTCTGCAAGGTGGGGGGTGCGGACTTCCTTTTAGCACATCCCCCGATCGTCTCAAATTCAGTGGATAAATTTCTTAAAAGCCAAGTCCAAATTACTCACGGGTTGTTTTTTCAGCCGAATTTCAAGGAAGGAAGTCAGCGCTCTCCGGTCATGGCTCGCGGCTTCGCTCAGCAGAGGTAGCGATGGACTCTCAGTGCCGCGCCACCCCCCGTATCCCCTCCGCAGCCTTTAAAAAGGCTCTTCGCGAATCAGGGGGGGCACTTAAGGCACCCGCCGAGTCTTCAGTCCGCAGGCATTCCGCGCCTGCGGTTTTAAGGGTCCCCGTGTCGCCGGCACGGCAAAGACCCGTCCCCTGCTGAGCCGATTCCCTCCGGAGCTCGGAGGGAATCCGCCATTCCCAGATCGCGTCAACCCCGGAAGTTGTGGACATTGCACAATATTGACCCCCTTGGATATACAGTGGTACCTTGGTTTGCAACAGCTTTGGATTACAACTGTTTTGGATTACAACCACTTAAACCCGGAAGTGTGTGTCCCCTTTTTTGGATCACAACCCATTTTTGGGGATTACAGCACATGTTTTGGGGGAGGCCCCATTGGTGAAAGTGCGCCTTGGGTCGCAACCTGTTTTGGTTTACAACCGGACCTCTGGAACGGATTATGGTTGTAAAGCAAGGTACCACTGTACACTGATGCTCTTGGTCTCTGATAGCAACAGAGAGCACTCTTCAGTACCATGAAAACTATACAAAATAGCCACACCACTCCCCCTCATTTCACATTTTGCCCCATGACATTCTTTGGAGAAGGGGTAGAGACTTACTTTTTGGTTTTCATGCAAACTCATGAATGTTCTGGCTCCCACAGGTGCTGGGTTGGTGACCCCATTTTAAATTAATAAGACCCATTTCTGCCAAATCTCAAGCTAAATGGAAATATTTTTGTTTTTTCAGCATTCAATAGGGGCTTCATGCAGAATGAGTGAATGAGACTTGCTGAATGCCCAAAGGGTGGCAGGGTGGAGAGAAGGAAATATTTTGTATTACATTATTTGAACACCTGCTCCTTTCAAGAGGGAATTGACTCCGTATAATAGCTCTGATTCTCAAGCAAGGCTCCCCATTTCCTCCAGTCAAGTGGGTGTGGCTCCCAAATGCCTTTCCACTTGCATTCTGCTCCACTCCAAACTTCACTTGCTGACTGTAGGCGCTGAACTCACTTTCTCTCAAGCTCCCGATGGATTCCTTTCCCTTTTTCTTTTTGGCACAAATCATTAGCAAAAGAGACAGAGAAAAGGCAAGGACACAAGCGGTCAAATCATAACTGGAAACACAGACGTCACCCTCCATTGTTCATCGCAATATGTTGCAAACATTTAAACAACGTGTAACCTTCTTAGGAGTGGTGGCGAAGGAGGACAGTCAGAAAGCCTAAATTACCTCCCGTCTTTCTCCCTTTGATTTGTTTCAACTATTTTAATTTAGTTCCTAACTGTTTCTAACCAAAGATAAATAAGAATTGCTGATGAGCCACATTATATTCTCACTGAATGAGCTGGAGCAAAGCACAAGATGTGTAATTAATGCATAGAAGTAGCTGTGCGGTTTATAGGGTTTAAATGAATAGGCATGTTTAAATATGCCTGCATGAACTCTTGCACTCCAATTTTAACAGGGTGAAATTCCATTAACTTCTTTTGATATTAAGCGAGTCAGGAAGATTAGACTCTAAGCGTTCCTTACGTTCTGTAGGAGCAGTTTCTGGCAACCAAAAATCCTTAAATGCACTGACCTTCCATGGGAGCCTACTTATCAATAATAGTAGTCCTGTACATGGATGCATATGGAGACAACCTGTTTACTGTTTCTGCTGTTCTAAAGAAAAACACAAGAACTCAGCAGGTAAGAGTGAAGAATTCAGTCAGGTAACAATGTCAGCTATATATGTAATGGACTCCAGAGCATTCAGGAAGAATGCTAATCTTCTAAGGTTGCGGTTCACTCAGCAGGCAAGACATCACAGGTATGCATATTTGCATGCCAGTGAGGCAAGGCTCACTTACAGAATTTGTCTGCTACATGGAAAGGAATGGATGGAGGGTATAGGTGGGCCCCACCTTGTGCACAAATACATGCACATAGGCCTCGGTTTATATTCAGTGCATGGAAGAAGCCAAACTATTCAGGCTTTTAAAGTAGGCACCGCAAGTTTGTTAAGTATAGTAATTTAATTCACTGACATTGTATGTTGGTCAGAGGTTAAAAAGGATTTAGAAATATGGTCAAATCTGAAGCTTTCCTTGTTGGGTCGAATTGCTGTTATAAAGATGAATGTATTGCCAAGAATGTTGTTTTTGTTTCAATCATTACAAATTTTAGACAAGATGGACTGTTTCAAGAAGTGGCAGAGAGACATTTCTAGATTCGTCTGGCAGGGCAAGAAGCCCAGAATAAAATTTAAAATACTAACGGATGCAAAAGAAAGAGGGGGATTTGCCCTGCCAGACCTTAAACTCTATTATGAATCAGCAGCTTTCTGCTGGTTGAAGGACTGGCTACTTCTTGAGAATACAGACATTTTGAACCTAGAAGGTTTTAACAATGTTTTTGGGTGGCATGCATACTTGTGGTACGACAAGGTTAAAGCACATAAAGCATTTAAAAACCATATTGTCAGGAAAGCATTGTTTAATGTCTGGACAAGATACAAAGACTTACTTGAAAATAAAACCCCAAGGTGGTTGTCACCGATGGAGGCAAAGGCTCAGAAAAAGCTCAATATGGAGGCCAAGTGGCTGAAATATTGGGAAATTTTGGAGCAGGAAGGAGATAATGTGAAATTGCAGAGTTTTGAGAAACTAAAAGACAAAGTGTGAGATTGGCTTCACTATTACCAAATAAGAGAGACCTTTAATCTAGATAGAAAAATTGGCTTCCAGGTGGAAAAATCAAAGTTGGAAACAGAATTGTTAGACCCTAAAACAAAGATACTGAAGACACAAGATTTACCCACACTGGAAGAATGGCAGATGAAGGTGATGGAATACATGGAATTGGCAGAAATGACTGGCAGAATCCGAGATCAGGGAGAAGAGGCGGTGGAAGAAGACTGGAAGAAATTTAAAGAAATACTGTAAAATTAATGAGTATTGGTATTGGTAAAAAGACGAATAAGAATATGTAAATGCGGATTGACAATGGTTGGAAATATATAGTTATAAAAGGTTAAGATAATAAGTAAAGATAAATGATAGAGGGTAAGAATTTGCTGAACTAACTATGTGAACTGGAATACAGAAAAGGGGTGTGTGAGGAGGTCAGGAAATAAGTAATTGAAAGATATGACATGAAAATATTGATTTCCCCCCCTCTTGCTTAATTTTCTTCTTTATTGTTTATTTTTGTAATTTTTTTCTTTCTTTTATTATTATTATTCTTTTTTTAACTTTCTTATCTACAATTTTGTAATTTTTATTGTCTGGAAAAGCTTAATAAATATTATTCTAAATAATAATAATAATTCACTGACATTGTAAACGCTTGTATGCATTATTATGTCTTTAAATTTGATTGGTTGGTAACTGAATTCTAGAGAGTTCTCTAGTAGTTCTCATGTGATTGGCTAATGGTCACAAGGAAGGTATCTAGTGAAGAAGCGACTCCATTTTATGTGAAGCAAGATGGCCATGTTTTAGAATCCACTATGAACACTGCTAAGTTGAATAGAGAGTTGGGGTGCTGCTTCTTTGCTTAAAAGAAAGAGAGAAAAGCTGTAGAAGAAGGTGAAAGTGGAAATCTCTCTTAGGAGTTGCAAGGCATGGTCTAACTGAGGTACAAGGGGCTGAGTACTGAGCTCTGGGAAGAGAGGAAAATACAGTTGTTTGGAAGTTAGAAAAAGAGATTGTAGGCCCATGTTTGGATGTGACAGTAAATTTGATGTTTTAATCTGTCAATCGCTATAAGTTTTTTGCAAGTAAAGTTTTTGAATGTTCAAGTCTGGACATTGGTTAAATTTCCAAAGAATGGTGTCAGTCATATATATGATTTGAGCTTCTTTGCTGCGTTTTTGCTACCCTTATATTCAACAAAGCTGTGTATGTTTCCAGAGGTCTTGTGATGTCATGTGAGGCATCTGGGGCACTAAGAAGCATGTACTACAGCTGAACTCCTTGGTAGTGGAGAGCCAGTGTGGTGTAGTGGTTAAGAGTGATGGACTCGTAATCTGGGGAACCGGGTTCGCTTCCCCGCTCCTCCACATGCAGCTGCTGGGTGACCTTGGGCCAGTCACACTTCTCTGAAGTCTCTCAGCCCCACTCACCTCACAGAGTGTTTGTTATGGGGGAGGAAGGGAAAGGAGAATGTTAGCCGCTTTGAGACTCCTTCAGGTAGTGATAAAGCGGGATATCAAATCCAAACTCCTCTTCTTCTTCTACCCCTGTTGCTCCTCAAGGTCAATAATGGAGCTAATAATAGCAGACAGAAAATTTCCCAGCTCCCCCTCTTGCATGCTGATGATGGGAAGAACAGGAGTTATCTCTCCTTGTACCCCACTTCCCCCAATCAGGGAATCCTATCTCAGAGTTTTTGCTTCCTGGACACCTCCATTCATTCATGGCTGGTTCACACATTTATGTTCATCACTTGATTTGCATGTATGGATGGGCCAACACAGATGTGACGTAATTTATATCACCATAAATATAAGTTAAATCATATCACCTAGAATGAAATATATTTCAGTGTATTTCACTCCATAAATTCAACAGCGCATTCACCAGTTAGTCCTTTCCAGATGAGAATTCAGGTACAATCGGCATGTGCTTTGGGTGTAATATACATACTGTCTTGGTGCAGAGGTTAATAGGAATGCTTTGAGGCTTCAAATGCAGTCTCATTGCCTCCATGCACATGCTGTCACCTGAACAGGATTCAAGTGCACAGTAGTCAAATATAGAATTGTCATGTGTGCTACATACACTTGTGATCCCCTAAGAGGTACCGTATTTTTCACCCTATAGGACGCACTTTCCCCCCTCCAAAAATGAAGGGGAAATGTGTGTGCATCCTATGGGGCGAATGCAGGCTTTCGCTGAAGCCTGGAGAGTGAGAGGGGTCGGTGTGCACCAACCCCTCTTGCTCTCCAGGCTTCAGGAAGCTATCCGCAAGCCTTGGGAGTCCGCGGGAGTTCCCGCTGGTCTCCCAAGGCTTCCGGAGAGCTGCCTGCATCCTGAAGCCCGAGGCACACTGAGTAGTGCGCCTGGGCTTTGGGCAGATATCCGCAAGCCTGGGGAGACTGGCGCAACTTCCCGCCGGGCTCCCTAGACTTGCAGAAAGCAGCCTGTTCTGGGGGCTAGGGAAAGCTCGGGCTTCCCCCACCCCAGCCCCACGCCTGGGGGGAAAATAAATTTTTTTTCTTTATTCCCCCCCAAAAAAAAACCTAGGTGCGCCCTATGGGCCGGTGTGCCCTATGGGGCGAAAAATATGGTATATGTAGAATGTGCTGCTAATTCAGTTGGTTCAAAATGTAGCAGCTAAGGGGTTAACTGGGTTTTGCAGGTTGGAGCACATCAGTCTCATATTGTGCCATCTTCACAGGATCCCAGTTTGTTTCTGGGCTCAGTTTGAAGTGCTATTTTTGGTCTTCACGTCCCTTGAGAACAATACGAATCTGTCCAAGCACTACCTGCTCTTTTCTCTCAGCTATCAAAAGCATCGTGAGTGAGCATGAAAGGAAGAGCATTTTCTGTTGGCATCAAGATTGCCGAGTGCCCTCAAAGAGTGCCCTACCTAGTTCCCTCTCTGCTTGCCATTTGATGAATAGTGAAAACTTAACTTTTCAATGAGAGATTTTCCGGGGTGTTGGTCTTTAATGTTGTTTGTTCTTATTTTAAATGTTTGTTTGCCTGACATTATTTCAGAAAGGAGTACAAGAACTCATCTCTCCTGGGCAGATATTCTTGTGCCCACAAGGGTCTTTATCAAAATGCTTTTCTAAAGGGCATTTCCCTATTTTATAGCATTCCCCCCCCCCAGCTCCATTTTGATGTATCACAATATTTTCTCAATATTTGGCCTTTAAAAAAATTAACCTTGTAATTAAAAAGTAATTTGTCATATAATATCTGTTGCTAGGCGCCTTGTTGATTTCTTTAGCGATACAGAATAGATGAAGGAAATGCACTCATATGTGCCTCCCTGCAGCAATCCATGCTTTTTCTATACCGGGATTGGCCAGTTCAGAAGCCTACCTTCCAGCCGCAGAGTACAAATGTTTTAAACCCTATCGGAAGGCTGAATAAACACTTTGATGCCTAGACACCTACAGCCCACCAAACCGTCCTAGCTCCCTGGGCTAGATCTCAGCATCAGACTGTGGAGGCTGACAGTGCCTCTTTCTGAGAAAACCCTTAGACTACAAAGCCACATGCCTTCACACTTCAACCTCAATGCAATGTGCTCTAAATGGGGATCTAGGCGGATGATAGCACATTGGATTGCCCTGATTTTTCTTCCAGTTAAACCTCCAGACTCCATGATCACTGCAGATGGTGACAGCAGTCACAGAATTAAAAGACACCTGCTCCTTGGGAGAAAGGCGATGGCAGACCTAGACAGCATCTTAAAAAGCAGAGACATCACCTTACCAACAAAGGTCCGTATAGTTAAAGCCATGGTTTTCCCAGTAGTGATGTATGGAAGTGAGAGCTGGACCATAAAGAAGGCTGATCGCCGAAGAATTGATGCTTTTGAATTATGGTGCGGGAGGAGACTCTTGAGAGTCCCATGGACTGCAAGAAGATCAAACCTCTCCATTCTTAAGGAAATCAGCCCTGAGTGCTCACTGGAAGGACAGATCATGAAGCTGAGGCTCCAATACTTTGGCCACCTCATGAGAAGAGAAAACTCCCTGGAAAAGACCCTGATGTTGGGAAAGATTGAGGGTACAAGAAGAAGGGGACGACAGAGGACGAGGTGGTTGGACAGTGTACTCGAAGCTACCAGCATGAGTTTGACCAAACTGCGGGAGGCAGTGGAAGACAGGCGTGCCTGGCGTGCTCTGGTCCATGGGGTCACGAAGAGTCGGACACGACTAAACGACTAAACAACAACAACAGCAAACCTCCAGACTACAGCTAAGTGCTTTAATGTGTGGCATTTTTAAAGGCCTTTATTTATTTATCTACTTTAGGTCTGGCCTTTTTGTCATTGCGAGTTCCTCGTCAAACAGACAGCCTGTCAACAGTCCCTTTGTGTGAACTGGCTCTTCCCTTTATCTCCTGCTCACATCGCTCATTCTTCTCTCTTACGCTTCCTTGTCCTACTGCGTCTCTTACTTGAGATCCTGCTGCTCTCGCTCTGCTCCCTTCCCACCTCCACCCCCAAATGCCTTTTCTTCAAGGCTGTGTGCACAGCACAGTAAGATCATGGATGCTACTGTGCTTAATCAATAGGGACAAAAAGGAATACGCCCCCCTCCCACTCCCTGCATTGCCTGCTTCTCTGATGCTGGAGGACAAGACGGTGATCTCCATTCCACATCCCAAAGCCGAGTCTAATGAAGGTTGAGTCTTATTTGGCCACAGCTGAAGGGGAAGCATTTTCCAGCCAGCAAAGCTTAGGGGTTGTAGGTCCAGCCACAAAGCACACAGAGCTCTTATTCATTATTTACTTAATGAATTCATATACAGAATTTATTCAGAAGACAGGAGTGCCTGGCATGCTCTGGTCCATGGGGTCACAAAGAGTTGGACATGACTAAACAACAACAGCCCTTCATCCGAGGAACACAGGGTGGTTTACAGCATAAAAACACAAAAATACACAGCATATAGCAAACAAAACAATAACACCCCTGCTCCAGTTTAAAAAAGCCATAGATTGTTTAGTTAGTCAAAGGTTTAAGGGAAGAGGAATGTTTTCACCTGGTGTCTGAAGGTATATAATGAAGACACCATCCCTGGGGATGGCATTCCACAAACACGGAGCCTATATCCCCAAACCGTCCCAATTTGACTGGAGCATCTGGGAATTACAGGAGCCATCCTGGATCTTGAGTTGATCCTGTCTTGTGGTCTTGTGCAAAGACAATTGTTTTTGGGTGCCGGTGAGTCAACTGGGATGCTCTAAAAAAAAATGTGGCAGAAATGCGCATGGCCCCATCTTAGTAGAGGGCTGGAGCTGCTCTCTGTGTGCCCTCCTGCCCAAGCATGGCTGAGCATGGCTGCTTCTTCCTCGCCTTCTCCAAGGCAGCGGCAAGGACCCTGATGATGTTGGTGACTGCAGTCTCTGCACACAGACTGCTGCTGCTGGTCTTGGGGCCACCCCAAGAGGTCCTCGGGGAGACCCACTCGCCACTGCCTGTCTCGCTGGATGCTGAGTTCACCTTCCCGCAATGGCTCCATGAGGCTCGAGTACCAGGTTAGGGTGGGTCGGTAGGGTTCCAGAATCCAGCTCCCAATTGTGTGCATAGGGATTGAGGGGTGTGGGCAACCAACGCTCTTATTCGTGCTCAGTTCCTGGTTGTGGTGGTGGGTAAAGGTAAAGGGATCCCTGACCATTAGGTCCAGTCGCGGATGACTCTGGGGATGCAGCGCTCATCTCGCTTTACTGGCCGAGGGAGCTGGCGTACAGCTTCCGGGTCATGGGGCCAGCATGACTAAGCCGCTTCTGGCGAACCAGAGCAGCGCATGGAAACGCCGTTTACCTTCCCGCTGTTTACCTTCCCACCTATTTATCTACTTGCACTTTGATGTGTTTTTGAACTGCTAGATGGCAGGAGCAGGGACGAGCAATGGGAGCTCACCCTGTCACGGGGATTCGAACTGCCAACCTTCTGATCGGCAAGCCCTAGGCTCTGTGGTTTAACCCACGGCGCCAACCGCGCCCCGTGATGGTGGGTAGGCTGCCCCAATGGTTGAGTTTCCACTTGGTTGCCATGGCCGAGGCTGTGTGTGTATGCATGGCAGGGGGGAAAGGACATTCCAATTTTTATCACTGGGATGTTGGAGGGCATGGGAGCCACCACAGAAAAGGCCCATCCTTGTGTTGCCACCCTGCAGACCTCCCACATGAAGAAAGGTCTTCTGACATCTGCTCACTGCCTACGCAAACAGATGCTGCAATGCAACCTTGTGATCATAACGTGAGCAGAGCATCATCATCCCAAATGTCTGCTGGAGTGTGTGACCTGTGGTGGCTCTCTGCTGGCTTACCTTTCCTAGTGATTGGGAGGAGGTAACTAGTGAAGACAGTCAGCCTGCCCAGACCAACAGCTATCAAACATTGCCTCTGCTGGGCACCAGCTCAGGAGGAAGAGCTGGAGAGATCCGCCACATGCTCACCCTGCCACCCACTACCTGAGGAAACCATCTCACCCTACCACATACCAGGGGCCATCCACATAGGCTATGAGTAACCATACGATTTCTCCTTTTACATTTTAGACAGCACCAAATCCAAACGGAATTTGGAATTTAATACTCATTTAACCCCAGCCTTTCATACCTTTTTCATCCAACAAATCATGCTAATTCCCATGGGGGTAAATACACTTTACCCAAATAAATCTACTTCATTATAACACCTTGCACCAAAGAGTTTTGTGCAAGGAAAATAAGACCTGCTTTATATACCATTTCTGAACTTTCAAAGTGCCAATTTAAGCTGAAAGGTTAGGGAAGGGAAAAAAGACAGTACAGTTCAACAGGGAGCCTGCACCCCCCCCATTTCTCACCCCCCCTACGTCAGCATCAGCTGCAGCCCTGTTAAATTCAATAATATGGCGTTCACTAGAGACTTCTTACAATTTACCCACAAAAATTCAATTTCCTAGAAACTACCAGGAGTTTAAAGCCCCACCTTTCTAGATTTTTTAGAAGCAAAGGTAGCATAGATGCCACAAGTTTTATGATCTCTCTGTAAATATGTAGGGAGGTGGAGGCAGCAGCGGTGGGGGACCCAGCCCAAGTGAATAGAATTAAAAAGGATTAAAGGTACATTTTCCCAGATGCCACCAGCCACAGTCTTCCGTTCAGCTGTCCTCTCAGTGCTTCCTGCTGATATTCCAAAAGAGAGCTTTAAAGGCTTCTCTTGCACACCCTCCAGTATCAATGTCATTTAGAAGCTTGTTTCGGGGACTTGCATTTGGCACTAGCCACGGGGAGCCTTGGCATATTGGGAAGCTATCTCTAGCAACTCAGCAGGCTGCTTTCACCTTGCTCAAGTCATCATCCTGAGCCGCTCTGTAAACCTGTCGCAAGTAAATGCCTTTGGAAAGAGACCTGGCGCTTCGCTTGCATATGTAATCTCTCGCGGGCAGTTAAAAGACTAGATCAAAAAAAGCCACAAGAATCCTTCCCTTCATACACATCCGTAGCAAGCGGAGTCGCTAGGATAAGGAAAGCTGAGATACGAGCAGCTCTATGGAATGCAAAGGAATCCTTTCTCTGAAATGCTTTCCATGAGTATTTCTCTCAGTGGAAGCTGCCAGAGTTCAGTCCCACCTTGACCTAGAACCTGAGGTCTCCTGAGAAGAGAAGGGGCGGGTGGGGAGCAAACCTCCCCTGTTACAGATCTCTACATTACCAATGACCTGAAAAGCCATTTGAGCCAAAGATCTCTGCTCCAAGACTGGAGCTCACCACATAGCTCACTGCAGGTGGCATTCAATTAAGGCTTACTCAGAGTAGACCCATGGAAATTATAACCCCTAATTCAGCTACGTTCATTAATTTAAATGGGCCTGTTATTAAAGAGTGTGTTTTCCTTTCCATGCTAATAGCAGGTTCGGTCCAAATTGAGAAAAATCCCAGGGCTGTAGTCACGTTGCTTATGTCCCCTTGTGCTTCTCCAGCTAGTAAATGTTGGGATTAAGAGCACATGGGGATATCCCTTTCACAGGTGTCCCCCTCCCAATGTATTTAATGTCTACTATGCCAAAATGGTGCTCACTGGAAGGACAGATCGTGAAGCTGGGGCTCCAATACTTTGGCCACCTCATGAGAAGAGAAGACTCCCTGGAAAAGACCCTGATGTTGGGAAAGATGGAGGGCACAAGGAGAAGGGGACGACAGAGGACGAGATGGTTGGATTGTGTTCTCGAAGCTACCAGCATGAGTTTGACTAAACTGTGGGAGGCAGTGGAAGACAGAAGTGCCTGGCGTGCTCTGGTCCATGGGGTCACGAAGAGTCGGACATGACTAAACGACTAAACAACAACAACATTCCAAAATGGGGTCACAAAGAGTTGGACACGACTAAACAACAAATGCCAAAATTATAATCTAATTATAAACTTAGAAGAGGAACTGTGTGTCTGCCTGAGCTATGCCAAACCTGGTTATTGCAACGGAATTTTGTCTGCAGCTAATGACCGCTGTCACAGGCAGTACTTTGACTCAGTGCCATCGTCTCTGTCTCCTAGATCTCTCTGCTGAACTGAGCTTGCAAGCTGACAGCTCAAACCAGTCAGAGGAAAGTGGCACAAAGCAGACCTTTCCCAAATCACCACCACCAATCTCTGCTCTCGCGATACAGATAGCAGGATGAAGCTTTTCCTACATGAAAGAGAGAGGACCTATTCTGGATATTCCACAAAAGTTGGATTTTCAGTGGTAGAAGGAAAACTGGTTTAGCTTTCTTTTTGGACTCTCTTCCAGAACACCTGATGAATAATGACAATGGTAGCATGCCAAAAAAATCTTTAAAAAACAGGAACTATACTATCCTATACTCATATGAAAAGAGGCGGTCCTTGAGGTATTGTGGTCCTGAGCCGTTTAAGGCTTTATAGGTCCAAACCAGCACTTTGAATTGGGCCCGGAAACTAATCAGTAGCCAGTGCAGTCAGACCAGGATCGGTGTAACTGTCTTGCTCCGGTGAGCAACATGGCCGCTGAATTCTGATCAGTCTTCAGAGGCAGCCCTACGTATAACACATTGCTGTAATCTAACCTTGAGGTTACCAGAACATAGGCATAGGTTTGCTTCACACAAGCGTGTGGTGTGAGTAAACCCATAGTGAAGACAATAAATCACCTTGCAAGATTAAAAAGTGGTATGAACAATATTTGAATAAGGTTTGCCCAGCACATGGAGCTTAGATTCTCTCTCTCTCTCTCTCTCTCTCTCTATATATATATATATATATATAAACACGCCATTGTGGCTTTTCAGTTATGGCTGGAATATTTTCTGGAACTGCTAAATGATTCCTTGGTACTAGGATCCTAGTAAGATGTTCAAGCTGCTACACAGCTGGTCTTCTAACACCTATAACATGCATTTAGGCAGTATGTCATGCCTCCGTTGTTAAATGCATTATCTTATTACTATGTTTAATAAAGCCATATATCAAAATACTGGCATTGAAATAAGGTGCCAGGAGCTACAGCCGTCTCCTTCGTTACATGTTTTTTTCTCCCACTGCTGCAAAATAAAGGAGAAACAACTGGTTTGATTGGCACCTTTTCTTCCCTCTTAAGTCTCTCCCGCGCTTTTCATTTAGTAACCTGTCAAATAAAGTCCTCGGCAGCAAAACACTCTAGCGATACTTTTAGAGGGGGAAGAAAAAGCATCTGATTCAAAATGCTGGTGAGAACTGAAATAACGTTCACATTCCACATTCAAAACATTGCAAAAGAGTGTAACCTCCATGGAGAGTCACATTCAGGTGTCTTACATAAAGTAAAGGATAAAACTTTGCTTAAACTTCTAACTGATTGCCAGGCACTGCAGCTTAATCCTCAGCCTTCTTCCCTCTCAGGGTAGGTCTTGCTACACTTCAAATCCAAGTTGCAGTCATGGCTCGGAGGTTTCAGTGAGCCACATGCTTTCTGATTGAGTTTCTCTCTATAAAATGGGGATAAAAACAGCTCCGTGATTTTCAAACAGTGCTGATACCGTGTTGCCAATGCTGAGGTTCTTGGGAAGCTTAACAAAGGCTTGGAGTGTATGGGGTATTAGGGAAGGGGTAGTACCTCTGGTGGGGGACACACTGTGCCCCTTCTGGGGTAGTTTGTCCACCTTTGGTCTCCACCCTGCACTCAGCTCTCACCTGTGGCATGCAACCATAGCCACACCCCAGAAAATGGCTTCGATTGGCCGGCTAAACCAGGTGAGGGTGGCCACTGGGCCTCAAACCCTCAGTGAGTTAGGCACTTGCCCTGTGTGTGAAGACAAGCTCTGGGAGATTGAGTGGATGAGACCAATAGTGGGTCCAATGGTCAAGAGGGCAGTTTCTGCACGTGCTGCAGAATGAAGTGAGGGGCAGATGGGTCTTGTCCACCTGGGAAGGTAGCCCATCTAGGAGAAGGATGCTAAACCTCCACTGCCTTGTGAGATATCTTCAGGAGAAGAAAAGGCTACACATATCCAGAATGGAGTCCCTTGTAGGAATAATGGAGACGATGGGAGGTTGAATGCAGGTGAGCTGTGCAGAAGCACACTGGCAAGCATGCTCCAAGCAAGCTGCCGGCTAGCTCTGCCGAGGCTCCTTTTATTAGCAGAAGTCAACAATTGGAAACAGTAGTGACACCACCCTGAACTTAACGTATTTCCATCTAAGCACATTTCCAGCGTTAGCAAATACACGTGTCAGCAGGTGTTTCGCTAAAATGTTTTCCGATACTTGATTACGTCTGCGTCCCCAGTCATGCTCCAGCCAAGCGATATGTCTAACAAACAAATTGTGAAAGGACAAAAGGTCAGGGGGAAAACCCTGTTTTCTAGGCAAGGTCAGGGACAGCAGGCACAACACTCCTTGACAGACTGTTGCATGTCTGGTTTGCCTTTGCAAAGCGGAGTGTTACCTCCACAGTCCCTAAGATGGTAAGATGGCGTCTTGTATGCCTCCTTCTGGCAACTCCTGCAGCCAAGCTGGTACCAATCATATTGCTCTGTGTTCCTCTGTGTACATCAGTAAGCCTGAGAGGGGGGGATCTTGCCATCTAGACAAGAGCTGCCCAGGCAAATTGCCCTGGGAAGGTCACTTCAGTGCAGCTTACACAGTCGTTAGACTTTTCCCTGGCAGTTGCAGTCCATTGTCTCTCAAGACAGAAAGATGCCAACAGCAATATAAGAAAGGCTAGACAAATATTCCTGAGAGGCTTCTGCCCCATGACTACTGCGTCTCTGCTACGCATAATGACAGATATGTTGAACATGCTCTAAAACAGAGGTATCAACCTGTCCCAGGCGACAGAGAAACCAACCCCCACAGCAGGTTGCCAGGAACAGACAAGACAAGGAAAAGTCCTTACCATCTGCTTTTATTCAATATTCACAGAGAGAGGCTTGGGAATGTGGCCTCTCAGAGTACAGTGGTACCTCGGGTTAAGAACTTAATTCGTTCCGGAGGTCCTTACTTAACCTGAAACTGTTCTTAACCTGAAGTACCACTTTAGCTAATGGGGCCTCCTGCTGCCGCTGCACTATTGCCGCACGATTTCTGTTCTCATCCTGAAGCAAAGTTCTTAACCCGAGGTACTATTTCTGGGTTAGCGGAGTCTGCAACCTGAAGCGTATGTAACCCGAGGTAGCACTGTAATGGCATTGCATTGCGAGTGAATCTCCACCCCTTCCGTCTCTCCCATTTCCTCATTCATCATCTCTAGGCGTGCTGAAGTCCCCTCTGCCTTTGAGCTCTTTGCTCTCCTACTTTCAAGGCCTGCCGTGTTCTGGGGTTGGGTCTGTAATGCTTTCTAAAGAAACTGAGTATGTCAGCTGTCACCCCTCCTGATGCTTCCTCCTCCTCCTCCACCTCTCCCATTAGTTCCCAGCTTTCCTCCTCATCTGCCTCTGAGCTGTGACCTCCCTCAAACCCGTTGTAATTCTGAACTGTCTTCTTCTCCTCTGGAATGGTCAGGCTGGGGAGGCAGTCTCCACCATTCCTCCTCTGCCCAGTCCCTGACACCCTGATGGCCTTCATTCTCTTCTGGCAACCTTCAGATGTGTGCATCACCTGCCAGTGGTGTTGGGCCAGAGGCAGAAGAGCAATGAATGTGATTTTTATTTTTGTAGGCTAGCGCACACCCACACCCCTTTTTGTCTTCTATTCAGGCAAGCAAAAGCCATGAACAGAGTTCAAAGACGTATTCCAGCCAAGCCAAAAATATCCTAATGGTGGTACAAAATGGGGCCAGTGAGGCTTGTGGCTTGGCGAGAGAGGAGAGAGACCTGGAGGTTCATATTTGGCCCTTACACCGGAGGTTTCTTACCCATGTGCTAAGGCAAGCCATAACATTTTCAAGGCAAGGCCAGGTCTAACTAAAGGCATGTTGACAAGAGCTCCCTTCATGAGACCAACACATGGAGTAGGAATGTGGCAGTGTGCACTGACAAATATGTTGTATATTTACAGACACATACTGAAATATGCATCTAGAATCTAATGCAGGGGTCAGCAACCTTTTCCAGCTGTGGGCTGGTCCACCGTCCCTCAGACCATGTGGTGGGCTGGACTATATATATATATTTTTTTGGGGGGGTAATGAACGAATTCCTATGCCCTACAAATAACCCAGAGATGCATTTTAAATAAAATCACACATTCTACTCATGTGAAAACAGCAGGCAGGCCCCACAAATAACCCAGAGGTGCATTTTAAATAAAAGCACAGATTCTACTCATGTAAAAACACACTGATTCCTGGACCGTCCGTGGGTCAGATTGAGAAGGCGAATGGGCCGTATCTGGCCCCCGGGCCTTAGGTTGCCTACTCCTGATCTAATGTACCAACTGCCCCTTCGGTTTGCTGACATCTCCTGGTAATCCAGTTCAGTGGCGTAGCGTGGGTTGTCAGCACCCGGGGCAAGGCAAGTAATTTGCGCCCTCTAACCCATGGATTTGCGCCCCCTAACCCTAACCCCCAGATGTTGCGCCCGGTGCGGCCGGCCCCCCCCTGCACCCCCCACGCTACGCCACTGATCCAGTTTTAGTCTTGCAGAATGAGCACTGTGAAGTATTGTTCAATATCTGTACAACTGATGCTTTGTCTTGTGGGATTTCCTTCCCACCAAGTGGGATAAAATACTATGGAGAATGCTGTAAAAAGCTGGCAGGACACTGTGCCTTAAAAGACCATTATTTTGTTCTTTTTTTCGTCTTGCCGCCTAAGATTACTTAAATTGCATTGCTCAAAAGATTTCTGGTTTTTTTTCTTCCTTTTTGCTATCTTTAGGGCCTTAATGCATTTTAGAGTAATACAGCCTCATTATCAAGTGTAAAATCACAAAGATCAGTGCGGAAATGTATATAACTATGTGCGATTCCATTAATCAGTGCCACAATTCGCAGGGAAACCAACGCAGCAGGCGGCCTGTCACGCCTGCATAAATTGCTTGTATCTGTTCCAAATACCCGAGAGCCAACCAGAAGATGAAATTTGTACACTGCCGCCTTCAAGACCCACAACTCAGGTGGTAGATGAACTCTATAAAATATGTATTTGCGTAATCACCAGGGGTGAGGTCTGATTACCTCAATACATAATATTGCTTGGGGGGTAATAGTGCGAATAAAATGATGACCATATCAACCAGAGAGGTTATCATTAGCTTTCTTCATACTGTTCCATTGGTATTACTCAACTCTCATCCATATTTTACTCGAGGCAGCAGCGATAAAAATGATAAAGTCGGTGATGCGTGGCTGCTTTTAATTTAGATCCATTTCCAGCACAAAGTGCAACACAGAGTTATATGGATGGGTGGTTAAAGGTGAACAGCTGTATTGTTTTTTAAAAGTATTCTAATCTTGCAATACATTGCTGTTCTATTTCATCTAAGGTTCTAAAAGTGCTTTGCTTGTGCAGCCGTTATCTTGTAACAGCGTGGGAAGCTGGAGATAATGCGTTCTTAGCATTTATTTCCTTGTTTCACAAATAGCTCCTTTAACACGGGGAACAATTTAGGACATAGGCCCTGGAACCAGATTTCAACAGGCTAGCTATTCTCAGAGGCAGACTGGCAGTCAAGCATGGCTGAATCCCAGTCCTAGCCAAATCATCCTCAAACTCAAGATCCAGGGTGTTTCCTGGATTGTCGCTATTTTTAGGTGGGATTCAATCACATACAGAATAGACCAGGCTTCATCAAACTCAGCTCTCCAGATGTTTTTGGCCTACAACTCCCATGATCCCTAGCTAGCAGGACCAGTGGTCAGGGATGATGGGAACTGTAGTCTCAAAACATCTGGAGGGCTGGGTTTGAGGAAGCCTGAAATAGAGACTTATGGCAAAGGCTTATTTATGCAACTGGGAAAGCCTATCTATTAGTAAACCCGAAATGAAAAAGAGTTAAAATGCTCTCCTGAATGTAATTAATGTGCCTACAATCTTAGAGCCTCCAACATGCCACAGAGTGAAATCAGGACATGTGTTTTCGGGGTTATTCTCTTGTGGGAACCAAAACAGGACATTCCAGGAGCCAATCAGAAGCCGAGATGGCTTCTGTAATTCTGGGATAGTTGACTGGTATACAATTTTATTTTCCATAGACTGCAGTTTTATGTACACTTAGTACTGGTTTGTGACTGAACAGAGAGAACAAGTCTATGATAGCAGAGGTGGGAGATTCAGTAATGCTCTTACAGTGGTACCTCAGTTTAAGGAAATCAGGTGGAACAGGGAACAAGTGAGCAAGTAGCAAAGAGGGGAAGAGGCGCTTGCCAATGCATACCGTCATCCTCTTCCTTCCTGTTGCTGTGCTGCCACCACATGGAAGAAGTGTGCACCCTCAGTTTGGATTGGAAGAGGGAGGGGAGGAGGCAGGTTATCCAGAAAATGGGTGGCTGGGTGGAGGGAAAGAGATTGTTCAGCCTGGACACTGAGGTCCAGCTCCGAGGGCCTTCTGGTGGTTCCCTTACTGCGAAAAGTGAGGTTACAGGGAACAAGGCAGAGGGCCTTCTTGGTAGTGGCACCTGCCCTGTGGAACGCCCTCCCATCAGATGTCAAATAAATAAACAAACAACTATCTGACTTTTAGAAGACATCTGAAGGCAGCCCTGTTTGGGGAAGTTTTTAATGTTTGATCTTTAATTGTGTTTTTTATATTCTGTTAGGGACGCAGGTGGCGCTGTGGGTTAAACCACAGAGCCTAGGACTTGCCGATCAGAAGGTCGGCGGTTTGAATCCCCGTGATGGGGTGAGCTCCCATTGCTCGGTCCCTGCTCCTGCCAACCTAGCAGTTCAAAAGCACATCAAAGTGCAAGTAGATAAATAAGTACTGCTCCAGCGGGAAGGTAAACGGCGTTTCCATGCGCTGCTCTGGTTCACCAGAAGCGGCTTAGTCATGCTGGCCACATGACCCGAAAGCTGTACAAGTTATCCAGAAACGCACAGCCTGAGTGTCTTGTCTTAGTGTGCCTCCTTAATGAACCAGCCACGGAAGGAGAATCACAGGCATGTTGCCTTCTGCTGCTCTCAATCATCCCTTCATACACAAAAGTTTATGGGGGCTGCATGTTTGAGAGCCTTTTGGTGCAGGGTGTTCAGACACATTCTTCATCGAGACAGGGATAACATTCAAAAGCTTATTACCTTGTGATGGGAGACCAAGAAAAATTACAAATAAATTAGGATTATATTGAGCAAGCTACACTGACTTTGTATGTTCATTTCACAGTCAGTTAAGTTTTACATTTGTTTTTTGAATTTTTTTTTAAAGAAAATAATTTGCCAACATTTGTTTTATTACTTCATGGTTTGTTTTACCTAAAGCCCTTTATTGCACTTTGATACATAACAGCTTAATAATATGGATTGATTGCACTATAAGTCTTGGAGCAGCCTGGCCTACAGCTCTTTTTTTACTCTGCCAAGGCTTGATGGTGATGAATCACAGAACTCTAATTCAGAGATCATCAGTGCATGGATGTGAACATCAGGAACGGAAATAGTTCTAAAAGGTTTTTAATTTTGTTTTAATTGTTCCTCTTAGTCCTGAATTAGTTGAATAGAGGGAGGGTGGTGAACTGAACTAAAACATAGTGTGGATTTTTTTGGGGGGGAGATGAACTGTGGTAAGAAAATATTAATGACTAGAAAGAAATTATTACTTTTAGTATGATCTTCCTCATTTCCATCAAACCATTCAAACTTGATACTTAGACTGTAAGTCTTTTGAAGACAGAGACCGACATTGACAAATTTGCTGAATGTCTACCGGAGTCTACAGGACAAAGTAGTATCAATCAATCAATCAACCAATCAATCAATCAATCAATTGGTATGACTACCTTGGCTCATATAGTGACCCTTTCAACCACACTGAAAATATACAGAGTGCACCATGGGCCACACTTGTGTTTCAGGATCAGTATTCCACATTGGTTCTGTGCACACAAGTGCTGTAATTTCCATGCTAGTTGCGGTGCTTTTTGAAATGACTAGGTTCTGCACATGGAAAGTGTTTTCTGCTCATGGAAGTGCTGGTTTTAAACATCTTATTGACAGTATTACAAGAGAGAAACAAAAGTAAAAACCAGTTTTGATCTACTTGCATGGGAACTTGCAAAACCTGTTCCAGAAGCAGAAGTTGAAAACTGCTTTAGGACCTAACTCTTATGCCGCTGTCAAAACTATCCTTTATGAAATTGTGCAAACATTGGTGGAATGATGCTAGTGGCAATTTTCCTTCCACTTGTGGGTCACTGTTGTTTTTGAATCTGGCTCACTGGCAAATTATAATACAGTGGTACCTCGGGTTAAGAACTTAATTTGTTCTGGAGGTCCGTTCTTAGCATGAAACTGCTCTAAACCTGAGGTACCACTTTAGCTAATGGGGCCTCCCGTTGCCATCGTGCCACCGCTGCACAATTTCTGTTCTCATCCTGAAGCAAAGTTCTTAACCTGAGGTACTATTTCTGGGTTAGTGGAGTCTGTAACCTGAAGTGTCTGTAACCCGAAGTACCACTGTAATGTGTTGACACTTGTAACTGAACATCAGAAAGCTTCATGACTGTGGATTTAAATTGATTTAACACTTGGGAATCACTCAACTGCAACCTGGTCTAAAATCCAAAATTAATGTGACAATAAATTGATGGGTCACTGAATCAAGCAAGTTGGACTTCTGGAATACCATGCCAAAAAGTTTGAGAATCACTAATCTAAGAAGACTACCATTTTGCCATTGTTTGATTTGTGCAATTAGAGGAAGAAGAAGAGTTTGGATTTGATATCCCGCCTTTCACTCCCCTTCAGGAGTCTCAAAGCGGCTCACAATCTCCTTTCCCTTCCTCCCCCACAACAAACACTCTGTGAGGTGAGTGGGGCTGAGAGACTTCACAGAAGTGTGACTGGCCCAAGGTCACCCAGCAGCTGCATGCGGAGGAGCGGAGACGCGAACCCGGTTTCCCAGATTACGAGACTACCGCTCTTAACCACTACACCACACTGGCTCAATTACCACCAGAACTTCATCTATGATTATGGAGGTTATGCTTCTAAAGAAATTATTCCTTGGTAAATATCAGCCAGCGCTTCATTGTCACGAATGATTTGCATAAAATAAATTTCTTACTATGTAGAGAAGACCTCTCCTCTGAAGGAAATGTAGAAGCATGAAAGCACAAGGTGTCTGGATTTATAGACATAACAACTGAAAGAAATCTCAGTTTTATCATTTTTACTGTGCAGTTCACTCTAAGGTTGTTTCAGGAAGGTGCGAAAGTCAAGAGAACATTTTAACATTAAATGTGCAAAGATTTTCACACATAGGCATTGACATAAGGAAAACATTAACATCCTTCATTGATTTTGACTGTGTCCTTTGTAAGTGAAAAGGCAAAACAATTTAATTTAGGTCATTCATAATTTCAGATTTCAAAATTTTAATCCATAATGTGAAGACTACCAATTTTAAGCAATTTCACAGTTGCAGTCCACTCATACTAAGGCACAAGTGGGAAGCCTGTGGTGGTCCGAATACTCTTAGACTACAGTTCCCATCATTCCTGACCATTGGCCATGTTGGCTGAGACTGATGGGACTTGGAGTTCAACAACATCTGGAGGGCCACAGATCCCTCACCCTTGTACTAGGTACTGCTTTTTACATTAAGTCTCCCCACAAAGACAAGTATACTCACATAATAAGAAAGGCACATATCTGTACGATGGGACCACCACACAAGTCTTGGGCTACACATTGTATTTATGTATGACTGCTCTGTCAGATGTTGGGTGTACAGTGGTACCTCAGTTTTCGAATGTAATCCGTTCCGGAAGACCGTTCAAATTCTGAAACTTTTGAAAACCGAAAACTCAATACAGAAAATTCAATACAGAAAACTGAACAGGGAAGCCGTGTGGCATGTTTGATTTCTGAGGCGTGTTCGGAAACCGAAGCATTTACTTCTGGGTTTATGGCGTTGGAAAACCGAAATGTTTGTCAATGGAGACATTTGAAAACCGAGGTACCACCGTATAAGGAAGCAGCAAGACGTCAGCATGGATCACAATATGTACATGCTAGCCTACATGCACGACTGCTATGGATGTAGTGTGCATTGGGGTGTACAGTAAAGCTGCTATGGAGACATTCAAGCCGATATGAGCAAGTTTGGCTTATGGGTGTCATCAGATAGATATGGCTCCGATATCACCTCGATGTGTACATATCACCTTGACCAGGGCTCATGTCTCATTTTGTGACTTTTAAAACTATTTAAATGTCTGTAAACATCGGTGTTCTGAGACACCTTGGCCAATTACAGCTCTGGGTAGTTAGTTTACTTCAGGTTTTCAAACATTACAGATGCTCTTTGAACACTACAAAAAGTTATCCAGGATTGAAATTCAGGACTCTTTCTTCTGTAAAATATGAAGCTTCACTTGAGCTTTGATGGCAAACTGAAACCTTTTACATCTTACAAGAAACTCGTATCCATTTTTGGTCCCAACTTAAAAGAACTAATTTTTAAATACAACACAAGGGTCAGTCAGTCAGTCAGTCAAGTTTATTGCTTATAGCCAAAGGCTGCTGCAATATATACAATGTCATTCAATAAAATATATACTAGTTTGATACAAAAACTTAAAACATTTACATTGTCAAAACATGACCTAATCTGCACAAAGCTATAGAAACTCCTTAATATACAAACCGAAACATTAGACAATAAAATAAGCTAAAATCACCGCAGGGCCACTAATATATTAAAAGTAATATTAAATAATACAATAATGGTCACATAGGGTCCTGCTTTGAAGTGGCTTGTAAATGCATGCAATCAGATCTGAGATTTCTAATGATTGTGTTCTTCCAGGACCTAAAACATAAATTTGTAACTTTCATTCCAAAAGAGTCACCTGGCTCTGATCGCAACATTTCAGAATTGTGAAATTATGCATCCAGAGATGAATTTTGAACTTCAGAAGTTTGAGAAAGACTTAGAATCAGAAGGGAAGGAGAATCTGTGGGTTGGTTTTTTGTTTTGTTTTTATAGTTTGCTAATGTGAAAGAGGAGAGCGCAAAATATGGTCTGAAGCTCAACATCAAAAAAACGAAGATCATGGCCACTGGGCCCATCACCTCCTGGAAAATAGAAGGGGAAGAAATGGAGGAGATGAGAGATTTTACTTTCTTGGGCTCCATGATCACTGCAGATGGTGGCAGCAGTCAAGAAATTAAAAGACGCCTGCTTCTTGGGAGAAAGGCGATGGCAAACCTAGACAACATCTTAAAAAGCAGAGACATCACCTTGTCAACAAAGGTCCGTATAGTTAAAGCCATGGTTTTCCCAGTAGTGATGTATGGAAGTGAGAGCTGGACCATAAAGAAGGCTGATCGCTGAAGAATTGATGCTTTTGAATTCTGGTGCCAGAGGAGACTCTTGAGAGTCCCATGGACTGCAAGAAGATCAAACACATCAATTCTTAAGGAAATTAGCCCTGAGTGCTCACTGGAAGGACAGATCGTGAAGCTGAGGCTCCAATACTTTGGCCACCTCATGAGAAGAGAGGACTCCCTGGAAAAGACCCTGATGTTGGGAAAGATTGAGGGCACAAGGAGAAGGGGACGACAGAGGACAAGATGGCTGGACAGTGTTCTCGAAGCTACAAACATGAGTCTGACCAAATTGCGGGAGGCAGTGGAAGACAGGAGTGCCTGACCTGCTCTGGTCCATGGGGTCACGAAGGGTCGGACATACTAAATGACTAAACAACAATGTGAATGAATCTACAACATGCTGAGAAACACTGATCTTACTGGATCACAGAATCATAGAAATGTAGAGTTGGAAGGGACCCAAGGCCCATCGAGTCCAACCCCTGCAATGCAGAAATCTTTTGTACAATGTGGAGCTAGAATCTTCAGTTGCGACTGAGAGTAGAAGGTCTCCAGGCAGGCTGGATCAGCTGTTGGTCGAATCTGTAATTGCATGGTTTTGGAGTTCCATAAAAAGCAATAGTTACTATCCAGAAACAACCTGTGTGGTATTTTAGGGATGTAACAAGTGTGTGCAGGAACATAGGAAGCTGCCTTTACCAAGTCAGAGCACTGGTCCATCTCACTCAGAACTGCCTACTGCAATGAAGGGGATATTCCCAGCCTTACCTGGAGAAACCAGATATGAACCTGAGAGATTTGGCAGGGAAAGTATATATTCTATCACTAAACTACTGCCTGTCAAAAGTACTATTACACAGAATAGGGTAGTTACTATTATTTATACACCTAGCTGTTATTTGGCTTTAGGAGCTGCCGTATTTCACTCACTGTACTGTGGATATTCCCCCAGTCAGTTCAGACTTTGGGGTATTATCATTGCCATAAATATATACCTTGGACAGGGCTTTGCTTCAGCCAGAACTCACCAGAACTGTTCCAGCACCTCTCAGGTGGGTGCTATTGCCATTCTAAGAGAACATGGTGCGTTCCAGCACCTCTTTTTCTGGCAAAATAGCAGTGATTTTCTTTTTCACTTTAATACATTGTAGCACCTGTTTCGAGCTGCCTCTAGTTTCTATTCATGCTCAGTGTATCACTAGATTATGTATATGAAAATCACACAACATTATAGTTTTTTTCAAGCTATATACTCTCAGGGTGGGGTGTATGGGGAGGGGTAGTGCCCTGGAGGGGAACATGTCAACATACAACAGAGGCCACACCCCATGAAATGGCTTTGACTAGCCAGCTGAACCAGGTGAGGTACACTCCATTGTCTCTCAAGACAGGCAGATGCCCACAACTCTCAGGGTACCATTTCCACTTCTACCTTCTGCAAAGAACCCCATGAAGTTTTGCCACTAGACCTCTGGACACAACAGAGGATTCTGGGTAGTTTTCTGTGACATATGCTAAATTCATGTGGGATGCTTGACAAGTCTTGGACTTTACTCTTAAGACCTCATTGTTGAGCCATGTGGACTGTGAGTAAACTTACCCCAAACTCATAAGACTTCCCATTGGAGAGGAAAACAATGTGGGCAAGTTGTCTCTCAAAGAAGCATGTCCAATGATTTTTATTTTTTTTTAAAGAACTCAATCAGTTTTCAAGGAACCAGAAAATCACTTTGGACTGTGTGGAAATAATAACAATAACAATTTATTATTTATACCCCGCCCAACTGGCTGGGTTTCCCCAGCCACTTTGGGCGGCTTCCAACAGAATATTAAAATACAATAGTCATACATTATTGAGAAATATAGAAATGTGTACCAGATTAAATGTAACTTCTTACCATTCCTGAGCCACACTTCAGCAGAGCTCTGGATATAGAAACCAAGTAACACTCACATCTTTACTAAACAATTTTCAGAGCTATTTGCATTATGCAATAAAGCCTAAATTTGCAGCAATATTTAGTGCAGATTGCAGTCACCCCCTATTTGTACCATACCATTTTACAGTTTATTGGCTTTATTAACTGAATTGGTGTTTTCTGTTTTGTTCTCTAATGTAAGGGAAACATGTTTCTCCTGCTCCCTCTCATCTGTAAGCCACCTTTCTAAATGAGGTGTTTCTTGCATTTTTCTGTTTCTAGTGAAGATAATTTAATATACAAATAGCCCCAATTCATGATAATATATGTTGACAGCCTGATAGCCAGTTGTGAATTATAAATCTCACACAGGCAAAATGCAGCCTGCTTTCTTATCAGGTCAATAAACACCACTGCCATGGAAAGGTCTGATTCCATGCATATATAATTTGGAAATCCAGCAACAATTTTTTGGGCACCAGTTCTCAAATTAAATTGGATATATGTCTAGTTCATGCTGCAATACATAAATTATGCTCACTGAGTCACCAACGCAGCACAACACAGAGGTACACCATGGTTGCAGTTCAGATCATTTCTAGAAAAATACAGTTTGGGGAGATGATGGGATGTGGTCACTTCTCACAATATGCTTTTTGTGTACCTGAGTAGAATAAACAGGTGGCAGTTAAGATTGGAATTAGTGTTGCTTTTTCATGGCAGAAATATTCAAAAATGGTGCTTCTGAAAGAATCGGGTTGCCCCAAGCTTCTGTGTGCTTTGACAGTAAAGTGGAAATTTAAATGTGTGTTTGTTTGTTTGTTTGTGTGTGTGTGTGCGCGTCAGTTGCAGCTGCCACAAAGGGAGTGGAACAACAGGAAGATGAAACATTTAAGTGTTGTGATCCGTGCTGACGTCTCATCCTGATCAATGCCTGCGTGGAAAAGATTGTATCGGCAGAAATGTATATATAGGCCAAAGAAAGCCACACACTTTCTTTGTAAACATAATGGCACATAATACTTGTGGTGTTATGAAATGTTGCCTTCAGGGCTTCTCATACTGACTAGCCCTTTCCTGCTGACAGCTGATAGGAGCCAGAATAGTGGCTTCTTCCTTTTAGCAAATATGATTGCCTAAGTCTCTTCTCGCTGCATTCGTAAAGCAGCTTGACAGCTCCATTAAACAAAGGATGCAGCATTCCTCCCTTCCCTATACATTTTTAATGCTAATGCATACAGATTTTCCTTCAGGAAATGTTTCTTTTTTATGATCAGTGCCCAGATTAAAATTTTAACAACTTTCTTTTCAACTTTAGAAGAGAGGTGTTCTTAACACATTTACAGCCAGGGTTAAGAGGAGGAATTTGTCATTCGCTGGTATCACTTCAAAGAAAGTCATCCTCTAGGCTGCATGCTCCTACTTTGTCTTCACTCCCCGGGACTGAAGCAAAGTATCGGAATGTCCCTAGGGGCACATTGTACATCCTGTTTCACAAATGAAAATAGGGGCTCTCTTGTGTGCTTGCTAACACCCCTGTTCTCATATCCAAGATCACAGTCTGAATCCCAGTTCTCACAAGTAATTACATATTACTGAAGGTTCATCTCTTCCTGATTTAAGCTACATTCATTTCTCCTGAAATATTATTCACCCTAAGGTCCCAGGATGGGAGATAACCTGTCCTGCACTCATGTCTGAAGCATGTGTTTAAAAATTGATTAAAAATACCAACAGTTTTCTTAAAAGCAACCCTCCAGATGCTTTTGGGCTCCAGCTCTCCCACCAGCCCTAGCCAGTATGACCAATGGTCAGGTGTGGTGGCATCTGTAGTTCATCAACAGCTGAAGTGCCTCAGGTTCCATCTCCACCCCAGTTTTAAAGATACATATTGCAACAAAGACAGTTGCACTTGTTATGGAACAGCTGCAAATGAATAATTTTCAGCAGCATTTGCTATCTGGATTGGCAGATAGCAAATGCTTGAACCACTGTAGTCTCTACATGGGACTACCTTTGAAGGTAGCTCGGAAACTACAACAAATCCAGAATGTGGCAGCTAGACTGATGACTGGGAATGGACATTGGGACTATATAACACCAGTCCTAAAGGATATTCACTGGCTCCCAGTACATTTCTGAGCACAATTCAAAGTGTTGGTGCTGACCTTTAAAACGCTAAACGGCCTTGGTCCAGTATACCTGAAGGAGTGTCTCCATTCTTCATCATTCAGCCCAGACAATGAGGTCCTCCTCTGAGGGTCTTCTGCTAGTTCCCTCACTGCGAGAAGAGAAGTTACAGAGAACCAGGCAGAGGACCTTCTTGATATTGGCACCCACCCTGTGGAACATCCTCCCTTCAGATGTCAAGGAGATAAAGAACTACACAACTTTTAGAAGACATCTGTATTGGGAAGTTTTTAATGTTTGATATTTGATTATGTTTCTGTATATGCCCTGAAGCCTCCCGGTGTGGCTGGGGCAACCCAGTCGGATGGGCGGGGTACAAATAATGAAATTATTATTATTGGGTGACCATGGACTTGTCACCTTCTCTCAGCCTCGTCTACCTCATAAGGTTGTTTTGAGGATAAAATAGGTAGAGGGAGAACTATGTAAACCACCTTGAGCTCTTTGGAGAAAAGATGGGATAGAAATGCAATCAAAAATAAATAACAAGATGCATGTGTGCACAGGCATAGTGAAGTCACTTTGTCTCTCTAACCTTACCTTAGCTATACTGTGCATATGTTTTTTCCCTGTGTGTGTGCAGGATCTAGCAGAACCAAGTAGTCTCTCTCAGCTATGGCTAGGCAAATAATCCCCTTCCAAACCTGCAGGTGGCAACATTTGGGGGCAACTTTTCTTATAGGAGGAGGTTGTAGAATGTTTCTAGGAGCAGAGAGTTTACTAGTAAAAGCACAATGAGCAAAATCTTTCCTTCCCCCTTCCAACTTTTTTTTCATGCTAAAGAATGATGCCACTCTATTTGCGAATGGAATATACTGGGAACAGTTGAAGGAGTTCAGAGAATCAAGATGCATTTGTGTGTGTGTGTGTGTGTGTGTGTGTGTATGTATGAATTATTATTTTTTAACCAAAAATTTCCTCTATTCGTGCACAGCTTATTAAAAGAGATACAAGGCAAGTAAATTGAAGAATTAAGAGCGGAAAGTACTAAGCATCAGATAAGCCCAAGGACAAATTATAAGGATATGATGCCCCAGGGCAATAGAGGGCTTCTAACACCACCATATAATATCTGATGTTTGATGGAGTACTATTAAATATTATGGGAGACTAGGGCTCTCATCAACACATCTGTTAACATGGCCCATGAGGTATTTGAGGGTGCAATGCAAGTAACTCCTTGAGAGCTTTTAACCTCATTGTGAACAGTTATATAGTGCCAAAACTAGGTGTCTGGGTTTTCTGAGGATGCCCAATATCACACAATAAAGTTAAAATAGAGACTCAGGGGAGACATTTTCTGCTTGATGCTGAAAAGAATTTCAACAGTGTTAGCAAAAACGATAAGAGCAATTACTCCTTCTATGGGCTGAGGTTGGCTTTTTATTTCATTCACTAGCAAAGATGGAGCAATTAACTTGTGGGTTACAAAGGTCTCTACAGGAAAAAGTAAGCTCGATATAAGGGCGACAAGAAAATCTGTCTATAAAAGGAATGGTCTGTCTCTTTTTTCTCCCCCACTAGAGCTGTAGGAATATATACTGCAGCTATATTGAAATTGCACCCCCATTTGACAAAACTTTGAACTTCCCATTTTGACTTTGATCAAGACTGTTATGTACTGAGTTGAATAGGATCCAAACTGCAGCAGTCTGATTGGTCCTAGAACAATAGGATCCAAAATGCAGCAGTCTGATTGGTCCTAGAACAATAGGATTCAGAATGCACCTTTCTGATTGGTCCTAGAACAATGCAGCAGTATGATTGGTTGGCAGGAACCACCCAATCCTGCTCCAGATAGAAGTGAATCCACAACCTGATTGGCTTACAGTAGAATTCCGGAATTAGCCAATCATGTGCAGCCCATTGTGTAAATAATGTATATAAAGCAGATACTGTGAGGGGACTTTCATTCATTCCTCCTCACCACTATGAGCTGAATAAAGAGCATGAAATCACTTTGCGACTCTGAGTATATTTCAAAGACGTTCTAAATATAGCAACATCTAGTCTTAAGAAATAATGGCTACTCTTTGCGTTTTTATGAGATGATACATCAAACTTGCATGAGTATTGGTGGTCAAATCCATGCATAACACAATTGCATTTCAAATACAGATTTTGTATGTCCAACTACTCACATCAGTAACATAGTGGTAGAGTACAATGCATATAGATATAAGGTTCCTGGTTCAATCCCTGGTATCTCTAGATAGGTCTGTAATAATGCCTCACCCACCTTGAAACTCTGGAGAGCCACTTCTAGCCAGTGTAGACTATACTGAAATAGATGGTGATTTTACTCCGTCTAAGACAGCTTCCTAGATTCCTAATAATTCCCAATAATTCTTACATGTGCACATATTTTTCAATATATGGTTCAATATGGTCCAATTCTAAACGTTTAAACCTCTAAACTGGAATATGCCATGTTGGTTTCTTGTCCAGGTGGATGGAGATATCATCATTCTAGATATGATATGATAAAAAAAGGAAGTAGAATATGGACTATGCTTATAAAATTAAATTTCAATTTAATTGGGGGTTACTTTCAAAGAATGACTATGTTTCAGATTGTGTATTGTTTTGGGCAACTCCAATTGGGTGGATTCACATTTAAATGTGAACTCAACTGAATTTCTCCTGCATCCCAGGTATACAAAAGATGGAACATCATGCTATATCTATATACAGTGGTACCTTGGGCTACATACACTTCAGGTTACAAACGCTTCAGGTTACAGACTCTGCTAACCCAGAAATAGTACCTCGGGTTAAGGACTTTGCTTCAGGATGAGAACAGAAATCGTGTGGCAGCAGGAGGCCCCATTAGCTAAAGTGGTGCTTCAGGTTAAGAACTGTTTCAGGTTAAGAACAGACCTCTGGAACAAATTAAGTACTTAACCTGAGGTACCACTGCACTGTAGCAGCACATTCTTCTTAACCCATTGGGCCAGTTTGGGGCTCTCTTAGTATGGGTGGTGCATGGAAGGGCTGGTTGACATTACAAGTGTGGAAGAAGGCAGTTTGTCTGACCTGTCCAACATCCATGTGTTGGAGATAGTGGTACTTGTTTAGATGCCCCCGCCCCTCCCAAACTGAAACCCTGCCAACTTTTTGTTTTGCCACTCCTGCTCCATGTGACACTGATGCATATCAGCACATGTCAGCGAGAAATGAAATGAGAAAAGAAAAGAGGGTTGCGGGGGAGAAGGATCACATTGTTTGACTTGGAGATGTAAATGCAAAGCCACATCTGATGCCTGGATTCAATTTTCAGAGCGACTTTCTCATTATAAAAATGCTAAGAAAGAACCCGCCGTTATCATATCAGTCTATTGACTGGGGAGAATAGGCCCCCGACTGTCAAGAAAAGATAGCCAGTGCAGAAAGATTCACATAGTAAGATAGGCTAGCCTTGCATCAAGGGAACTATTTTCTATGGGCTAGACAAAGGGTTGTGTTTGGGATTTATTCCCACATAACCTCACTGTAACTTCTGCTGCACTTTATATATGCTGTTCACAGAAACTTATCTTGTTATAAAGTCTTCTTGCTTGATAAACTTGGCTTGTGCCTTGGATTTAACTTCAGGTCAATGGGAGCTCAGTGGATTGAGCTTGCTGCATTTACGAATGAGGTCTCGGGCTGCAGCACATGGAATATGCAGTATGTTTGGGATTGCAACAATTCTCTGGGGCTGCTACCCGCTCCAAAGCAAACTGGTCTTACTGTGTGACATAGTCTAAGGAAGATTATACTCCATATCCTTTCTTTGGGAAAAGGCAAGAAAATTATAAACTTATACTGAACATTTCTATAAAGGGTTTTGTTTTGGTATTCTTCTTCCACTCAAGAAATAATGGTCTTGAGATATGGTTCCATTCATTTACATATACCTTTTGACTTTCATGGAGGTGGCATTATTATAAACACTAAACAGTAGGTTACAAGGGGGGACCTGCAGCAACTGTGTTTTTTAAAAAAATAATAATTTATTGATATACAGAAATACATACCCATTACAAAGTATCTTTTTATAATATGCTGAGATAAAACAGCTACTTGATCTAAAAAAAGAGCAAAGTCAGAAGGAAGAAAATACAAGTAAAGGAGAAATCTAAAGAAGGGGAAAGCAAGAGAAAAGGGAAAAAAAGGAAAAAACCTAAAGAAAGAGTAAAATACAGTGGTACCTCGGGTTAAGTACTTAATTCGTTCCGGAGGTCTGTTCTTAACCTGAAACTGTTCTTAACATGAAGCACCACTTTAGCTAATGGGGCCTCCTGCTGCCGCTGTGCTGCCGAAGCACAATTTCTGTTCTCATCCTGAAGCAAAGTTCTTAACCTGAGGTACTATTTCTGGGTTAGTGGAGCCTGTAGCCTGAAGCATATGTAACCCGAGGTACCACTGTAAAAGGAATTCTGGCTCTCTGCAACTACATATGATATTCATTTTTGATGATCCAACCATTCTATCTTCTACAAACCAGTATGTTTTCAATCTTCAAATACAGTGGACCCTCTGGATACGAACTTAATTCCGTACGTACCCCAAAAAGTCTTCAAGTTGAGGTGCTGCTTCTGTGCATGTGCAAAGTGCGCTTCTGCACATGTGCATGGGGCGAAACCCGGAAGTATACACTTTTGGGTTTGCCGCATTCACAATCCGAAAGTTACATTACCCGAAAGTAACGTAACCCGAGGTACCACTGTACAGATATAACAAATACATTTTCTCTTTCATGCAAAAAGTCCATAAAAAATTTCCAATCCTATTGTTAGTAATGATTTTTCTCTAATTAAACATGGGGACCTGCAACAAATGTTGATGTGTATTCCAGACCCCTAATAGAAGTCAAAACAAAATAATAAAAAAATCCTTCCAGTAGCACCTTACAGACCAACTAAGTTTGTTATTGGTACCAATAACAAACTTAGTTGGTCTCTAAGGTGCTACTGGAAGGAAATTTTTTAAATTTTGTTTTGACTATGGCAGACCAACACTGCTACCCTGATAGAAGTCTTTCTGTTCATGGCTACAGCCAGCCTGGAACAGGAACTTTGTAGCACTTCTTTCCTTTCCTTTTTACCTTCTAGAAACCTTCCCTGACTGTTCTCCATAGCGTTAAAGGTAATATTCTTCTGGTGGGTCCTATCTTAAATGAAGTGCATAGAACAGGGGCTCATGGTAGAACCTTTTCAGTGCTGGGAAAGACGGTGGAAAGATCTCCTCATTGACGTGCATCTTGTTCCTGCTTTATAGTCATTTTGATGCCAAGTAAAAGCTCACCTTTTCTGGTCAGGTTTTTAGAAGCAGAAGGGTGAACTCATTTCAGAGGTTTGGTGCCCTATATTCCTCTCCCAGAGCTACAGTTCCCAGACTGGTTTTGCAAGCAATCCCTCTTCAAAGAAAACACTGGGAATTGTAGCTTTGAGAAGGGAATAGAGTCTCCTGGTGACTGAGCACCCTTCACAAACTTGAGGTAACAAAATTCTTTGGAAGAAGCCAAACATGCTTTAAACATATGGTGTGAATGTGTCCATGATGAACTGTGCCAGGAAACAGCAGTTTCCAAAGACTTTTCTAAAGGAGCTGCAGGTATAGAACATTTCAGTAACCCAACCTGGATATAACCAAGGCATGTACAAACCTGGCCAGGTCTAAACTTCTCAGGTCTAAACTTCTCGCTTGAGTACCAGCCTAAGCTGAGCAAAGTCACCCCAACTGCTATTTGCTATTTAGTGAAAAAAAACTTATCAATAAGCATACGTATTCTTGCCCGGAGAAATGTTATACAGTGGAACCTCAGTTTTCGAATGTAATCCATTCCAGAAGACCATTGGACTTCCGAAATGTTCAAAAGCCGAAGATCAAAGGGTGATTGGCAAAATCCATTGAAAAAATGGAGAAAGGCAACTCGGAAGCTATTTGACTTCTGAGGTGCGTTCGAAAATGGAAGCATTCACTTCCGGGTTGTTGGCGTTTGGGTTCCAAATTGTTCATCAACAGAGACGTCCGAGAACCGAGGTTTGACTGTATCATATTTTTAAATAATTAACTAAAGTGCGTGGGCAAAGACTGGCTAACTTGGTATACTGAAGAAACACATTGACTTAGCAACATCTACCTCTTCCACACACCCTGTGGAATAGTCCTGTGTAACTTGAAAACTTTAAATGCTAATTGGTTCAGATAAAAATGATATCAAAAAGGAGTCTCAGCACTCTCTACTACTTTGTACACAACATTTCATTAATGCAGTTAAGCATTTATTAAATTTGTTGTTGCTAGTTACCAGCCCTCTGGTTTTTATGGCTAGGAAGATTACAGCTTACTGCTACTTGAATTAAACTTTCTAGTTTTTATTTGGATTTTTAAAGCCTTCCTATAAATTGCTAGAACCAAAATATACACCAACGCCGTGAAAATAAAACAGAAAATCTTTAAAGAGCTGCAATCCAGAAAATGTGTATGTCTATCACGGATCATAAATATAGCCACAGATAATTGTAAACATATGGTAACTTACTCCTAAATAGTTATATTCTGGGAACATAATTGTGCTATATAGTTTGTTGAAATCACTGAATACTCATAACTTGAAAATCTGTGAAAATATCCTCAATGCCTCTCCAGCAAGCACATATACAAACAAACAAACAAACAAACAAACAAACAATGGAGAGAATATGGTGTGTGTGTGTGTGTGTGTGTGGCCAGTTGCATTCTCCCCACAAATTTAAATTTAAATGTACCTTGCACAAAAAAACCCTGAAATTGTTTGTCTAAGCTTTGCTAGGTTTCTTACCTGCAGGCACCTCTCTTATGACTGCTATTTTCATAACCCTCAAAACACTTCTGGAGATTAAGGGAGCGACTCCATGCACAAGAAGCTGGCATAAAGCTAGCCACTGTAATTTAAGCAAGCATAGCATTACATCAGATCCAAAATCTGCACAGCAGTGGAGCTGTTGCTTCTTCTCTGCCTAAGCCTGGCAGAGGGAAAAGAAGCCTGCCAGTCCATGTGAACAGGCTGAACAGGCTTAGGATTGGGCCTAAATACCACCAGCTCTGGTTCTGCTTCACTCCCAAATGCTCCTTTTTGGGGACTGGCACCAGCCTTGGCTCAGATGTGTGAATGTTACAGCGGCATATCTTCATCTGAGTTGGAGACTTAATACTGGCTGAGCCAGGAATCAGCTGGCTGTGCCACAGATCTATTGCATCCTAAACTGCTCATCCCAGTGGATCTTCCCGTAGCATAGCCCTCTTAGTGAATCCTTTCATAAGCACACTTAAAATAGGAAAGGCTGCCCTTTCAGGACAACCACAGGAGCTATACCCTTGATATTTGGCAGGATTCATCACCTCAGAAACCACTACCATGCCTACAAATTTCATTCCATTCTGCCAAGTTATAGATGGTTCAGAAATGGCACAGAATTCAGCCTATCCTGGATTTGTTTGCCTATAATATGGCTCACTTTATCCACCCTGGAGGGGCTATAATGCCCGAACATATCATTAACTTCTGCCAAAAAGGAAAACATTGGTTTCCCCAGAATAATGAATGGGAATTTTGTTTTTTCTTCTTTTCTGAATCAGGATTGGATTCATATCAATACACCAAATCAGATATCTGTTGAAGCGCTTAGGGCCAAAGTAAGTAGTTTTCTGAAGTGTAAAATCAGCCCCCAAAAGCAATATTATGGTCTCAGTGGATATCCCAAGTTCATACCAGTATTCCTCAAGTATCCCTTGATACTGTCAAATAACAACAACAGCAACAGTTTGGTATTGAAATAATTATGAAATGTATTATGTCTCAAAAGATGGGACGGATCTACACTCATGGTTTATAACGTTAAGGAAGGGTTAATGAATGATTTACATAATGTAATAGGCACATTATGTTTTGCTTGTAACGTTATTAAAATGTGACATGAGATGGCGCTGTAGAGCAACCCAGAACCAGCAGTAAGGAAAATTGCACTGTTATGGAGGAAACAAGGTAAGGGCCATTTTAAATTTATCAGTATGCCCTGTGATATTTTAGAACAATTTATCTAATATCATTCTAATAACGTTTAAAAAGTCAGTGTAGATCCAGCCATGGTCTGAAGGAACACATTGCAGCAATCTTGTGCCTGTATGGAGGCCATCTTGAGTTCCATTTTGGAAAACAGAAAATATAAATAGGAAAATAGGATATTATTAAAATCAAAGTGTATGCGGTTGTTTGTGTGAGAGTGATGTCGCGTAGTAAGAAACAAACAGTACTATACCAAAGTGTGCTTGATACTACAGAAGTAAGTCCAACTGAATACTTAAACAGGAATTAGAATAACCCACCTGAATGATCATTCTTACACTTGTCAGAAGCACTCTAAAATGACTGTCGTCTTATGGGTAATTCAATGAGGACGGATTCTTCTTTCCATTCAATGCCTGACAGTAGCTAAATCCTAGCTTAAAGGGGAGTGTATGATATATTACATTTTGCTGCTATTGTTTCCTGCAGCAGCCAGACTCTCTTTCCCTCACCTCACTCTCCTGCTTCCGCCTTGGTACTGATTATACCCAAACCTGCTCATTTTAAAAGATCAGATGAAATCACAGTCTGAAGTGGTATGGCTGCAGGGTAGCTTGAAGGGACTAGACCAGAACACGTTAGGCAAACAGCTTATTTTTCACAGTGGCTCAAGGAGCTGGGAGGGGGAAACAAGGCGTCACCATGGAGAAAAACCTTTAGATATTCAAAACCCATCTTATACTATAAAAGAGAGGGGGGGTGAAAATCCTCTGAAGGCTATGCCAGCATCTGCTCGGGACATTGTGCTTAGAAAGGCAAATGAAATGGGTGGAACAATTTAAATATTTTCAAGGAAAGATTATTCTGCCCTTAAGGTATCACACACAGCAGTGCAATTTCCAAATATTCAGAAATAAGAAATGTTGCAGTTTTTCTTGGGCAACAGGTGTGTGGTTTACAGAGCGCAGGTGAAAAAACTCCTGCATCAGCTTCTAGCTAGGATATTAGTAGTAACTGGGTGGCCCAAATGAGAAGCAAGATGGAATCAGGTCCAGGAACACATAAACATATATGCATAAGGCAGGCAGGAAGACAAGGTAGGGAACGGGAGTTCAGAACAGATGGCAGGCTAAAGGGACAGATTTATAAAAAGTGCAAGGCATATGGAAGCAAAGGTCTAAAATGAGTAGGTTTGGGCAGCTGAAGAAATTCCATACAAACCCGACAGGCAAAAACTGCCCTGCACCTGCTGCTCAATTTGGTCCTCTTTTAATGAACTCAAGAGATGGCAAACACAGGTGTTTGATGGATATAGGGATCATTTCCTGTGGTGTATGCTTATCTCTTTGTGTCCAGCTCTTGCCTCTGGTCAAATGAGTTTTGCCAATTCACAAGGCCACCTGAATCCAGCAGGCT
Source organism: Podarcis vaucheri (assembly GCF_965113315.1). Classification (NCBI taxonomy): domain Eukaryota; kingdom Metazoa; phylum Chordata; class Lepidosauria; order Squamata; family Lacertidae; genus Podarcis; species Podarcis vaucheri. The sequence goes on along the minus strand of NC_138762.1, from coordinate 97,329,042 downwards.
GCACTGGGGACCCTGTGTCCCTCCAGAAATTGTGGGACTACAACTTCCATCATCCCTGACTGGAGCTGATCAGAGCTGGAACCCAACATCTAGAGATGTTCCCAGCCTGGCAGTAGGCGGTAAAGGCATCTGCCTGGGGTGGCTGAGCTCCAGGGACTTATAATGGTCCAATCACGGTCCTGATATCAGCAGGGTGGGCCCTTCGCCTGTAGGTGTGGGGCAACAAACAACACTTTTTGTAGTGACTCAGTGATTGTGGAATTCCCTCTTCCCAGAGAAGCAGATGACCACCACATTATTGGGCTTCAAATATCAGGTTAAGTCACTTGTTCATCCAGATCTCTTTGGTGAAATTTGATTAGATTGTCCAAGGTCCTAGAGTCATTGCAAATTACTGCTATACTCACTGTCTGTAGCGCCTTTTACACGATTGATTGTTTTGTTGTAGGTTTGTCATTAAAATTGTGTTTCATTCGCTTCTCTCTTCCCAAGTTTAGCCTTGCCTTTTGGAATGTGCTTGTTTATAATGATTACATGCAGTTGTGCCGCTGTACATATAATCTGCTTTTGTATAGAATATAACCTGGCAAGGTGAGGATGCTCTCTGAAGTGGCAATTTATAGATTTGCTCTTGAATTGAGGAAAAAATAAGCATCACAGTGTCTATGTTGCTTCTATTAATAGCAGCATTTGCATATTTGTTATTATGCAGACCCGATTGCAAAGCATTTTAAACTATTTTTCATACAGTTTAAAATATGGGTCCTAGTCTAAGGTGCAATGGTATGGCAAGATCCTCTGGGATGAACAATTTAGGATACAGTGGATCTCCAGTTTAGACAGCCTATTCCTGCCTTAGCCAGGCTCAGTTCCCAATTTCAGCTCAGCTGAAGACAGAGGCACCAATTTCTAATAATAGTAACAATAACAATAATTTATGACTTATACCCCGCCCATCTGGCTGGGTTTCCCCAGCCACTCTAGGCGGCTCCCAACAGAATATTAAAAACACGATAAAACATCAAACATTAAGAACTTCCCTAAACAGGGCTGCCTTCAGATGTTTCCTAAAAGTCAGGTAGTTGTTTATTTCCTTGACATCTGGTGGGAGGGCGTTCTACAGGGCGGGCACCACTACCGAGAAGTCCCTATGCCTGGTTCCCTGTAACTTCACTTCTCACAGTGAGGGAACCACCAGAAGGCCCTCGGTGCTGGACCTCAGTGTCCGGGCTGAACGATGGGGGTGGAGACGCTCCTTCAGGTATACTGATTGCAGGCCTGACGCAATGTCCTGATGTTACATATGTGACATCGCAATGAGAATGTGGTGGCAGCAAAGTCCCAGCAGCCAGTGCCACACAAGAGAAAGACAGGGGAAGCCACCCCAGACCAGTGGCGGCAGCAGCAGCAACAAGAGCTGCTGGCCACCAAAGCCATGCTCAGTGGCGTAGTGTGGGGGGTGCAGGGGGGGCAGCCGCACCGGGCGCAACATCTGGGGGTTAGGGGGCGCAAATCCACGGGTTAGGGGGCGCAAATCCACGGGTTGGGGGCGCAAATTACTTGCCTTGCCCCGGGTGCTCACAACCCACGCTACGCCACTGGCCATGCTGCCTTGGATGTAGGGTGGTATATAAATTTAATGAATGCTACTACTACTACTACTACCACTAAAAGAATCATGAGAATTAAAATGCTAAAGTCAGAATCTGGAAACCATTGCTAAATAGGCAAACTTTACAGTCCTTGCTTGAAGCGTTCCAGACCCCACTGGCACAGAGGGAGTGAGTTGTGTGTGTGTTTTTCTAATCAAGGAAGGTCTGATGGGGCCAGCTCAATGCAGAATCCATTACTAACCTGGTTTCGAAATGATAGACTACAATTGAGGAGTTCCCAAAGCAATGTCTTTAGGAGTCCCAAATGATCCCAGTCATTTCACAACACAGCAATATAGCTTTTTATTTCTCAGAGAGGACGGAACGGAACTACAGCAGTGAGCCGGAAATATTTCGGAAATGAACAGTTAAAAGAAGGCTGAACTGTAACTCTGTGCAAGAGCGCACATTACAGGATGGGCTGGGTCCAATTGTGCAGCCATTTCACAAACAAAGAGTTCCGTGGGCATCTATGAAAGGGCAATCTGCCCAGCTAAGGACCTCTAATGAGGCCCTTTAGGAGCCTAATCTAACAGCAAACTAAGGTATGTGACAATTATTTTGCAAGTATTTCCCAAGTCTAGTATTAAGATCCAGGATAAAGTCTAATTACTAATCTTAACCATTCTCAAGACTATTTTAGAGTCCTTTGGAGAGGATTTCAGAATCAATTTGAAAGATAAACACTGGTAGAACTGCAGAAATTGTCCATCGAGGATTACTGTTTAGTCTTGTTCTGTCTCGCATCTCTGGAAAAAAGCATTTTGTTTAACTTGTAAAATGATAGAGTTGCACAGGACCTCATAAGAAAGTAAGAATTTTGCTGAATCCGACCAAAACCTGACCAGATGGCCCTGGGAAGCTCAGAAAAAGCGCATGGTGTAGGTAGATATTCCTGTCCTTTGCAAATGGCGAACATATGCATGAAGACCGTCAACCCAGAGGTTCTGTGTCGAACTGTTATACTTAATAGCCATTGAAAGATCTATACATTATGCATTAGGTGCGCCGCCAGGGGCCCGGGGGCACGACGTCACCACATCATGCACACACACCTGAATATGACTTTAGTCATAGCAAGAACCACCACTGAGATGATGCAGATGTGTCAACTGACATTTTGGTCCCAATATTGGATGCTCAGACACAGCTGCAGGACCCCAGTGGTGATTCCTGAACCCATTTAGGCATGTTTCTGTAAAATGTGCAGTGTCCTATAGCCAGTAATTCAATGAAGCAAGTCTGATTTTTAAACAGAGTTTTCTTCATCACAGTATGGGGAACCATAACTGAGTCCATATTATTAAATGCACTGCAAGGGATACAAACTGACTTCTAGTAACTGAAAAATGCCCTTCGGATACCCTCCACCCGAATGTGACATCCATATTCCAAGAGATCGTTTCTATGAGATCTGGGATAATCAGGATGTCCAAATCCATTATAAATAATTTTAGAAGCTCATACAGTCGTACCTCGTACTTCGTTCCAGAAGTCCATTTGACTTCCAAAACATCCGGAAACCAAGGCGCTGCTTCCGATTGGATGTTCGGGTTCCAAAGTATGTTCACAAACCAGAACACTCACTTCCAGGTTTGTGGCGTTCAGGAGCCAAAACGTACAAGTGCCAAGGCGTTTGGCTTCCAAAGTATGACTGTATTACCGTTTCAAAACAAAACAAAACAAAGCTTCATGTTGTGAATGTCTGTAATACCCAGGACTTTATTCAGCAGGAATTTGCACCTCTGAGGTAGGCACCATTGCCATTCTAAGAGGGAGGTGTTCATGGTGAGTTCCGACACCTCTTTTTCTAGAAAAATAGCACTGGTAAGGCCTGTTCCACCAGTATCAATGTATATTGTCCAAAGGTGGGTGATATATGCAGCAGCCTTTGCCATTTTCTCCTTTGTGGACATTGCCAGCATCAGTCCAATGTAGAAGCCATTTTCCATAAGCATTTACGATATGATTGGAATGTGCTGTGCTTGTGATAATTTTAGCAAGGGCATACTAGTTACTTGTATTGCAGCAAGGCATGTTGTTTTTAATGAGGTAGAGCTACTTTAGGGTAATAATCAATATAGATGGCTGGAGACAGCCCTGCAATGGCTTATAATTCATACAGATTCAATTATTTCAGCAAATGTAAGCACACGAGGAATAAATATGCTAAACAATTCCAAGCTCCTTGATCCTAAAGTTAATTTCTCTACAACAATGTGCAGTCTTTTATAAAATTATGTGCTATGAAAATCAGACGACGGTTGGTTGGAAGTATCCAGTGTCTGAAATATTTGTTAAACATTATCTCAAGAGGCTGTCTGGATTGTTGCGGTGATGAATGTGAATTATAGAGTGCATTAACAATGTTGACACTTCTATGACAATTTATCACTTTTTTTAAAAAAAGCAAAACAAAATCTTGTCCGTACCCCCACCTTGCCTCTTTTATCCAGGAAGCATCAGCAGCAAATGGGTGAAATCAAATCAAAGAGTCAGCAGTGAGTTCTGCTGCTCTCCCCTGAGGCAGAAATGAAAAACCAGTGGGGCTTACTGTTAGTGCATGAGGCAGCAGAGGGTTTTCTCTCATTTTTCCCCGCCTGTCAGCAAAACCAAGAAAAGCTTTGGTCTCACTTCATGGGGTACTTCAATTACAAGGAGTGGCCTGTCTGCACCCTTTCATATCAACAGGCCCAGCAGGTACACTACATCTCTCACACACAAATAAATAAACGCTGTTGTGATTTTCACACATTTAATGCTCACATGAGAAGATTGCACACTTAAGAAAAAGGTCATAGGCTCAGCGGTAGAGCATCTGTTTGCATGCAGGTTCAAGCGATGGTATCTACACAGGGCTGGGAAAGACCACAGTTCGAAACTGTTGAGAGCTGCCAGTCAGTGTTGAAAATACAGGCAACCCCCCATTAACGTGGGGGCTATGTTCCAAGGCGCACCAGTGAAACGGCGTATATTTGAAACACCACTGAAAAAGCCTGCAAACACCCCGTTCTGCCTTTGCCCTGTTAAGTATACAGTGGTACCTCGGGTTACATATGCTTCAGGATACACACTCCGCTAACCCAGAAATAGTGCTTCAGGTTAAGAACTTTGCTTCAGGATAAGAACAGAAATTGTGCTCCAGTGGCGTGGCAGCAGCAGGAGGCCCCATTAGCTAAAGTGGTGCTTCAGGTTAAGAACAGTTTCAGGTTAAGAACGGACCTCCGGAACGAATTAAGTACTTAACCTGAGGTACCACTGTAGTGATTTAATTTACTGAATCTGGGAATGCTTAAATGCATTACTGTGCATTTAATTCTGGAATGCTCCCCGGTAACTCTCGTGTGATTTGTTAACTCTGGTCACATGGGAGGTCTCTATTTTTGATGTTCTCCCAAATAAGCAGGAAGAAGAAGTGTGCTGGAAGGAGAAAGTGGAAACGTCTCAGAAGGAACTGCATGACCAAGCTGGGTAAGGTACAGAAGGTTGAGTGCAAGAGCTGGAAAGAGAGAAAGACGCAGTTTGTTTGAATATTTAAGGAAGAAGCTGTAATCTTCACCTAAGAAGGACTAAGCCCTTGCTTGGATAAGCATGTGAATGCAAATACTTTGCATATATTTTTGTTTAGCTGTAGCTTTTTGTATATTTTACCAAGTGTTTAATTTCAAGGAAAGAGTTGGTATTGCACATGATTTGGCTTCCTAGCTGCAGTTCAGCTACTCAGCCAACATGCCGTGCCCTGTTTTGCCCGTTTTTAGGTCACTTTCAGGTTCGGTACAATGTGTAAATGGGAGGTTGCCTCTACTGAGGTAGGTGGGCCAATGGTTTTATTCAATATCATGCAGTTTTCTATGTTCGTACGTTTTCTATGAGCTTTGAAATATGTGCATGAGTCAGAACACATTTGTGAAACGCAACCGGAATTTGTACATTCAGTGGGTGGAGTAGGTGGAGAGATAAATGTTCTTTTCTCGGTCCAAATTACTTTAAAGTCTTTAAAAGATTGCGTTTTTTTCCATAAAAGAAAAAAAATGCCAGCAAAAGTAAAAATGCCGTCACTCTGGAAGGGAAATCATGTGAACCCTGCATATCATCTGTACATAAGACATATCAGAACTCATAAATCGTGGTGGCAATATACTAATAGTGTATTTCATGGATCATAATGACTTTATCTTGATCTAAATCATCCAAAAGTACATCTATGAATTATTGATGCCTTTAGCACTCTGGAATAATCAATCCTCTTCTCAACTACAGTCTTCATGCATGCAGAGACCAAGCTTACACACTCAAAAGTGTCAGGTTAAATTGGTACTTGCCCCTCTGCTTGCATTGAGCAGGGAAACAGCAATGACCCATAAGATTGGGTTTCCAGTGCCACCACCTGATGGTACCAAGATGAATGTGCTCTTTGGACCCTATGGCCTCTGTAATATCATGCACAACTGTGTATGTAGTTGATTTAATGGAAGAGGAATCGAAGGGGAAGGGAGTGGTAGACATGAAGTGCTTTATTCAGCCTGCAGCCCTGTCAAGAGACTGGGCCATCACTCACTCCAGCAAGCAGAGGCAGGGCAGTTCTGCTATGGTCATTACAACACAGAGGAAGCAATCTGAAAGGTGTGGGAAAACCCTCGTGTACTGTAGTTGTCTGCTGGGTTGTCTGCTGGTATTCGGGCCCGTACCTCCCAGTAGCCATAGAAAGGTAAAGGTAAAGGTAAAGGTAAAGGACGGTGACAGCAGTCACGAAATTAAAAGACACCTGCTCCTTGGGAGAAAGGCGATGGCAAACCTAGACAGCCTCTTAAAAAGCAGAGACATCACCTTGCCAACATGGTTAAAGCCATGGTTTTCCCAGTGGTGATGTATGGAAGTGAGAGCTGGACCATAAAGAAGGCTGATCGCCGAAGAATTGATGCTTTTGAGTTATGGTGCTGGAGGAGACTCTTGAGAGTCCCATGGACTGCAAGAAGATCAAACCTGTCCATTCTGAAGGAAATCAGCCCTGAGTGCTCACTGGAAGAACAGATTGTGAAGCTGAGGCTACAATACTTTGGCCACCTCATGAGAAGAGAAGACTCCCTGGAAAAGACCCTGATGCTGGGAAAGATGGAGGGCACAAGGAGAAGGGGACGACAGAGGATGAGGTGGTTGGACAGTGTTCTCTAAGCTACAAACATAAGTCTGACCAAACTGTGGGAGGCAATGGAAGACAGGAGTGCCTGGCGTGCTCTGGTCCATGGGGTCACGAAGAGTCGGACACGACTAAACGACTAAACAACAACAACACAAAAGGACCCCTGGACGGTTAAGTCTAGTCAAAGGCGACCATGGGATTGCAGCGCTCATCTGGCTTTTAGGCCGAGGGGGCCGGTGTTTGCTTGCAGACAGCTTTCCAGGTCATGTGGCCAGCATGACTAAACCACATCTGGTGCAACGGGACACCATGACGGAAACCAGAGTGCATGGAAACGCCGTTTACCCTCCCGCCACAGTGGTACCTATATATCTACTTACACTGGGATGCTTTTGAACTGCTAGGTTGGCAGGAGCTGGGACAGAGCTCACCCCGTTGCGGGGATTTAAACCGCCAACCTTTTGATCAGCAAGGCCAAGAGCATCACTGGTTTAGACCACAGTGCTACCCATGTCCCTAGAGTGGGTGCACAAGAGGGTTACTGCTCTGATATGAAACCAGTTTTATGGTACAGTGGTACCTTGCGTTACAGATGCTTCAGGTTACAGACGCTTCAGGTTACAGACTTCACTAACCTAGAAATAGTACCTTGAGTTAAGAAATTTGCTTCAGGATGAGAACAGAAACTGCGTGGCGGCAGTGGGAGGCCCCATTAGCTAAAGTGGTGCTTCAGGTTAAAAACAGTTTCAGGTTAAGAACAGACCTCCGGAACGAATTAAGTTCTTAACCCGAGGTACCATCCGTATTCAGGCTCTGCTAAGTGCTCTATTGCTCTTAACTCCTTTTGGGTGCAGCTGCTCATTTTAGCTGTGTGTAGTCGTGGCTGCGTTATCATTCTTCGTCTTTTATGGCTCACTGTCAGTGCTCCCTACTCTCAAACACTTGCCAACCAAGCTAAGGTTGTTAACAAACAACCTTATTTTCAGAGAAATACTCTGGGAAACCAGAGCTGGCAGTCTAAATCCTAATGGGTGCCTTGCTGGGAAGTAAGAGCTGCCCCAGATCTTTGAAGGTGGCATCTAGATGGTTCCCTTCTGCTGGACTGCAACCACTCTCAATTTCTCTGTGAAGGTGACATGTAAGGTAGACCACACTGATGGAAATGTCAGCCCAGTTTTATGGAGACACCATGCAACACATTAAAAACAACTGCATATGTTTTCTACTATTAAATTACACTGATACTTTGTTCTGCCCCGAGCGCTTAGGAAGAACTTGATATTTAGCAGATACTAATTCTAGCTGACATTAAGGGAGAAAAGGCAATCAAAAAGAAGTGTTCACAGCAGTGATTATGTCTTCATATTTGTGGAAAGTTTTAACTGCAGAAAGGTTGATTAAGGGATGTATGGCTGTGGATTTGGAAGACCTGGCTTCAGATTTCAGCCAAGCTAAGGGTTTGAGTAGATTACATTCTCATGCTGGGCGCTTCTCTCGCATAAATTAAGAAAATAAGGGTGCATTCAGATGTGGGGAATATTGCGTTAGCTTTCCGAATTCCATGCTAGCACTTCTGTCCCTTTTCCCCTAACATTCCTTTCACACTGTAATACTTGTGTCAAGCAATTGTGCTTTTTTGATCACTATACTGGCATGCATCCCTGAACTTTCATTCACACCAATTGGTGTGCTGCAACACAACAGCAAACATTACTACTCACCCACCCTTTCCGCACATGCATGCTTCTGTTTCCCCATGATTCCCCCATGAAAATGGCAGGAAAGAGCTGTATGCAGTGAAGCCTTTACTCCCTCCCCAGTCTACCTGAGAAGCTTAGTGTGTGAAGACGTTCTGAGCTGGTTGCTCCAACTCAGACAGCATGGCTCTCACAAGCCATTCTTGAGTGCCTATACTAATAATCTAGGTTACCACTTTGTTTTTTTATTAAAGATTTTGTTGATTTACGAACGTGTGCAATGTCACTCGTGTTGTTTACCCCATGTAACATTTTTACAAATCAGTTTCATTTGTTGAGACATTAGGAAGAAAAGGGGGAAAGAGGTGGAGGGGGGGGAGATGGGCAACTAAGCCAAGTTTTACTGCATGTGCAACCTTTCTGACTGATGTATGGAAAAACACATGAATCTGACCTTTAAAGAGTTTGTAAGTAAACCGATTTTTAACTTACAAAATGTGTGGTCTTTTACAATCTAAGGGAAAGAGGGGAACCTTGGAAGGAACTTGTAAGGGCATATTTTAAAGGTCTTACAGCCTATATTTCTATGCTTTACTTTGCTGCAGATTTTGTGCTTTTAAATCTCTGCTGGGATTCTTTCACAAAACAGTACTTGCTCCAAACTTGGATCTTCACATCAAGGAATTCATTCATATATTCCTGAACCAATAATAGGAACAACTCTTTAGAAACTGGTGCATGGATTTTGATTTCCCTGCCGGCTTTCATCTCGGTTCCCCTACCAATCCAGAAACATGGGTGGATTGGCTCTGCGTCCCTCCAGGAGAGAAGAAAAAGTTTAGTATATGCTTTAAATGCTGCTTAATCATTTCTTCGCACATCAGCAGTGTCATTGAAATATGGATTCACAACAAAGTCTAGGCTGTAATTATGTCTTGTTTATGCCTACTAATTTCATGCTTACACCTGTTTTGCCTGGTTTGCCTGTTCATTCCTTGCAAATAATTCATCCTCCTGTAACTTATCTCTGGAGGAAGGGTGAGCATAGACAGGTCTTTAGCTCTTTTCCTGTCTTAAAGCAGATGACATGGTCCTTGTAGCTCAAATGCCAGTAGTGGGCATGGCTATCAGCAGAAGTGGGTGGAGCAATGAATTTTAATCATGCTTTCCTAGGCTGACGTTGTGTCATCTGTTGACATCCTTCCCCTTTCTCTCTTCCTTTTTCTGCCCTTTTCTGTTCTTTCTTCATTTTGGGAGCTCCCTCACTTTTTCTGCCCCTCTCCAGGGAAACACCAGACATTCTAATCATCCTTGTTGTCAGCTGTTAACTCCCCCTGGCATTTTTACTAGTGGGGAGTAGGAGCACGGTGTAGAAGGAATTAAGTTCAATTCAGTTCACATTGAAGGCATGAAAGTTTGCACTTTCTGAAACAATCTGCAAACTGAGAAACAGCTGTCCTTCGGAAATTACACTTCTCTGAATTTTGCAATGCAATGCAAAGATGCATATACATATGCTAAAGTGTGCACAAAAATGCGTATCTTCATGAAAACTAACATACAAAAATTCATTCTATAACAGAAAACTTTTTTGTAAAAATGTGTCTATTAGGTAAAATTAGATGAAAAATAAGCATAGCAGTATAAATGTGCACTACAACACTGATGGCTTTTCAACTGAACCTTACATGTCAAAATGTGGATAGCTAAATTTAAGACTGGGGAAAAATGAGAAATGGGGGGAGGTTGAAACTGACAGAATCAACAGCCCCTCCCCGCGTATAGCCCCAAAATGGAAATACATCACAAATACCCAAAATGTATAAGATGTGTAGAGGCAAATCAGAAATAAGTACTACAATTCCAGTACATCTCACCACAGTGGAAAAGACTGTGACCTGATGACAGTCTTGCTCAGGTCTGGTGTCTCGGTGCTAACCATAGCTGTCAACTTGTCACTTTTCTTGCAAGGAATCCTATTCGGAATAAGGGAATTTCCCTTTAAAAAGGGGAAAAGTTGACAGCTATGGTGCTAACTGTTGGTGTGCCATATTCTCTTTTTCCAAGGTCCTTGATCTTTACACCAGGGGTAGACCACACCATAGCTGTCAACCTTCCCTTTTTTTGCGGGGAAATTCCCTTATTCCAGCACCGTTTCCCACTGTTTCCTGCTGCTATCCTGGATTGTTAGCTATCCCATAGACTGTCCCCAGGACAGGTGAGGCTGCTGATCCCTTACTTTCAAATCTGAAAGTTGACAGCTATGGACCATACTGCCCTGAGAATAAAGTGCTACCCTCTGGCAGCTTTTCAAAACAGAGAGCTGCCCTACGTAAAATTGGACCCATCCATGCTCTAGGTGGTCTGGAGTTGTCTGTTTGGAGCAGCAATTCATTGGAAGACTGGGAAGTCAAATATTCACTCTCCAGTTGAGGGAAGAGAGAGGTGAGTGGCGCAATAAACAGCTTTTTTTTGCTGCCCAAGGCGTGTACAAAGGAGCAGGCAGTTGCCTCAGCCACTGAGATCTTGCATTCAGTTTTTTGTGTTATTAGCATCCTTACAGTGGCGTAGCATGGGGGGTGCAGGGGGGGCCGGCCGCACCGGGCGCAACATCTGGGGGTTAGGGTTAGGGGGCGCAAATCCACGGGTTAGGGGGCGCAAATTACTTGCCTTGCCCCGGGTGCTGACAACCCATGCTATGTTAGTTTCAGCTCTCTTCACTGTGCAGCGAAGTGCTTGTCACAAGACAATGTTTACATTCCACAGTCAGAGTACTGTTGGGTTTTCCCACGGGAATGGGAAGCTGGATGTGACGTACACTAGTTTCCTGTTATTCACTGTTTTTTCTCTCGGTGTTCGTTATTCCGAGGAGGAGGACGGTTGCTTCTCTGCTCCCGCAGAGGCAAGATGCATGTTTGTAATTTCTCAACAATGAACTGAAAATAAAGCAACATTAAAGCATGTGGCACGTACTGTTCGTCATTCCGTTGTGCACAGGACTCTGCAATAACAACATGCTACACCACTGCATCCTTATCAACAAAGAACTGTGAGGGGAGAGACTCCATCAGGCAAGGCCTCTTTCCACCTGCCTTGCCCCACCCTCTAGTCTCTGCTTCTCAACGTCAAAGTGCAAATAGATAAATAGGTACTGTTCTGGCAGGAAGGTAAACGGTGTTTCCCTGCGCTGCTCTGGTTCGCCAGAAGCGGCTTAGTCCTGCTGGCCACATGACCCAGAAGCTGTACGCCAGCTCCCTCGGCCAATAAAGCGAGATGAGTGCCACAACCCCAGAGTCGGCCACGACTGGACCCAATGGTCAGGGGTCCCTTTACCTTTAGCTTTTTATTTTATGTACTGTGGTTTGCCATTGTTTTATTGATTATGGTTTAGAAATTATTTATTGTAACTGTTGAGTGGATTTCTGTTTAACTTTTATATGTTGTTGTTATTATTACTTAATACTACTCTAAGGATTGTTGAATGTTACTTTTTTGACGTAGGTTGTCTATTTTAAAGTTATGTTTTATTATCACACTTTTGTGTTGCATTAGATTGTTATAAGATGTACATTTTTTTTTTGTTTCTTCAGCTTGTAAACCACCTTGAGTATTGTAAGATAGAAAGACGGCATACAAATTAAAAATGATGAAATGGTGAAAGACAATCTGTGGGGCCATAAGGGCCAAAAACCTCAATTTTGTTTATTTTTTTTAAAAAATATTTTTATTAGTTTTTAACATGCAAAATTATAAAACATACCACACAATTTATCACAAATACATTTTTATTGGACTTCCATCAGGACCTCTGACAATCCTCCGTCTTAATCACTTCTTATGCATTTCCTAACTTAATATTGCCTTTACATTCTAAACATATCATGTCTCCGTCTCCATTTTTGCAATATTTCTAATATTATTCCTCACAGAACTTCTTGCAAACCTACAAACCTCGTCTGGGCGCCACAAATACTTTTCAAATAATCCGTAAATTTACTCCAGTCCTCGGTAAACTTCTGGTCCCGCCGGTTTCGGATCCTTCCCGTTAGTTTGTCAAGTTCCGCATAGTCCATTAATTTCATCCTCCATTTTTCCATCGTCGGTATTTCTTCTTGCTTCCATTTTTGGGCCAATCGAACACCTCAATTTTCAATATTCTGCTGCTCATGTGGCGGCAGGAGGCCCGATGGGGCACGTTGTACCCTCTGAAAGGCCCAACAGGGCCTGCCACAACTGCAACAGTCTCCATTGGGCCTCTTCTTGCCATGTGACATCACACACATACGCCGGGCACCCACAATGTTGTGCAGAACCCGGCACGTCTGTGCAGCAGCATGTCGTGGGATAGAGTTTTAGGTAGTGAGTGCAGGAATTGCTGAGTTTTGAATTTCCCTGCTCTGGAGATTTCAAATAGCCCTAGTCTTAAGCCATTCATTTTCTGGTTTCTTTTCTGGTGTTGAATATATTTGAACAGACAGTACAGCATTTTAGCCTACAGTTTAGGCCTGGTCTCTCTGCCAAGTGCATATATACAGTATGTGTGTGTGTTTTCCTTCATTTATACATTGGGTTTTTAATCCAGACATAAATGGTTAGAAAGAAGATTAGAAAGGGACATGGCCCTTAAGTGTCTTGGCTACCCTCCAGCCATCCGCAAGGGAGACCACAAAGCAATGCTTTTCTTCTGATTCTAATCTGGGCTTTGTGTAGTTTAATTGCTCACGACAGCTTCAAAATATAAGGATGAGATTTAAATGATAGCCTAATGAAAACGAGGTCATGGATCAGCAACTCCATGGACACAGGCAAAATCATTAACTACCTGACTTTTCTAATCTTTGCCTGTGGTTAAATAAGGGAAAGCAAATATGCCTATGAATGGGTTTATTGAAAAGCAACACACACACTCTCTCTCTCTTTTGGCAGGCTCAGACATACTGCCTTTCTTGCCTAGCAGTTTTAAAGTTGTGCAAATGAGGTTCTTCATTAGTACAGGCGGCCATTGCAGAAACTGACAGTCTTTCTAAAATCCTACTATTCTTTTGGCCAACAAAGCTTTGGCTACCAAGCATTTTTGCTATCCCTTCTATGTATTCATTTGTTCCATTTCAGTGGTGCCTCGCAAGACGAAAAGAATCCGTTCTGTGATTCTCTTCGTCTAGCGGTTTTTTCGTCTTGCAAAGCAAGCCCATTGAAGGATTAGCGCTATTAGCGCTATTAGCAGCTTTTAGCGGCTTATCTACTGATCGGATCAGCTGATAAGCGGCTTAGCGGCTTAGAAAAAAGGGGGGAACCAGCAGGAACTCGCAAGACATTGTCGTCTTGCGAAGCAAGCCCATAGGAAATTCGTTTTGCGAAGCACCTCCAAAACGGAAAACTCTTTCGTCTAGCGAGTTTTCCGTCTTGCGAGGCATTCGTCTTGCGGGGCACCACTGTATTTAGATTCTTACCCCATCTAATCCTGACATTCTGGAAGAGTATTTTTCCCCGCTATTATTACCTAAGATTTCTAAACATCATTTGATGTAGGGGTTAAAAAGTGAAAGTGGAAGATCTGGACAATTCATTTATTACACACACACACACACACACAGAGAGAGAGAGAGAGAGAGAGAGAGAGAGAGCTCCTTCCGTGGTACCTAAAAGTGCATAGTCAATATTCTTCAGGTTTCACTTACAATCCTTTAATTCAACTTAACCACTAAAGGCAGAAAAATGTGTCTTTTCTCTGCCAATCCACTGCATGCTATTGTACAAAGTGTGTGGGGTGGGATAGGATCCAGATCAAGTTAGTCATGTTTTTGCCTAGGTGGGGGGAACGGACCAATGGTCAGAGGTGAGGAAGCTGCAATCCAGCAACATCTAGAGCAGGGTTTCCCAAACGTGGGTCCCCAGCTGTTTTTGGACTACAACTCCCATCATCCCTAGCTAGCAGGAGCAGTGGTCAGGGATGATGGGAGCTGTAGTCCAAAAACAGCTGGAGACCGAAGTTTGGAAAACCCTGATCTAAAGGGTGCACAGCTCCCCCAGATTTAATCTTACTAAAATCAATGGGACTTAAATGAGTCATAACTAGCTTGTCGCACTAATTTCAGTGGGGCTGGCCTCATGACTGTTACAGCAATGTAGAAACCACTACATGGCAAATGTGTCACTGTGTGTGCACATGCACACAAACACTAAAGCCATTCCCAGCATGGCCTCTGATGCTACTGAGTTTTGTCCCACACAATTCTGCCATTCTCACATCACTGGAGTATCCTGGATGGAACCGCAAGAACATGGCAACCATTTTGCTTTCATGTCATGAGAATCAGCTCGCAATAACGGTGGCAGCAGAACCAGAGAGGGTTTAGTTCTTCCAGGATTAGTTAACAAATAACGAGACATGGAGATCTTATGCAAGGAACAAATAAATTTAGTGGATGGGGAAACATCACTTGAAAGGGACTTTGAGAAACTTCATGAGGGGGTGTTTCTAGGACTAAGGTGAAACCATGAAGCCCCCTTGTTATTTTTGCCATTGGATACTGCAAGTTGTTTAAGTAATATATTGTTATATATCTTGCTTATAGCATTGAAATGTGCTTTTCTATGTTATTATGTATTTGTTTTGCTGGGTTATCAAGCCATTGTTTGGGTGGTGTTTGATTGAAATGCATTTTCATTTCTTTGTTGTAAGTGACTTTGAGCATGATCTTTTTCTGTGTGGAAGAGTGGTATACAGTGGTATCTCGGGTTAAGTACTTAATTCGTTCTGGAGGTCTGTACTTAACCTGAAACTGTTCTTAACCTGAAGCACCACTTTAGCTAATGGGGCCTCCTGCTGCCGCCACGCCGCCGGAGCCCAATTACTGTTCTTATCCTGAAGCAAAGTTCTTAACCTGAAGCACTATTTCTGGGTTAGCGGAGTGTGTACCCTGAAATGTATGTAACCTGAAGCGTATGTAACCCGAGGTACCACTGTGCAAATAAAATGAATGAATGAAAACCATAGCAATGAAACAAAGGGTTCTGGATACATTGCAAGCCTAATTCATACGGAGATTCAAAAGTAAGGTAGATTTCGGAATGTTTGCCAGAATTGTCAGATCACAAACTCTCAGGAGCTGGAAGCAATAGAACCAGAGTTTGGGACTCAGTTTTTCTTCGAAGTGATTGTAGGTTGTTATATGATATAACTTGTAAAAATCGTGTTTCATTATGGAAAACAAAATAGTCGACTGAATCCACTCTTTGAATCATGGCGTTTGCTAGGAAACTGGAAATCTAATAGACCTCCCAGACATGGGACCAGTGCCTTGTTGATGCGGGCGCACTAAAATTATACATGCTAAACAAAGAAATGCATAAAACCTGTGTGCTTTGCTGCTGTTGAGTTGCCATTATTTTGTTAAATTCCAATCATCCAATTTTGTTCACGCTTGGGCTGTAAAATCTGGCAGTTTCATGTTGTCTTTATCAATATGGACAGCATCTGTTTCTCTTGATTACAGATTTGTTCCTTCTAGGTGAAAGTGAATAATAAAACAAAATGCTCTTTCTTTCGTGGAGTATTTACTTTGTATTAGTGGGTGTATGCGTTGAGGGAGCGAAGCACAAGGAATTGTGTGCAAAAACAGTTAACAATGTTCTCCTGCCCTGGCTTTGAAAATGAACGTGTTAATCCATGCTAATCTAGTAGAATACTTTGAAAACAATTATGTTTAGTTAACAATCCACCTGCCAGCCTGAGTAGTATTATAAATACGCTTCAATGCATACATATTTTCACTCTATTGCACCTGTAGGCAGAATTAAAGAAAAGGATAATAACTCTGAAACTGATTATGGTGGCTCAGTGGTGTATATGTACAATCCAGTTTAGTGTTTAGCATTCTTTGATCACTGACATGAAGAGTGGACGGTGCAGGTGAAGAGAGATTCAGTATAGTGTTACCTACAATAACTGGAAACAGTGCTCTGGTAAAATTGTTATGAGTAAAGTTGGTAAAGGGTAAAGGTAAAGGACCCCTGGCCAGTCAAAGGCGACTATTGGGTGTGGCACTCATTTTGCTTTCAGGTCGAGGGAGATGGCGTTTGTCCACAGACAGCTTTCTGGGTCATGTGGCCAACATGACTAAACCACTTCTGGCACAACAGAACACCGTGACGGAAACCAGAGTGCACGGAAATGCCGTTTACCTTCCCGCCACAGCGATACCTCTTTATCTACTTGCACTGGTGTGCTTTTGAACTGCTAGGTTGGCAGGAGCTGGGACAGAGCAACGGGGGCTTACTCCGCTGTGGGGATTCGAATTGCCAACCTTCTGATGGGCAAGCCCAAGAAACTCGGTGGTTTAGACCACAGCGCTACCTACATCCAAATGGACGTCAGTAACGTATTGATTCAGCAGCATAGTCCACAACAATAGCATAGAACATCGTATAGCTCAAACAAGTTTTGCTGTGTTACCAGACCCAAAGGGGTCTGCACCGGCACTCTCCTCCCTATTTCATTCCTACTCTTCCTTTCGTTGTGTTGTTTTGAGATATTATGACAAATCTCAAAAAACCTCTACCCCCTCCACAGCAAAAACCGATTCAGAGATTGCAACAGTTCGCAGCTCTCTATCAGTGCCGGGATGAACCATTCGTTGGACAGATGGGGTAGATAGTTGTGGCGTTTGCCCTCCTAGGTGACATCATGCTGGGCCATAAGGAAAGGGTTAAATGGGTGTGAAGTGATTGGCCAGTGGGAACCCAAGGGGAGGAGTTAGAGTTGGAGTTGGAGTTGTTTGGAAGTCAGTTGGGAGTTGGAGAAGGAAGAAGGAGGATAAGTTTGTGGGTTGGTCGAGTTTTGATGTGAGAAAGTGAGAGGAACTCTTAGGTGGAGACAGATAGATAGCTGGGGTAATCAGTTTGAAGTTGTTAGGAATGTATAGGTCAGAAAAGAAACTAAGATTAAGAAACTGCCAAGAAAAATTAACTGAAACCATAAACTTGTTCATGCTTATAAAATAAACTTGATTATTTGTTAACAGTGGCGTAGTGTGGGGGGGTGCAGGGGGGCGGCCGCACCGGGTGCAACATCTGGGGGTTAGGGGGCGCAAATCCACGGGTTAGGGGGCGCAAATTACTTGCCTTGCCCCGGGTGCTGACAACCCACGCTACGCCACTGTTTGTTAATGTTAACAACTGTCTGGACTCCGTGTGTACCCGAGAGAAACGGGTTGGTGGCAGCGAGGAGGCAATCACAATGGTGGCACAGGGATCAATATACCATCAAACGTCTGGGAACCCTGTGTGATCGCCACAATGGTATGCTCAAGAGGGCTCACAGCAAGTTCTGCCTCTAACTAACCAGTCAAGGGGACTGTGGATCTAAGTGAAGGGACTCCAAGAAAGCACTCTGTGGTTGTGCAGCAGCTGCAGTGTTTTTTCTCATTCACTGTGAATAGAAATGGCAGTTGCTCCAGTCACAGGCAGCAGTAGTCAGTGTGGTGGGGTCGTGCTGCACCCTGATCACTTGAGACAATTGTCTCAATCTGCCTAATGATAGCCCATGCTCAGCCCAATCCTATTTAAGGGATGGAAGTAAGCTCCAAGAGTTCAGTTGGGTGACATTTGATGAAGTTAATGGACATGGTTAATTTAGGTTCATCAGTTTCGGTGGGACTACTCTAAGTCTTATTTTTTGGCGATCACTCATAGCCGAGTAAGATTCCATAAACACAGTTTAAACACGAGTCTGTAAGTGACTGTGGAGGCCAATTCTGCATCCACACATCCTTCCACAACAGGGACATAGGTTTATGGGCGGGAGTTGATCATGGTGAGGGTTTGCCAACTGTGCCTTCTTCTTAGTGCGTTTCTCCCTTTCGTCCTGAGTTTGAGCGTCTTCAAAGCCCATGACACCTTTGGTAAAGGCTGTTCTCCAATTGGAGCGCTTGCAGGCCAGTGTTTCACTACTCTGAGTAGGACCTAGTTGACTACAACCCTTAGGATTGCAGAGTTTGTATATCAGTTTTCATGTGAATTCAAAGCATCGCTTCATGTACATTCTTTTGGTAATCCTCACAACCTTATCAAGTAGTTCTACATTATTATTTCCATGTTACATATGAATTGGATGCTGAAGCTAATAAGTAGCAGTTTGCATAATGTCACCTTGGAAGTTTATGTCTTAGCTGAGATTTGAAATGAGAGATTATTAGCTCTTAGCTTTTGCACTAAAGAGATATTCTCTTTCAGCTCTGTTCTGTAAATATTGTCACAAAAAAAATGGACATGCATATGGCAGAGATGCCCTTATGGAAATACCAAGATAGGTCTAATGCAGCTGTGAGTCTTGCAAGCTCTCAAAAACAGTGTGAAGAATCTCCGGTCATATTCAATTTTCCTATAGTTACACCTGACCTTAGCCTGAAATTGAAAATGGAAACTGGTCCCCATCATCTCAGGAGGAAGAAGAAAAGGAATATTAAGGCACGATAACAAGTCCCTTGCAGACCCATAATGAAAAGGAAATTTGAAAGAATTCATTGTGCAGTTCTCTTGAAATATCATGACTTTTCAAGCCAACCTTATGTTTCTTGGGGATCTTCATCACAATTCTTGAAAGCCTCCTGTTGGCATCTGTAGCTGCAGTAAATGGCACTTCGGCTAAATGCTATTGCATAACAAAGGTACTCCTGGCAAGGTCACTAGAAAGGTCTGGACATTATTGCTTTAAGGAATAGTAACTGCTTTGAAGCACATTGCATCTATGGTCCCATGCCACCTACATTAGGGACACTGACCTTCAAAATAATTTATAACATAAAGCATTCAGCCAGTATCCTTTAGCTATATTCTCCAACACACTCTTCTTTCTCCAAGGCATCCACAAGTTTAAGTATCAAAAGATGAGTCTGAGCCCAAATTTAAGTTAAATTCCATTCTGCCATCTATAAATGCTTGGTCATGAGGAAATTGGCGTTTGGCTGATCAGAGGTCCTTGAGAACCGCTTTTAGTTCCTGTAAACGGTATTTATATAATACAGAAATTAAATGTCATGTGTCTTTGAACTCTGTATATGACACTACACACAGCTGTTGTGCTTACACAAGTGTATAATTATTACCCACTCACTTTCCTTTCTGTCCTTTAGGGAGCTGTAGTCATAAATCGTGCTGAAACAAGGAGGGGTGGGGGAATAAATGAAGGAGGCTTTTGGGAATACCAAATTGATTACACAGCATCTCCTGATGTCTATATATCTGATCTGGAGCTACGTACAATTCTTGCACATATAGATTTTCCATCTAGCTCACTGGGGTGTGAACGTTTGGACATATGTATGGAACAAGCCCCTGTTCATTGTTAATAGGTAACTTCTTGTCTGCCCATCAAAATCTCCACATTCACAAGAAGCATTTGGAATGGAATGCATGCCTTATTTCAGGGAAGAAGAAGTCAGAAATGTTTGCCGGTTCTGGCTCACAGAGTTTTACGAAAATGGCCATCCTGCAAAGTCAGGACTGCCTACTTCTGTAGTCTCAGGGAACAGTTATGTTCTCAAGAACCTAGCTTCTCTATGGATTGTTAGGTTCTATAATAAAATTGACATTAATTATTAGCAATAAGGGCTGTGTGCGTATTGTAGTACATGTGTTCAGATGGTTTCATTCCATCGACTGGGCAGGTGGCTGTGGGAGGAAACTTTCTGAAAGGTCCTTTCAAAAGGTAGATTGGCAGTAAAATACAGTGCAGACTATTCCTTAAAAGTGAGGTTGCAGGTGATTTTTTTTACCTGGATTAAAAATTAGTAAAACTAGTGAAAGGGGCAGTAAAGTTTCTTCAGGGGGTTTATCTAGCTTGGAGGCTGCCATTTGTTCATTACTCTTCTGATATAATTTTTCTTTTTATTAGAAAGACGAATTTATGAAATCAGAAATCCTTATTTTTATTTCACTGGGCAATTATCTGGGTATATTTGTTGCCTGCAATATGAAATAGAAATGGCACTTTGTGGGGTGGAAAGGTTGATAGGAAATGTGGAGCAAATCAAATACTTTCATCAGCTATCAATCCCGCTGCACCTGTTTGCCATGAGATTTATTATGGTCTGATTCATAGTGCTACATCACAGATTCCAAATTGTGTTCTGGAAACTTTCTTTTATGTTCCCATTGTTAAGGTAAACGGATGGTCATCTTAAAAAAGAAAAAAGAAATGTTGTCGTGCCAGGGCACACTTTGGTTCTTTATAGCACAAGTCAGTATAGCTATCCAGCAATACTGTATACTATGTAATAGTTTGTATTGATATAAAGGTTTTATTGACGCTTTGCTACCTGTGAGTTATGCAGGTCATCTCAAAGAAGTAGCAAAATGACTTTTATAGCGCACCATGCCCCCGTATATTCCACTCACGCCATGCAAAACACATCGCTAAACTGATAGCGAGGAAAAGAAACATAGCAAAGCGTTTTAAAGCTGTTGTTATTGATGCTTCTTTTATATGATGGTTCCCCAGTAACATGTGCTGACTTGGAGACCCATAAATTCTTGGGGTTTAGTTGGTTCCTTGGGCTCAGTGCAACTATTATGCCGCTTCAGCCTTGCAGAGCGCAAGAGCTTAACTAGGGCTGGAAAGAGACGACAGGGCAGATGTGGTGCCGTACCCAAAACAACAGCCCTGTCTCATTCCAGTGATCCAGAACTGGCAACATAATGTCATGCTACATGTGTCCCTGTCCTCTAGCAGAACCAGGCAATAAAGTTCAGTGTAGGCGAGGAAATACTTGGTCCCTGATACCAGCGCACACTTTTTTGTGTCAGTAGATATGTCTGGGGAGAAACAAGGAGGTGTAGGTTTGCTGCATTTAACAGCAGCTCCATGCTGCCTGAAATGCTGGTATAGTAGAATGGCCAAGAGACTGAGCTATGAATCAGGAAGTCCCTGGTTTCAATCTTGCCTCAGCCATGAACTGGAACATGTCACACCCTCTCAGCCTCAGTCCTCCCCTCCACCTGCAAAATGGAGGCTACTGATACTGACCTAGCTTACAGCAGCCTCTCCCGAACCTGGTGCCCTCCAAGATGTTGCTAGACTACAACTTGTATCATGCCCAACCACTGGTGATGGTGGCTGGAGCCAAGGAAAGTGGTAACCAAAAATATTTTGGGAAGGCTGAGGTTACAACTAGAAAGCACGTGTGAAGCGCTTTCAACACTCAAAAGCACCAAATTTTTCACTAGCTCCAGCTTTTTTATTAATAAAAGTGTAATGCTGGTGGTTAACAAAAGAGGTTTAAAGACTCTCTCAAGGCAAATCTAAAAAAATGTAGTATAAGCACCAGCAACTGGGAAACACTGGCCTGCGAGTGCTCCAGTTGGAGAGCAGCCTTTACCAAAGGTGTCATGGGCTTTGAAGACCCTTGAACTCAGGACAAAAGGGAGAAACATGCTAAGTGGAAGGCACACTTGGCAAACCCTCACCATGATTAACTCCTGCCCAGAAATCTATGTCCCCACTGTGGAAGGACATGTGGATCCAGAATTGGCCCCTACAGTCACTTACGGACCCACTGTTAGGCCTCTGTTCATGGAAGACAATCTTACTCTGTGAACGATCACCAAAGAAGAAGAATGCAACAAAGCCCTCTTTCACTCACAATGTCCTTTCCTCCCACACCCAACTGGGCTGGCAAATGAGCAATGCTACACAGGAAGATGATGAACAATGCTGTCTTCTTAACCACTTTATGAACCTAGTTACTGGGCCTACCACAAACCGTTCTCCACATTTGATCTACAATCCTACTATGCTTTGTAGTACAGGGATGGGCAAACCTCATACTTGTGGAAGCTCCTCCCCCACTAGCACCCCAAGATCTACCAACTTGAGCCAGGTGTAAAATGCAGGAGGACTATAGAACAGTTTGGACTCTAAGCACATTCTGGGCCTAAGAATTTGTTTTCAATACTAGAGCAGAATTGAGTTCACAAACCATTCCACACAGGTTAGCTTTCCTCGTCTCAGCAGCCCAATTTAGAAGGAACAAAAAGTCATTTTGTTGTTGCTATTATCGATATGCACCGTCCGCGAGACTCAGTTTGAGCTTCAATTTGGCAATTTGGAAAACAGTTCACCTGGATCCAAAGTGCTTTGCAGTCTGTCTGATTTGGCTCAAGGCACATCTGAACCTAGTGGAACAATGGGGAAGCAGACACCCTTACCAATCTCCTGAAAATCACCCTGAGTTCTACCAGTAGATCTGAATCTACTTTCTATCAATCCCTAATGGATAAAACTGCAAGGGAAAGCAAAACAGCACACACATCTGGATTTACTAGTTTCCTACTAGTCTACTACTTTGGCAGTTTTAAATGGACTGGTCTGCCCTATCATGTGAGAAGCTGCTGTAGAAATGGTGAAAACACCTTCCACTGTGTGCATATTTCTCCCTTGAGTGTGCATAGAGGGTCTTGGCAGGAGCCATGCACCCTGACCCTAAGAATATTTAGCCAAAAGTAAGCCCCACTGAATTCAAAGGAACTTGAATATATAGAGTATTAACATTTATACAACAACATCTGTCCACACAGCGGATTCAAATCTAAAAGATCACCGTAAATTCATTTCCTAAAGAAGGCTTTCCTATAAGGGGACTTGAAGGTTTTCAAAGCTCAGGGCAGCTTCTGAAGTTGCATAACTCTACTCCCAACTTGAAAATGTATGCAAAGACATTTTTTTATTACTGTAAGCAAAGGTAGCTTTAAGTATGTATGTATGTATGTATGTATGTATGTATGTATTTATTTATTTATTTATTTATTTGTGATTATTTATTCATATTACCCATCAGTCAAATTGCTCAGATGCCATGTTACGCGCAAACCCAGGTATTTGAGCTCTGATGATAGGGTTTTGGTTTCTGCTTGGAGAAATTATTTTGACAGCGTAGAAGTGGCCCAGAAGGGCTCGACCCTTACTCTGGTCAGAAGTTCCTTTACCCTTTCTGCTGTTGAAGTGCCTTTCCTTCCAGTGGGCTCCTGAATGAATCCATCAGGGGTTGAATACGTGTTTTTACTTTTGTACAGAGACTAGAAATCTCTCCAGTGCTACACATGTCAACTCAGAAGTAAGGCATGTTGAGCTCAATGGGACCTACTCCCAGATAAGTGTGTATAGGACTAGAGCCTTTGACATGGTTATAAATAATAAACACTTACCTAGGTGAATTTACCATTGGCAGTAATTCTTATACAACATTGGAGAATACCCTCCAAGATACTCTCCAAAACTATGCACAGTGGGGCCACCAAAGTGATGCATAAGTATTTCCTTGAAGAACCTGCAGGGCGTTTTCAAAACGCTGTTAACACGCTAGACTCACTGTAAATTGTCAGCACAGTAATGAATATATTATTTGTTCCTAACAGTTTTAAGAATTTAGAAGGTTCTGATGCAGCTTATGTATTTAGATTGCCATCAGGATATTAAATAAATCTTCCCACTGAAGGCAAGCTGGAATCAAGTCTTCCC
This sequence comes from Podarcis vaucheri, assembly GCF_965113315.1. Lineage (NCBI taxonomy): Eukaryota > Metazoa > Chordata > Lepidosauria > Squamata > Lacertidae > Podarcis > Podarcis vaucheri. Next base: position 97,305,039 of record NC_138762.1, on the reverse strand, counting down.
AAACCATTCATAAGCATGATGAGGTTTGCTCAGTGCCTTGTTCTCTGATTTATCCTCAAATGGGAGCAACGCAACAGCAAATATATGGGTTGCTGGCAGAATGATTTCTGCAAAGCTGCGTCAATTAGAATTCACAGAACATTTGATCCAGAGTGCCTTTGACCTTCATAAAGCTACATTAGAAAACCCTTTCCTTCCCCCTCCTGACTGAAACTAGCAGTGTAAGAAACTAGAAGGGTAAGTATGATTCCCCCCCCCCCATCATCCTGCATGGAATATAGTTTCTGGATTGTAAATGAAAGCTGGGCTAATTGGTGTGAATTGGCTTCTTGTATTTAATCGCACAAAGGTCAAAATCAAAATCCCTTTCATCTTTTAAAGATGACTAGTTTTTCCACGTCCAACTACAAATATAATCCAGTTAAAACAAAATGCCAGTCATAGCAAATCCTTCACTAATAGAGGGGAAAATAGTAATTTGCAGGTAGATTTTCCATCATGCTATTTCCGCAAGGCCAATTTATCCATTTATTATTGTCTGTATGCATTCATACATACAAAGATAGCCAATCTAAGTGGTACCTAAGCACTAGAAGGATGGGATAGCTAACAACAATTAAAATAAAGAATGAAATGCAATCACACGCCAAATACACATTACCAGAGAGGTGCAGCAGATAAAATGGAGATTTTGAACAAAACAATCATCTGTCTGATAAAACAAAACTCTGCCTGAAGCAAAAGAGCTGAGCCAAAATATCTCAGAAGACTTTTTCCTAAGAACAATTCTGATTTCCCCCCTCAAAATAGACCACTTCCCTGCCTCCAAGTATTCCACATCACTGTTACCTCCAGAAGTGACTCAACAGGTGGGGCAGAGCTGCTATGTTAGCTTTCCAGAAGATGGATTGCTGTTGGTTATTGAGAGGGAGAGAGATGAGATAATGGCATTGTTGGCCAATTGGTGTTAAAGAAAGACAGGACTTTTTTCATGTATGCAACTACAGCAGCGAGAATTCTCATTGCAAAGTATTGGAAGACACAGGATCTACCCACTCTGGAAGAATGGCAGATGAAGGTGATAGACTATATGGGTCTGGCTGAAATGACTGGCAGAATCCGAGACCAGGGGAAAGAGACGGCGGAAGAAGATTGGAAGAAATTCAAAATTTATCTTAAGAAATATTGTAAAATTAATGAATGCTAAAATGTTTGAGGTTATAGAAAAAAAGGGGACTACAGCTGTAAAAGATTAGTAAAAGAAAAGAACAAGGGAAAATTAGATAAATTCAAGGGGGAGGATTTGCTGAAACAAATTTGGAAACTGGGATGCAGAAAGGGGAGGTATGGGGAAGTCGGTGAAGTAAGGTTTAAGAAAAAAGGATTTGAAATTATACATGTTTGTTTATGTGTTTGTTTGTTTGTATTGTGTATTGTTTGTGTTTATATAAAGTGTGAAAAACCAATAAAAATTTTATAAAAAAGAAGAAGAGATGAGATAATGACAAAGTCAGTGCGGTGCGAATGCCCTGGTGGTGCCAATCTGGCACTCATGCCATGCATCTGCACTGCCCTGACCTCCCTGCTGTCTCTCCCTCATGATAAGCAACACCGCCCCTCCTACTGGGAAGCTAGTATTGTAGCTACAAGCACAGCAACAGTAACCAATGAGGTGTTGGGACAGCGGTGTTGAAGTAAGAGTAGCGAAAACGCAGCAAAGAAGCTCAAATCATATTTATGACTGGCACTCTTCTTTGGAAATTAAACCAATGTCTAGACATGAACATTCAAAAACTTTGCTTGCAGAAACTTATAGTTATAGATGAATCTAATTATTTACAATCAAATGCTTATCATGGCCCTACAGTCTCTTCTTCTAACTTCCAAACAACTATATCTTCCTCTCTTTCCAGAGCTCAGCATTCAGCCTTCTGTATCTCAGTTAGGCCGTGCCTTGCAGCTTCTATAAGAAATTTCCACTTTCACCTTCTCCTGCAGCTTGGCTCTTTTTCTTTCAAGCAGAGAAGAAGCACTCCAACACTCTATTCGACTTAGCAGTGGTCACAGTGGATTCTAAAATACAGTCATCTTGCTTCACATAAAATGGAGCCTCTTCTTCACTAGATACCTCCCATGTGACCGTGAGCCAATCATATGAGAACTACTAGAGAACGCTCTAGAATTCAGTTCTCAACTACTCAGATTTAAATGCATAGTAATGCATACCAGCACTTGCAATTTCAGTGGATTAAATGACTATACTTAACAAGTGGCACTCATTTGATTTCCGGTGGGTTTCATTGCTGCTGTTTTCTGGGAGACAGAGCAGGAAGCAGCAGTGAGGTTGGTGCAGGACAAACACACTGACAGAGCCAATCTGGTGCTCCTGCTGGTATGTTTACACCACACCAACCTCCCCTCTATCTCCTAGTAAGCAGCAGCAATGCAACCAACCACAGGTCAGGTGAGTGCCGCCACCCCATCACACCAAACAGAAGGATAATGATTATGCTTGCTAACTGGGAGTTGCACTCAAAACTAAAATTGCACTCAGACACTGTCCTCTCCTTCTCCTTCTCTGTGTTCAAGAGACTCACTGTGACAAATGCAAGTGGAAGAAACTGTCCTACACGGCACCTGCCCATATAGCACCTGCAAATGAGTTTCTCGTTCCCTCTTTTTTGGCAATGAATGTGGCGTTTGCCTCCTAGGAGGGGTCAAGGAAAGGGTTAAAATGGGTGTGATGTGATTGGCCAGTGAGAATGCAAGGGGGGGAGTAAAAGATAGAGTGGGAGGTTTTGAAAAATCAGTTGAGGTTTGGGAGTTGGGAGTTGAGGCTTGGGTGTTGGAGAAGGAAGAGGGTGGAATAGGCAGTGGGTTGGTTGAGTTGTATTGTAAGAGAGTGAGAGGAATTATTAGGGAGTTAGATAGATAGTTGGGAATAATTCAGTTTGAAGTTGTTAGGAACTAAGATTTAAGAAACTGACAAGAGAAAAATAAACCAAAACCATACGCTTATTCCTGCACTTAAAAATAAACTTGATTATTTGTTTATGTTAACAACTGTCTGGACTCCGTGTGTCCCCGTGAGAAGCGGAGTGGTGGCAGCGAAGAAAGCAACCACAGTGGTGGCACAGGGTCAATAGACCGTGAAACGTCCGGGGGCCCTGTGTGATCACCACAATGCTTTATAGAAATAGCCATCTCAGTTTCTCTGATCACAAATAGGGTGGGGGACATTTATCGAAGACATTTGTGCATAGCTGTATGGTGAAACACCAGGAAGGAGTCAGTCAACAGAGGCTCATGGGTACAAAGAAATTCTTAATTTAGTTTTCCCCAAGTCACAGTAATACTATGTACACAACACACTAAGATTATTTAAGGCTACCCACTCCGATAAAACCAATGGGAATTCTGCCATTGGTGATAGGATTGCATGCACAGATGGCTCCACAGGTAATTCAGATAGCTCTGAGTGTGTTTTTTAAAAGTCAACCTCATGATTTTAAAAAAAGTAATCATCAAGCAGGAAAACATAATATTTGGGATGTGGATTATATGCAGTAAGCTGTGATTGTCAAACCACCTCTGATACTGTGCAAGTTCGGTATAATGCAAAACGTAGTATAATTTCAATAAACTGCTCTTACTTAAAAAGACTCTTGCAAGCTTCAGCATTCAAACTGAAACATCACCAGGAAAATGAATGGATTACTTGGCAATATCCCTTGGAAAATAGCTGGGTGGAAAAAGTGGTAATGGTACTTCGTCAAAAGACTCTATGTTACGAATAAAGGTATTTGCAAACTGTTTAGAAACTAGTGAAAATTTCAGGTCACCTGAAAGGCATCAGAATTGCAGCCAGCCAATTTTTGGTGCATTTGTTTACATAGCAAAATCACACACATGGCGTTTTCACCTCCAAGTAAAATATTACACTACCTGAATTAAATGCTAATGGGCTGGAAAGCTATCTACTCCCAATGGAGTTTTTAAAAAATAGTTCTAAAAGCTCCTTACATATATAGTTTCCATTGGGCAAAAACGGTTGTTTTGCTCCAGCTATTATAACTGGACCCCAAAGTGTTGTTTTACATATGCATGATGAAGTAAATCACCTTGCAGTAGTATAAATGATACATTCATCTTCTATAGCATCTGCTTCTGAAGCAAGAATCCAACTGCCTCCAAAATGTCAAAGAATATCGACCTCCTTTTCTTCCTGCCTTTCTAGCACAATCCTATGCATGTCTACTCAGAAATAAGTACTGTTGAGTTCAATTGGGCTCACTCCCAGCTGAATAAGCATAAGACAGAACCGTAATGTTCTTATTAGATTGAAGGAATGCATGAACCGACTTATTTTACTAGTCATTTTAGAGGACACGGCAGAACATTTGCTCCAAGGGGTCTGTTTCCTCAGTTCTGGGGGTATTAGGGTTGGTATATTGCTTTCAGCATTCTCTAATGATGGGTTATGGTTCCATTACATATAGCTGCACATTTAAACAGAAAATGGTTTTACAGACTGCAACCCTGGGCAATTCTCTTGGCTCTGAGTGGCACAATATCCCATGTCTCCAAAGAAGCGAGAATGTTATACAAAATCCAGCCTTTCATTACCAGGGTGGAAAATATCTCCCCTTCTATATTACTGTAGAGTAGGTTAAAATTTGGCCAGCTGACATTTCCAAGTATATGGCTTGAGCCAAACATGCCTCGTGGGGAGCTTACTCCCAATATGGCTATTTTGCCTGCACACACATCAAGCCAGTCAAATCTTTCCAGAATGTTGAAGGACTATTCAAAATCACAGTAAGCGAAGCTCGGCAAGAATCTATGCCACAGATTTGCTCCATCTGAATCTGGAGATGCAGCTAAGGTGCTAGACAGATGTTTGAATGTATTGATGGGCTAGATGTTTAGAGTTCCAAGTTCCTGAGTTCAGGAGGTATGAAGACAGACTGTTCTGGGCAGGGTTGCACTTCCCTAGAAGGAACAAGCTGCTAGCCTGGGGGTACACCTAGATTCAATATTGACAGTTGAGGCCCAAGTGGCTTCAGGGTCTAGGAGTGCCAATTTTCAGCTCCAGTTGGTTTGCCAGCTGCAGTCCCTGTTGGGCAGAGATGACTAGGGCACAGTGCTCCAAGCTCAGATTGGATTTTGTTTGTTGTTGTTTAGTTGTTTAGTCATTTAGTCGTGTCCGACTCTTCGTGACCCCATGGACCAGAGCACGCCAGGCACTCCTGTCTTCCACTGCCTCCCGCAGTTTAGTCAAACTCATGCTGGTAGCTTCGAGAACACTGTCCAACCATCTCGTCCTCTGTCATCCCCTTCTCCTTGTGCCCACAATCTTTCCCAACATCAGGGTATTTTCCAGGGAGTCTTCTCTTCTCATGAGGTGGCCAAAGTATTGGAGCCTCAGCTTCAGGATCTGTCCTTCCAGTGAGTACTCAGGGCTGATTTCCTCAAGAATGGATAGGTTTGATCTTCTTGCAGTCCATGGGACTCTCAAGAGTCTCCTCCAGCACCATAATTCAAAAGCATCAATTCCAGATTGGATTACTGCAATGTATTCTACATGGGGCGGCCCTTGAAGACACATTGGAAACTTGAACTGGCTCAAAGGCTGACATTTGAGTGTTTCAGGCTGCAATTTTTACTGGGAGCAGGGACAAAAGAGAAGTTTGATTCAGTTACCTAATTTACAGTTTCTGAAACAATACAAGAACCAAAACTCAGCCACCCTTTGAAATTTGCACTTCTCTGAATTTTGCAATGCAGTTCTCCAGCCAAGTAATGTGCACAAATGCACTTACCAGGATAAAGTGTGCATAAAAATGCATATATTAGTGAACATATATTCGTGCAGGAAATCCACAACAGTAGCCTCCCCAATAGGTGAACAACATCCATTTTATCCTCAAAGGGTCTGCAAATATTTATGTATTGTATATATCACATATCCAATCTTCTCACTGTCACTGAAACTTCCTACTTGTCATAGGCAAGGCCAGGATGCCGATACCCATTTTCAGCCATTAATACACAGCAAAGTAGCAAACTAAAAAACAAAGAAAAAGTAAACCCTAAGCCACTTTAGTTTGTAGATGTTGCTTCAAGCACTATCCTTGAAATGCAAGGCAATTTAGGGATAATTCACAATTGCAAAATGTCAGCATTTTGATTTGTAAGCAAATGAAAAAAGAAGTGTTTCCAAAACATAATCATCCATTTTAAAATAAATTACTTGAAACTCTTGGGAATGAGACTGATGAGCTAGAGCATTCACATCTTTTCCCACTGAGCTGCTGATACCCCTCCCCCTTTCCTACAAGACTGCTTCAAGGAAGGATAAAACAAATGAGAAAAATAATTGTAACAAAAAATAATTAACCAATGAATCAAAATGTAGCTACAGCCTCCCGCTACATATGAACACTTATGCTATTGAAAGTAAATTTTCTATTGACAGTTACACAGTGGACTCATTATCAGAACCAAATATTGGCACCTCTGTGAATTAACCACATCTATATAGGAGATGTAGGTGACATCTTGAAGTGGGGTAAGATCTCAGATGCTTCCTGACATGGCAATGAGAAAACAAAATATAGTTCAGCTATTACCTGACATTACTGGCATAGCCTACCTCTCTTTGTGGTGGTGCAAATTCTGCCCACTACTCTTGGGATGAGATAATGTCGCTGCCACCAACAAAAATCTGATGGCAGAAAAGAAGAAATGTTTCTCCTCTCCCTTCTGAAGTTGCCTCCAGATTGTAGAGATGGAGTAGAATGTTTAACATCCCCCCAGGGGCTGATGGGAGTTGTAGTCCAACTGGAGGGGGTGGTTGGATCAGGAGGAAGGGTGGGAGGAGCTGGAAGAGTTGAATGATTCGGGGGAGGTTTCCAGTGGGTTCCGATGGGCCTCTTCTGCCTCTCTGCGGGGGGCACAGAGTTGACTGAGGAGAAGGCTATAATTGCAAAGTCAGATTCTGGACAGAGACCAAGCGTGGTGATCTCATACAAAAGTGGCAGGGACCAGAAATTGACCAATTAGCTTCCTTCTGAAGTCTGACATGGAGCTGCGAAGAACCCACCAGCACATTCAGAATAACTGTAAAATGGATTGTTTTGGGTTCTTCATTTCAGGCAATTTCTCTGTAGCAACTAGGAGATTTGGGTGGGTGGGGGGATTGGATCATGTACAAAACTTGAGTAACAAGTGCACATTTCTTGTTCGATAAAAATCATCTGCAAAGGCCCCAGATTTACCTCACTGTGACTGACAATGCAACATGGCAAATGTGACATTTGAAATGATCTTGGGAGAGCCCTTCAGAGCCAAAATGACTGACATGCTTTGAAAGACATCTCTCATGCCCTGAAATTATTTTAGGGGAAATGATTTTATAATTGTTTCTTGGAGGCCATGTCTGTGTTTATTGTTGCTCTTTCTTTCACAAACACTCAGCACATTGCAGAGTTAGGTTACCAACTTATAAACACTAACCTGGAAGTAAGCTCCATTGAACTCAATGAGGCTTATTTCTCAGTAGCCATACACAGAATTGTGCTGTTAAACTGGTTTAATAGCTATTATTGCTCACCAGAGAACCACGGCAATTGTAGAGGAACAGGTGAGGTGGCTGGAAAATTCTAACAAGGAATGTCAGTACCTTTCCCTGTGGGGGACACAAGGTTCCTAGTATGCTAAAGGTGCTGGGAATTGTAGCTCTGTGAGGATTAAGGTACAGCTCCCAAGATTCATTGGGGTGCATATGCTCTGAATGGATTTTAACTGCATGATGTGTACTCAGCCTTAGTGTTTCTTATAAAACCAAAATATTTGCCTCTTAGTAGAATGTAGCACAGCAGAGCATCTAAGAAAGCTGGAATTCAGAGGCAATTTAATGTAATAGATACAATGGTATTATTAGGAAATTAGACCACATGGAGTTGGATCCAGACATTCACAGAAGGGAATCTGACTAACATTCTTATCAGAAGAAATGGGAAGGATGATTTTCACTGATTTCCCCTTTCCCCAGGCGTGATCTTCCATTCTCTTCCAGAGGTCCACTAACCATCAGAAGTAGCTTTTAAACAAGGCACAGGAAGCTTCAGAGAGAAGGAAGAACAAGGAAAAAATGGTTTCCTCCTATGAAGCTTTGTGTGAATAGGACTCCTATCACTTCAGTTTCAGAATTCAAGAATAAATGAAAACACATTGTTGCTAAAACACTCTTTATTCCAGTGGTAAGGTACATATTTGCTTGAGTTGCAGGTTTTAAAGTCTACCACTAAAGGGCAAAGAAGGAGAAATAAACTCCTGTCCTTCAAGAGACATAGAAACAGGAACCTCCCATATCATCAGATTCTTCCAAAGCAGCTCAGAGTGATTCTGAATCTCTTGGGAAACATGTTAGGAGGGAAAGAACTTCAGGATTGCAAATGGCTGACCACCCACTTCTTGTGACATGGACCAATCAACATACTGGAGATAAGAGAGGGAGAACTTGTGAAAAGCATATTAGCAAGGCTTATTCTGAGGTGAGGCATCCATTCTCAAGCTAAGAAAGGTCATTTTCAATCAAGCTCTCTAAGCATTGAGCCTGGAAGGATAGGATTTCTTGCTTTTAAGTCCCTGGGGTCGTTTTGGTGACAAAGTTACATGCTAAATTTGAAGGAAGGGAGGTTAGTGTTGCTGAAGCTGAAAATGCATTCTGAGCAGGATAAAATTGCAGCAGTAATGTCAAACATTCTCCAACTACAATTCTTGGGATTCTTTGTAGCCTGCAAACAATGGTTGGCAGTCACGGCACTTAAGAGTGGCCTAAGGCAGATACAAATTATCCAGAAGGTTTATATACACATCTGCTTGTATCCAGTTAAGTCATACTTAGAGTAAACCCACTGAAATCCATAGGCTTGGCAAATGATTTTGATAACAGGTCAATTTTCCACAATCACCTTATACAGAACTTCACGTGTTCCTGGCTTGGTAGATCATATGATGGGGTTTTCAACATGGTGCCTTGCAGGTAGAATTGTAGAATTGTCATCTGGTCCAGGAATCTCAATTAGATCCTACATGACAAATGGCCACCCAACCTCTGCTTAAAAACACCCCAGGAAGGAGAGTCCATTGGTTTGGGTCCTATCCTCCAGAGCAGGTGAAAACAAGCTTGCTCCATCTTTCGCATGACAGCCCTTTAGATATTTGAAGATGGCAATTATATCTCCTCAGTGCCTCCTCTTTACCAGGTTAAACATCACCCTGCTCCTTCAACCATTCCTCACAAGGCTTGGCTTCCAGACCCTTGGTCATCTTGGTTGCCCTCCTCTGCACACATTCCAGTTTGTCAATATCCTTCTTCAATTGTGGTGCCCAGAACTGGACACAGTATTCCAGGAGTGGTCTCTGACCAAGGCAGCATAGTGCAGGGCTATTACTTCCCTTGACCTGGACACTATATTTCTGTTGATGAAAGTCCCATCAGCCCTCCTGATCATCAGTGGTCAGGGATGATGGAAGCTGTAGTCCTACAACATCAGGAGGGCGCCATAAATCGTCCACCCGCTGCCATATGGGGACAGAAAATCTATACGAAAGGAGAAGCTTGCAAGGCTGTGTGGCAGCAGCTTTCCCAATAATTGGAAGTAAAGCTATCCGAAAAAATGCTGCATAGCTCCCTCCCCCACTTATTTGCCACTTTGGTTTTGGTACATACAAAGAAAAAATAGAATGAAGAGGGGGAAAATAAAACATTCAGTCACATTTACCTAAGCAAAGACTACTAATGCACAACGTTATATATTATTTTCTTCATGCATGGTTCTCGACACAAGCTCCAGAGGTAAAATCGCTCATGCAGCCTATCCAATCTTTCATAGCTCAGTGGTGCTGCATATTTCTGCTTTTTCATTTTAATTTGGCTAGTAAAAGTTATGTAGTGTTTTGTATGAAGGGAATTGCATATGGTGTTTGTTATTAGAAGAGGCTTGACAGCTGTCTGACAGAAGTAGCCTGCTTGCAGTTCAATCCTCAAGGTGAGCTATGATTTTTCTTTTGAAAACCTGCCGAATGTATGATTATACAGAATTCCTTTTCCCAATAGGAAAAAAACCACACCACGTTGCCTTACTACAAAGTTATCTTTGGTATCCTGCTTTATCACTACCCTAAGGAGTCTCAAAGCAGCTCACAATCTCCTTTCCCTTCCTCCCCCACAACAAACACTCTGTGAGGTGAGTGAGGCTGAGAGACTTCAGAGAAGTGTGACTAGCCCAAGGTCACCCAGCAGCTGCATGCGGAGGAGCGGGGAAGCGAACCCAGTTCACCAGATTATGAGTCCACTGCTCTTAACCACTACACCACACTGGCTCTCTATTTGTTAATACTCAATGATATATTTTGCATCGGACAAAATATTATTTTTATTATACCATCAGTTTACACCGGGGTAGTCAACCTTTTTATACCTACCGCTGAAGGAATGGGTTTCCAAAACCCAAAACTGACTGTGCAGGCAGTTTTTAAACTGCACCAAAATCCCCATTTCTCCTTAGCTAAAATGCATAAACTTTAGCCGTTGAGCAAATGCAAAACAAGAACACAGCTCTCTCCCTTATCAGTTTGACGGCAAGACTGGCCTTGACTTTACCAGTAGAACAGACACAGACATATCTTATGTCCTGACCACAAAAGACGCAGAGACCCAAGTCTGGGACTAACGCCAGAGCATGTTCTCGGAAGTAGTGACCTCTTGCTCCAAGATAGGAGTAGGAACAGGAATATCCTTTTATGGTCAGGAGTGCAGGAAGGAAATCCCTTTTATGGTTAAGAGTGCCGGAGCAGGAACATCTGTGATGTCAACCTACGTATACAAGCTGGCGTGGTTGGAAGGAGGGAGAGGGTGCCTGGAGGGTATATATACTGCATGAAACTTGTCATTTCTTTGGACTTGCTGTGGACTCACCACGCAAGTGCCTTCTGCTATCCGGAGAGCAGAATAAACTCTTTCTTTGAACCAACTCAGTGTCATTTTGACTTCCTTCCTCCTGTCACAGAGCAACGCAGACCCAATCGGTCAACTCCAATAAGGCTACACCGCCCACTAATGCATCTTTCTTGATGGTAAAATTTCCTTACCGCCCACCAGTGCTCGATGGAAGGAAGATTCAGCTTGTGCCGTAGAACCCCCTACCACCCACCTAGAATCCGGAAACGCTCATTGGTGGGCAGTAGGGACCAGGTTGACAATCCCTGGCTTACACAGTGCCTTAAGGCAGCATTTCCCAACCTTGGGCCTCCAGCTGTTTTTGGACTACAACTCCCATAATCCTCAGCTAGCAAGACCAGTGGTCAGGGATGATGGGAATTGTAGTTCGAAAACAGCTGGAGGCCCAAGGTTGGGAAACACTGCCTTAAGGAATAATTGGGAATGCCCATAAGGGAGTGGAGTTGCATTTGGTTCCCCAGCATTAAAATTCAGATACAGTTTGTTCAACCAGAAAATATGTTTCATCCATTCCATGTGCTCTACAGAAGCAGGCACCGTTGTACAAAAACCCCTCCCAAATATACTGCCTATTAATTAATTAAATTTATATCTGGGATCTTTTCTGTTGGGTGTGTTCCTGGGGACTCACTGCTCGTCATGGCTAATCCCAAAATGTACACACCTGGCAAACAAGACTCTTGCATAAACCTCAAGCCTGACAGTTCCAGTATCAGTAAAACGGTTGTGTAAAAATGGAGCACACTCTTCAAGAGTTTTAAATGGAATGGTTGAGGGAAAGAAGGCGGAAAAAGGAACAGTTTGAAAAAAAATCCCCCCTACACCACATTTGCAACATAGGAAACAAAGGTTTAATCATCAAACTATTTGGCACTGCTAAAATGAAATGATAAGGAAGGCATTATTTTAGGAGGTTGTATGTGGGAGAAGGATGTTTAACAATAGCAGTAAATAACAAAGTTATGCATTATACATTATTATAGTATTTTACAGTATCTAGCGACATTATATTGTGCATTATATATTAGTACTAGAAAGTATTCCTCATTAATTTTTTAAAAGAAAAAATATACGATAGAAGCACCACTGCCCTACCTATAGTGTACAAACTCATTTATTCATCCAACCATCAGCTCCAGTCATTCGGGTTTTTTTTTAAAAAAAATTACAAAACCACATATAATAATGGCATGAATGCATGTGTACACACTCATTTGCTGACTCTCTTTAGTAGTAGATTAGATTCGGTTCCACATTATGGGGGAGTGTTGAGCCTTTACACATACAACACCTTTTCATTCTACAGTTCTATAGTTGTGCCCCCAAAAATGTGGTTGGTGATGGGGCCATGACAACACTGTGTCTATGGTCACAACCCTGTTCTTCCCCTCCATGTGATTGTAACTGAGTGGGCTGGACACTTTTATAGTCTTTTGTCTTTTGTCTAGTGTGGTGAAAACTTCATATTGACCCTGCTTATTATCAATGAAATAATTTGTCATTGGATGAAAGAGAAGTGTGCCGATTTCCCTTTGGTTATTGAATCTCATGCAATTCACTTTACATAATGATGTGTGTCCAGGAAGGGTGTATCTTGGGATAACTAAGAATGTAAACACATCTTGATTCATCACAGTCATTTCTCCCTCAAGTACCTTTTAAAAGTATATTCTATATATGTTCCTCAGTGTGCCTTCTCTCTGTTCCATTTTTCATCCAGCCTCCTGTAGTTTCTACACAGTCTACAAACCCGACATAACAATACAAGTCCACTTGGGTGTGTTTTCTGCCGGAATTAAGATGTGAAGAGCTCTTCTACATTTTTGCTTGTCCTTCACAGCAGAGTTCTGCCTCGTTGCTCATTGTGCGTTTGTTTTCTTCCAAGGTATTCAGTGAAAGGGAATTATTTCAAAAGGAGGCAGAAAGATGAAATAGGCACTTCAAGAAAATTAATTGCTTTTTTGTGACAAGGGGAAGAAAATCACTCGACACCCAATGGGCTTTTTTTGGAATGGGAAGACATCAGATATTTGCTTTGTTTCACTAATACGGTGCTTTTTATATTTTATTTTAAGAAACCCAAAACTTATCACCCTGTAGTGGCACTCAGTCAGGCGAAGACGACTTTCAGATCAACTTCTTTTTGTTCCCTTTTCCTCATTATCTTTATTATGGTTACATTTTGTTGTTTAGAAGCTGGGCACCTCCTCTTCCCACCAATGATTTCTGGATGGTAGGCAAAACAAAAATCTTCCGGGAAGACACAGAGCTACCTAAATTGACTTGCAGCAGAATGACCACCTATCTGAAATGAAGTTTCCCATTTTCTTATTTATGTATCAGCATGATGCCTTATTATTATTCTGAGCATGGAAGGACAGAATTTGGCATATTTTTAACTCAAGTTATGGGGCTCATAGTTTTGCCTGTCACATCGATGGTTCTCAGAGCATTTCATTCCCCCAATCATACTTGACTCAGGGAAAAAACGAACCAAGGATTGTGTTGCCTTCATATTTGCAGAGCAGCTTAAAGCAGGATAGCTTTAACACAAAGCATACTCTCTCACACAATTTCTCTCTCCTGCTAGGCTTGTTACCACAAACCCAACCCAAACATTTGCAGTATGCCCCCCCTCTCTTTCTCTCACTCTCACACACACCTACGAATTTAGCTTAGGAATTTCAACATCACATGACAATGTGACACTGAGACAGATTTAATGAAAACAGCTCCAAGGCGGAACAATGATCGTCCCCTATAAACCGCAGAAACTTTGATCGGAGAGTGTGAGTGACAACCAAACGGAGGCATGCAGTCACTATGTCCCGTTTTCAATTTAGCAAATGCTGAACTTTTCTGAACTTCTCATGGAGTTATATAGATTAATGGCTTCCTCCCGCCGCCTCCTCCCCTCCCTTCCCCTCCAACTGTTCTTACCTACGAAGAGATTCCATTCGGTATCCAAATCAGCTTGGTTTGCAAGGCAGCCCTTCATTACGTTGAGGCAATAGTTGTTGCAAGGTTTCACAGTGGGAAGTCCCCGGCAGTAAGGGCAGTACAGCATCTTCATTAGGGCTCGGATGCATCCCGGGGTTGGGCTGACCTGCAGAGTTTAAGGGCAGGAAAAAGAAAACAAAGGAAGTCAATTTCCTGTGTCTATCCAGAGACCTGATAGGTGAAAAAAATGCAGCCCTCGGGCAACAAAACCACAACTGGCACTGCATGACAATTGTTTAGCACTTAATAATAACTTCTGGTGGAACCATTACTTATCTTCCAATTATTTAAGCTGGTATAGATATCAATGATTCAAAGGACACACACACACTAGTTGACACCTGTGATATTTAGACGGGGAGTTTTTCAAAAGATTTGCTTGAATAAAAAAGTAGCAGGCTGGCAGGAATGGATAACGATGGATAGACCAGCCAATTTTTTTTATGTATTCACTCCACACCATTTCACATTAAGCTATGATTTTTTAAAAAATACCTCATCCCAAAGTTTGCATTTAAAAAACATTTTTAAAAAATCTTCTCTGAAAACACGCACACACATATGCATGCACACTATACACACACACTTATTTTGATTTTCTTCTTTTAGTTGAGAACTATGTCAGATCATTCAAGAAGCATAACAATATATGATGATAATGATGATGAATTTCAATTTATATACTGTCCTTTATTAAAAAATCCCAGGGCAGTGTACAATCTTAAAAACACATTATAGAACATCAATAATAAAAACACAATAAAAGCGTACTGACAGACAGCCTAAAAAATATAATAACAGTCCTCTTCCCCAGACTTTTACAGGCCAAATATTATTTTATAGCCATAGGCATTTTTGCCTGGCACTAAAGATATGTAGTGATGGTGCCAGGCAATTCTCTCTGGGGAGAGCATTCCACAATCAGAAAAGGCCCTTTCTCTTGTTGCCACCCTACAAAGCTTTCTGGGATGGGGGACATATACAAGGGCCTCAAATGACAAGTGCAGGCTCTGGGTCAGTTTGTATGCAGATGGATAACAACATTCCGATCCTCACATTCATCTCGGAGTAGCGGATCATGTCAGTTTATACCAGGAATGAATTTCTTGGGAATTCCTGTGGACAATTTCCCCATCTTTGGTGATCAACCTTAGCTGGTTTTGCCACCCTGTAACAAGGTTTCCTCCTCCTCAGTGGAAAGTGGTTCTGTGACTTTTCTTTTCTTTTAAAAGGGCAACTCAAAAATTATCACCCAAAACTTATAAGCCCACATAGAAGGCAAATATCAACAGATGTACTCTAGTCCCTCATTGCATCTCCCTGCCAGGAAAAGCTATTCTAACTGAGTTTCTGCTTGCTATAGCCTTTAGCAATAAAAGTGGTAGCACCTTGTCAACACCCTATTTGTTGTTGTTATTGTTATTCCAACTTGCACTTTGCCCTTTTCATATAAATATGCCCAAAATGGCTTGCAATAAAGCATAAATCAATACATAATTACAACAACACCTGGTGGGAGGCTGCTTTGACTCCTCCTCCATGGCAGGAGAAGGAGCTGGCCACTGAAGCTATGCCACGCTCGTCTCTGTGCTTTGCCTCTGTGCTTTGGGGATATTGGGACCCCCAACCCCAACTCCTAAAATATGGGGGGGGGGACAGTGCTCAGTCCCCAGGAGCTGGAACCCCTGTTGGTCAAGAAATGAAGAGTTTGTGCCACCTCACTACAATGAGAAAGGTCTTCCCTCTGAATTTCAGGCAGCAACTGTGGCTGCAGGTCCCTGCTTCAACCCTTTGGTTAAAAAGCTCTGAATGGAAGCAGCAGTCTCCATTTCCAAGGTCTTATTAAATTATTCAGGGCTAAACAAAGTGACAGAAGCGACTATGTGCTGAGTTAAGCATGTCCTGTTAGCTTTCAAGTGAGCAGCTCAGCTCTTTCGGCTAAATTAAAAGTCCCCTGTCCCCCTATCTGGCCCTTGGATAAAACATGGCTAAAGGAGTGCTATGAACCAGCCCTATTTTGGCTTTTTTGGGGGGAGGGGGACCATAGGAACATGAGAATGTAAAGCAAACCCACTGGATCAGGCCAATGACCCATTTAGTCTAGCATCCTCTGTGGCCAACCAGATATCCTGTGTGGGCCTGCAAGCTGAATTGAGTGCAAGAGCACTTTGCCCACCTGCAGTTCCCATCAGCTGGTATTCAGAGGCACATTCCCTCTGACTTTGGAGGTGCCAAGCATTGTGGCTGGTAGCTGCTGATAGTCTTGTCCTCTATGAATTTGTCTAGTTCCCTGGAAAAGCCATCCAAGTTGGTGGCCATCAGGAGCAAGCTCCAAAGTATAACCACACACTGCATGAAGGATTACTTTATTTTATCTGTCCTAAATATTCCAACATTCCATTTTATTGGATGTCCACGGGTTCTTATATTATGAGAGATGGAGAATTTCCACCCCTCTATCCACTGTCTCCATGCCATGCATAATTTCATAAATGTCTCTCATGTCTCTCTCTCTCACACACAGAGAGAATTAGCACATTAAATGTTATCATCTACATTTCTGTTTTGGGGAACCATAAAGAAAGCTCAGCCACAGTCCCTTTCCGACAATATCGAACCTATTTTGGTTTGTGTTTACTGGGTTACCCAATCATCCCTTCCGCTCCATATGCTCCCTGTGTTTCTTTGACTCATTATCTTAGCAGAATGCAGTCACTTCCCGCTGACTGTTCTGCAAATATTAGGGAAAGCACATGCCATTTAACAAATAATGATGTTCTGAAAAAAGAAGTCCCTATCTTCTTTTTCTTTTAAAACCGAATTTGCTCTCTGCTTGACACAACATTTTCATTTTCACATTGATGATCGCTTATCTCTCCCACGTTCAGTTTGTTATTGCTGCTTTCGTTTAACAAGCTGCACCATGACTTATCAGACTTGCCATTTTCTATGCTGTGGAGCAGCTAGGGTCTGATCTAGAGAAACGTTCCTCTTTCATCTTGCAAGGCTAATCCCTGACTTTCAAAGGGGAGATGCTGTTCTCGTCTCCCAACATGTAACTGAGAGTTTCAATTTTGCAGTATACAAGAAAGCTTCTCCCTTCACAATTTCCAGCTCGCTCGCTTTATTAGTCCTGGTCTCCTCTAGTTGCACTGGTGTAATTGAACAATGACCTTGCTTGTGTCCTGCTCCACCCAAATGAGCCCATTGTGGTGTGAATGACATTTGGTGTATCAGTCAGTGACTCGACTAACTCCTTTCACAGTATACATTCACTCAATGTTACAACACTGGGCTTGCTGGCTAGAGTTCATTCAAAATGAGCACATGTACATGTTTCCAAATACCACCTAAGTTGCATTCATATTTTAAAATTTTAGGTGTATGCCCTCCCCTCCAAAAGGGGTACACACGTAAAAATGGCATGTATGATGTAAGTCTTATATGCAGCCATATTTCAGCTATATGTAGTTGCTGCTTAAGTATTCTTTCTTTCTCCAGCCTAGGAGAATGGGGAAAAAAACAACTACTACTACTGACATCACCAGTGCAGGTATGTTTAGGATGAACACAAACAAGCTAATGTCCCCTTGAATTCAACTGGAGTTGCTTCTGAGTGGTCATGCTTAGGAAGCACTAACCTCACCAATGTTATGGCAAGATGATCAAAACTCTAGATAAGATAATGTTAAGAAAACTAAGAGGGATAGAGAATGGTGGATTCCTAAGGCAGAGAGCAAATGGACAACACAATCATTTAAGAACTAAGGCAACCAATTGTTGACAAGCGACTATAGTACAGGAAAGCAGGGGGACTTCTTCTGTAGGAAAGTCAAATGCGGAGACTTAAGCAAGGTAATATTTAAAAGTGTAGTAAAGTCAGACAAGTAATGTTGGCACTGCTTACCCAATTTTCTGCAAAGACCACACGCTACAGCTTTTGGGGGATTTAAAACTTGGGGGGCATAATTCTCAGACCATCAATGTCAGTCTGGATAACTAAAAACACTCATCATCAGATAATTCAATGGTACCAGAAGTTTTCACTTTAGTGAACATCATATCCCTCTTTCCAACAATCTTCATGTAACTCAGGCTTTAACCTTGAATGTAATGAGACAAAAGCTTCTCAGATGGGTAGGTTTAAACCCTAGAACAGTATTCTTAGAGTGCAATAGCAAATTGTCCTAATGTCCAGTAGAAATGCCAACACTCTTTCTACTTCCATCAGGGAAGGAACAGGGAAGGATTGCCAGACTGGCAAAAAAGACTTGTGTTCTGTCACAATTAACTTTGCAGTATGTGATCTTATATGGCATCACACAGGCATTATATATTATCTAACCTATAGCATCTGGATGTAGCATTTGGCTTGTATTTCTTTTGACGTAGATGGTCAAGAACCACGCATCATCACTGCAAGAGACCTACAAGATGTGTTGCTCTGAATATGAACATAAATGGCAACACACTGAACATTTGTAACAGTATGTGAATGGGTTTTCGAGGATAGTTATATCTCTCTCTGCTTGAATTAAAAGGGAGGAATAGGTGTCAACAACAGTGCTCATTTGCCTGCAATGGTATAAGCATCATCTGAAGATATATACTATAAAAAAGAACTTCTCATTATGGTTACAAATTCCATTATTTGCTGCATAATATTGTACCCAACATAGTGGTCATCATCCACTGAAAGCTGAAATCAGTGATGGCTGAAGTCTTATATCCACTTAACTACGGAGGAAGTCCTTTTCAACTCAATGGGACTTCCTTTGGAACAGAGAACAGGCTTATGGCCTCCAGTCAGAAGAGGGCAGGACTGAGACTAGAAGATAGTCAGGGGAAAACATACTTTGTGGTTTCCCACTAAACCTCTAAGCACCCTCTTGCTCTCTCAATCTCTCTTCTTCCTTCCTGTATGAAGCAGTCATGAAAATCACTCCCCCATGCAGGCATAGAAGCGGAAGCCATCTTTGTAAATATGAAGAAACTCTAGTAAAAAAACATTTTCCCCCATTACCAATAAGACCAATGCTAGGTGATGTGTGAATAAGACAGAAAGGGTCACAGAAGCACTGGGTAGAGCCATTGCCCAAGCTATTAATTATGCGATATAAGCCAACAAATTATATTTTTACACCCAAGAAGGAGTGGTGTTGCTGAGACACTCTCCTGAACACCCTCTCTTCTTTACACATGCTGTTGCTGATCAAATATTTAGCATACGCTCAAGTAACCCATGGGACAATGACTGTAGTCTGAAATAGCCTTGCTCTGGGATGAGTCTTAATAATGCTAAGCAAGCACACTTCAATTACATTTTTGTTTTGTTTTTGGCAATCTGGACTCAGGAACATACGAAAGTATTTTCTTTGTATTTTAGGACCCCTTCCCCCACCTTGTACGACAATACTTTCTGTATCACAATCTGCCTGTCTTTACTGCCGGGTTAACGAAGGAGATGCTGCGTGCTTGTTGATAGTCATATCAAGTCATGAATTGTGATTGTGAATGAGCCCTGACAGATCACATACCAAAGATGGACCTATCTGATCCCCTCAGGTCAGAGGAGGCTAAAGTTTTTGGCCTGAAGGCAATGCTCACAACATTTTTTGACTCTCTGGCGACTACATGCCAGATTGAGCTGTGGCTAGAAGTCAGTCTGCCCACCTAAACAAGACATATACCGTATTTTCGCTCTATAAGATGCAGCCGACCATAAGATGCACCAAGTTTTTAGAGGAGGAAAACAAGAAAAGCCAGCAAGAGCCGCAGACACGCTCGCTCGGCACGGCTCTTTAAAGACAGAGCAGCTCTTGCTGGCTGGTGGGAGAAGGGATGGGCTGCTCTCTATCTGTTCTCCCACCTCCCTGAAAAGCCAGAGCAAGTTGCTGGCTTCCCAGCGAAGCAGGATGAGGGATGGAAGGGGCTCCATAAGGACCCCCTTCTGTCCCTCCTCCCGCTTTGCTGGGAAAGCAGCACAACAAGAGGCGCTGAGCAACTCTCCCTCTTGCTGTGCTGGCTTCAGCTATAGCTGCACAGCCTGCATTTGCTCCATAAGATGCACAACGCACACACATTTCCCCTTACTTTTTAGGAGGAAAAAAGTGCGTCTTATGGAGCAAAAAAATACGGTACTTAATTTCCCCTCCCTGCGCCATTCATTGTTGCCAAAATCAGTTGTAGCTTGGGGGGGCGGGCAGAAAAATTGCTTGGGGAGCCACATAGGGTGTCAGCCTTAGTTCAGGAAAGTGCTTTTCAATGTAGACAGTTCACACATGCCAGACATTGAATAATGAAATGACAAGGGATCCGTTGATCTACACGCATTTGTGAACCAGCTCTGAGAAATGAATGGAACATACCAAATATATCTAATAATTAATTAGTGAACAGATTGCATTCTGCAACCATAAGCAATTGCATCTACTGCCACCAGCAAACTGGCCTCCCCAATCCAAGCCTGATTCAAGTAAATGAAGGGGCAATATAATTCACCACATTTCATTCAATGTGTGGCCTGACTTTTTCTACTTTGGTGTACTGGTTTCTACCACTATAATGTTCACCACCACCACTGTTTTTCTTTCGATAGTCCCAGCATTTTGTTTAAGAATCTCCTGGCTCTAAGATGTGCCTTGAGAATAATAGGTTTTTGCATTAGTTCCCCCCACCCAGCTCACTCAAATGTAATCGTGACCGAGGGTGGCTGCATGCGTACTATAAACACCCTAAATTCTTATGAATGCGCCATTTAATACAAGGCACTTTTAAATTTTCTCTTTTACATGACTTTCATATAGCCAGCATAGCCTCAACCATAAAACCTGCCCTATTTATATGAATAAAAATAAACCAGGTGTTGTTATTTAAAGGATGTTATTAAATAAGGTGCTTCTTTCTTTAAGGAAGGTGTTTATTCTATGTAGGCAAAAGCTTCTCAGCTTAAAAACAAGCTATTCCTATTTGGCATACATTTCTGATGCTAATTCACAAATACTAAAATACTGTTACATGCCATCCCCAGTCTCTGAGCTCTGTGAGATTCCAGGGAGTTCCAGGTGTGCTTTACCCAGGCTCTATGTTTTCTTCTGACAATGAGGCACAGCAGAGACTGAAGTGTCTCTATGATATAAGGTTTATTTCCACATATATACAACCTGAGCCTACGATGGAGAGGCTAACAGCACTAACACTCCAAAGAGGTTCTTGCTTCTCCTATAGCTAAAGCCTTGTATGCCTGGGGGAGCCTGTAACAGCCAGGAGATAAGAGTCAGAGGAAGGAGAATCTGCAGGATTGGAGAGTGGAGAACTGTTGTGGGAGGGAGGAGAGGTCAGGCTGGTGTGGAGTCGGGGGCAGGCCCTCCCCGTTGCTGCAACTGCCTCATTCAGTGTACACCTAAGAGCAGCCGAGAGACACAGGACTGATGTACATGCCTTTTCTAACTTGCAATTGTATTTTTCACAAAAAAGAGTTAGTTCCTCACTCTGGATATTCCTTGTCAACAGCGCCGTGACAGTTTCCAGTCTCGATTCAAAGTGCTGGTTTCGATCTATGAAGCTGCCCTACCTCAAGGATCGGCTCTCCCATATGAACCACCCCAGACTCTGCAATCACTATCTGAGGCCCTTCTTTGTGTGCAGTCTGGAGAGTGGCAACACAAGAACAACCCATTTGTGGAGTCCTCTCTCCAGGGAAACATCTTTATACAGTGGTACCTCGGTTTTTGAATGTAATCCGTTTTGGAAGACCGTTTGAGTTCTGAAACGTTCAAAACAGAAAACTCAACAGCCGACAGCTAGCCCTCAGGATCTTGCACTCAGTGGAATCCGCGAGGCATGTTCAACTTCTGAGGCGCGTTTGAAAACCAAAGCATCTACTTCCAGGTTTACGGCGTTCGAAAACTGAAATGTTTGTCAATGGAGACGTTTGAAAACAGAGGTACCACTGTATATCTTTAAGTGCTAGGCAAAATCTTTCCTCTCTAACCAGACCTTTGGTCTTTAACTATCTGTGGCCTTTTAGAAATGAGCAAGATGCTTTAAATGTATGTATTTTTCTCTGGTTGGTTGGTTGGTTGGTTGCTTGGTTGGTTGGTTGGTTGGTTGGTTAGTTGCTGCCTTGGGCAAAATGAAGCTACAAATTTTTAAAATAAAATAAATAAAATATTTGGCAAAGTATTCTCCTGTCACATACACACACACACACACCACCACCACCACCACCACCACCAGTATTGCATCTTTCTATTAAGTCAGAACTCTCTGTGAACCATAATCATACACAGAAAGCAAGACCAACACTGGTGCCCAGCATTCAGTTAATGCCTTTAGTAAGTTAGATTAAATACAGTGGTGCCCCGCAAGACGAATGCCTGACAAGATGGAAAACTCGCTAGACGAAAGAGTTTTCCGTTTTGGAGGTGCTTCGCAAGACGAATTTCCTATGGGCTTGCTTCGCAAGACGACAATGTCTTGCGAGTTCCTGCTGGTTTTTTCCCTTTCCCTCCCCCCCTTTTTCTAAGCCGCTAAGCCGTTTACCAGCTGCTCCGATCAGCAGATAAGCCGCTAAAAGCCGCTAATAGCCGCTAATGGCATTAATAGCGCTAATCCGCTAATCCGTCAATGGGCTTGCTTCGCAAGACGAGAAAACCGCTAGACGAAGAGAATCACAGAACGGATTCTTTTCGTGTTGCGAGGCACCACTGTAAAGGTTTCCCCGAGGACTGATTATTTTTAACTTGCCATATTAGTGATTTAATTTCATCAGTCATCGCAGGTGGTCATTTGTCAACAGATACTAGCAAGGGGGAGCATGAGTCGAACAATTCATTATCATTAAACTGCGCGTGGTACAGCATAGTTCACTTGCAACTTTCTTCTGGCGAATGGAAGGTGAAAGTGCAATATGATGAAGACTCTCGCTGGGTTGAAACATCTCCCTTAAAAGCAATAAGTGAGCAGGCCTTAACTATTTGTAATACTCAGAAATCTACACAAACACTCAGGCTTCAAATAGTCCATTGCTACTGCAGGTGAGTAATCCCCATTTGACAGTTTTGAAACACTAAAGGCTCAAATGGGGAAGTGAAAGACATGCCTTTGCTGCCTTTTATGAGAAAACAACAGCAGGAATAGTTTAACAAATAGGATTTGTGTATGTGTCTCTGTGTTCCTGCACATGCTCATGCATCATTATTTAATCAACCCTCCAGAGTCTCTCTGCTCACTTATGAGAGTGGAAAAGGAACTGTAGACATCAAAGCTGAGAGCAGTCTATTCTGAGAGCCAGAATAGTATACATAAAAGGCTAATTAAATCATTACTTCATTTCAGCAGGATCCCATGATAAGAATCAATAGCTGGGCCACTGATCTTGCATTCATTTGTCCTCACATTGTCACTAAATCTTGTCACAGTCACACTTTCTTGACACCTCAACCTAACCTTGATCATAACCTTAGCTTCAAAATAGAAGCCTGGAATAGATTTTACTTCCCAAAACTTGTATTTGTTTCCTGCAAATGGTTCAGTCTCGTAGAAGAACAGAATTGTGAAACTGGAAGGGACCCTGAGGGTCATCCAGTCAAACCACCTAGACTGCAGGAATCTTAACTAGATCATACATGACGGATAGCCACCAAACCTCTGCTTAAAAACTTCCAAGGAAGGAGAGTCCAGCACCTCTCCTGGGGGTCTGTTCCACTGAAAAAACAGCTCTTACTCTCAGAAAGGTCTTCCTGATGTTTAGTCAGAATCTTGTAACTTGAATCCATTTGCTCTGGTCCTATCCTCCAGAGTAGAAAACAAGCGTGCTGCATCCACCATGTGACAACCCTATAGATATTTAAAGATGGCTATCATATCTCCTCTCAGCCTTCTCTTTGCCAGGTAAAATATACCCAACTCCCTCAACAGTTCCTCATAAGGCTTGGTTTCCAGACCCTTGATCATCTTGGTTGCCCTCCTCTGCTCACGTTCCAGTTTGTCAATATCCTTCTTAAATTGTGGTGCCCAGAACTGGACACAGTACCCCAGGTACGGTCTGACCAAGACAGAATAGAGTGGGGCTATTACTTCCCTTGATCGGGACACTGTACAGTGGTATTTCAGGTTACATACGCTTCAGGTTACAGATTCCACTAACCCAGAAATAGTGCTTCAGGTTAAGAACCTTGCTTCAGGATGAGAACAGAAATTGTGCTCCGGCGGCACGGTGGCAGCAGGTGGCCCCATTAGCTAAAGTGGTGCTTCAGGTTAAGAACAGTTTCGGGTTAAGAACGGACCTCCGGAATGAATTAAGTACTTAACCTGAGGTACCACTGTACTTCTGTTGATGGAGCCTGGCCTGTGGAATTGTATATGCTGACAACAAACACAAGTGTGGATCTTTTTGTAGCCAAAATGGTAGCATCCATCAACCAGAAGGAGATATCAGCCGCACAATTTGCAGACGTACAAAGTAACTTTTTTTTTGCAGGGAAAACCTTACTTGAGGAGAAGAAACCAAGAAACACAATGAGGAATGAGTGTGTTCAGTGGTTACAGAATGTAATAGGCATACTTATCTCCATGGCATGTGAGCTCTGCAGCAAGAGTGACTAGCCAGCAGCCTGCAAATCAGATCTACCTCAGTGAGCTTCAGGAATTGACTTGCCAGTTCCTATAGATCACATTGCAAGATGAAGCTCTGCCTGATCTTTAGAGAGGGACTCTAAAGAACGTTGTGCTTTATTTCTCAATCTAAGTGCTAAAATGGGGAGATAAAATTCCTGTCCCTGCTTTTTAGAGATTGTCTAAATCCACAGACTCTATAAACCCGAGGTTCAAATAGCTGTCTGTGGCTGAAGGCCCTTTGTAAACATGCTGCACTTTGATGTTCTGAAAACCAGGGCTTCAAAGTGCAGCATCGCCAGCTGTGGACTCCACCCACCTGCCAGATTTGGCCACCAGGGTTGGGGAGATTAAAATCTGGCCCGCCAGTCACAAAATGTCCCCACCCCAGCTATGGAGTCAACAGACTATAAGCCCCATTCAACCAACCATGGGATAGCTGCTTGCTGCCATGGGCAGAACTGTAATCTACATAACAGTATTCCTGCATACACTTTATATCAAGAAACTTAGCATTGTGAAGTGGTCCTAAGAGCACCTTAAATCTACCAGCCCTTTCTGTATGCTGTATAATTAATTTCACTGCATCTATTAAAACCCACTCATTTTGTTCTATAATACTACGCGGGATATGAGCCAATATCTTATTCAGTTAAAGAAATAACTGTTTTCAGAAAAGATTGCGCATGTACACAGATAATCTTTTAGTACATTTTATGCCTTTTTTATGACAACCGTTTGTCAAGGAACTAAAAATATAACTCATTAATTGCACTCTCTTCTGCAAAGGAAAGTCCTTTAAGTGCATAACTCAATGTGATGATCTCATTAAGACAAGAATGGCTATTTATCAAACTCAGTATAATTTAGTTATTATTTTATCATACTTAATAGAATTCATAGAGCTAGGACAATGTATTATATGGATGTAACTAAAGCCTGGAAAAGTATATATATATATATACTTTGCTACTTTAATAATTATCTTCAAATATTTCGTTCATGGGGGGGGATCCTCATTTTTCAGCTGCATTTTATTTACAAAAATACTTGAGTAGGACATGAAGAAACACTAGCATTTTAAAAGTATTAGTTTATGGGTTGTAGCCAACAAAGTCATTCTGTTAGTGCAGTGACTTTCACTTGTGCTACAGGACTTCATCTCCCTCTCCCCCCCCCCCCCCCCGCATGAGGATAGAAGAGGAAGTCCCATTGCGCAGGAAGAAGTTATTGAGCTAACAGGATGGCTTTTTTTCAATATAACCTTATGTTTTGGAAAGGATCCCCACTCACCCAACCACTCCTGGATCTCCCTCCCTCTCTTTCCTATGATTATCTCAGAATAAGTGAAATACATATAAAAAACAACAAGAAAAATAAAATAAAAGGGTATAATTATCAATATTTTAATAAGATCAGAATTACAGTTTCTGTTTACAAACTACATTGCAGAATGATAATTCACCTAAGCCCCAATAGGAATTATTCAGAAAAGAGGAAGCAGTGGGGCAACACATGCTCCAACATTTCTGTCCCCCTCAGCATCACCCCAACTTTTCTGACTGGGGAGGAAGTTTTGAAGGGGGAACCAACATATGTTTAGCTGAACATGCGCCAGATCCTCCACATGGATCAAGAGCCATGAACAATCAAGGTTTCCAATTGCCTGTGCACATTCAGTAGGACAAGTGAAGGTTCTCACTACAGTGGTACCTTGGTTTTCTAACTTAATCCATTCTAGGTGTCCATTAGACTCCCAGAATGGTTCAAAAACTAAGGCGTGGCTTCTGATTGGCTGCAGGAGCTTCCTGTACTCAACCAGAAGCTGTGTTGGACATTTGGCTTCAGAAAAACGTTAGCAAACCGGAACACTCACTTCTGGGTTTGCAGCATTCAGGAGCCAAAATGTACAAGTACCAAGGCGTTCGACAACCAAGGTACAACTGTATAGAATTTCCAACCTACTAACCGGGCCATATGTTCTTTACCATCACGTGCATCAGCTTCTGAAGTGGGCAAGAGTTGAATCAGATTCTCTTGTGTCGAGATATATAATTGAAAACCAGTCTCCATATGCCATGAAAATTCTAACATGTCACACCGAAAGCAGTTTTAAGCATGTTATAAATCACAATTTAGTTTGAATGGTTTATGATACCCTATATTAAGAACCTGCTTCCCAGTTTCTCCTTGGAATTACAATATGGTGCTATCTCCATCTCTCGTTCGAGGGCTGAAACAGCCCCTGTCATTCAAACCCAAACTGCTCCAAAGTGACAATCTAAATTTTGACACAAAAAGTCCTCAAAGACACAGCAAATACCGGTATATCTTTCTCATCTGCATTGCAAACAACTCATCACGCCCTATCACAGCTGATCACAAAACCCAAATTCTTGCTTACATATTAATATACTAACTATCATACCAAGGATTTATTGTCAAATTATATCATGTAGCATCTTTGCATCTGCCTGTCTGTGGAGAGGCCAAGACCTTTTGTTCACTCAAGCAATGGTTTTTCAGCTTGATGTATTTTCACCACCCCACCTGAATACCTTGCTGATGCAAATAGGACCCCGTGCGCTAAAGGTCACTTCTGAAAGCTGCTGAAAAGTTAAAGAATCTTTCAGGATGAAAGATGTGCAAGCGCAAGGCAGCCTGAGTCAGATGCAAACAGCCAGACATAACATGTATTTCATTGTTAAAACTTAGCTAATGTTATGAACTTTAATGTAGGAATTTGGTATGGTGTATGTCCTGAAGGCCGAGGGAGTTCATTATATTTCAGCATCTAGGAAAGGGGAATGGAAGAATGATGGGAGCAGGGGGAGAAAGAAACGTGTGCACGATGAAGAAGATGAGGAATCACTAGATTTATTCGCGAACTCTAACTGCAAGCTGAAAGAAAACAACGTAATTGTTTTGATGAGCCACACCCACTGCCAGCCATCTTGCCTTTGAAAGGGATGCTTAGGTGCAGATGCTTTGCCCTGAGTGTCCCTCACAGAGATCGCCAGCGCACCTTTCGGGAAGGTGTTCTGACAGTCCTCAAAGCATCTTCCCCTGGCGCATCCTTTTGAGAGTCACTGCATGAATATCAGATACAGTGGAACCTCGGTTGTTGAACACTTCGGAAGTCAAACGCTTTGGAAGTCGAACACTGACAACCCAGAAGTGAATGCTTCTGTTTTCAAACGCACCTCGGAAGTCGAATGGCTTCCGAGGTGCGTTTCTCCATTTTTTAAATGGATTTTGCCGACCGGCAATTGCGCCTTGGTTGTTAAACGTTACGGAAGTCTTCTGGAATGGATTACATTCGCCAACCGAGGTTCCACTGCACTTTTTGCTATCTTCTAATTTGCATAGTGGGCAGTGGCAGAGTGGCAAAGTTCACCCCCAGTTTTGAGAGTGTGGATTCTTCCTTGAAATAAAAGGAAACACCTGTGCTTGGGTCCAATTTCAGCCACGTGAACCTACCCCTTCTTTTCAATGTGGTGGGAAAACTACTTGTGTGAACCTCTGAGTCTATTTTCAGGATACTTATATCATTGCCCACTAGAGTGCAAGCCATTTTTGAGCATGTAGACAAATCGGCAGATTTATATGGGGCCATGAACAAATGGACTCACTTGGTGTGCTAGACACGAACTTCTTCAAACACCTGCAGTCCCAGTTTGTTGCCCTTCACCTTTGTTTAGCATTTCAGCCTTTAATAGCTTCCATTTACAAACTTGTCTCCTTTTATTTAGGACTATGCATTTTCTTCTACGCTAATAGAACCTTCAAGCAGTATTAAACTGTATCCTCCTCAGGGCAGATGTCTTGATATGCGTATCTAAAAACAAGAGACATTTGCAATGTTGTTTCTCTCTCTCTCTCTCTCTCTCTCTCATCAGGCAATGTGTTCAATGCTAGCAATACATAATGTAATGTACAGCTTGCTGTGTTCTTTGGCTCCAAATCAGACTGCTGCAGTGACAAAAGTAGATTTGAAATCCAATCCATGCAATAAAAATGAATCTTTTTTAAAATTACACGAGGAATTAAAAATGCAAACTATAAATATACAAGGTTGCCTTACACACAGACATGTAACTAGTTTTCCTTGTTAGGCGTGGCAGTCACATTTGTAGCTGGACATTTCATTGTGGGAGGTGTCCAGTGCCAGCAAATTCAAAGAAGATGTACAGTCCAGGTAAGGGGAAGGAAAAAGATCTGACCTTCTGTCTCGCTCGTCCTCCATGCAGAAAGTGTGCTAACTTACATAATGGGCTGTGTAAAGGTCAGGCTAAAAAGAAAATTTAGCAGGAACAGCAGGTACTCAGTGACTGGCAATTTTTTTGTTTCATAAGGGGGGAAAAGGATATCAAGGATACGGTGAACCATATGATACCAAAAGGTGTAAAGCAAAGAAAATAGTTTCTGCTATAACTAAGAAGTTAAAAAACTAATGTGATGCCCCCCCCATTCTTGTATAATTACAACAACAGTACCCCCAAAAAGAGAAAAGTTTAGGGGGTAATCCTATGGCAAGATCCACCAAGATGAGCAGTTTAGCATGCAATCTCCAGCACAGTCTGCTGATTCTTGGCTCAGTAGGAGTTAAGCCTCCAAACTTTGCTCAGGAGACATGCCAACCTACCTTGCTTGTCCCAGCTGGGACTCAGCTGGAGGAGGTGAGGCAGGTATAAGGCCCCCAATGGGGGAAGTTTGGGGCCATAGTGGGAGCAGGACCAGAGATGGGGGACTTAGGATCCTAAGCCTGTTTAGATCAGTCACATGACCTGGCAAACCAGCATAAAATACTGTTTTAAAGGCTTGTTTTTCTTCTGCCAGGCTCAGGCAGAGAGTAGCCGCCGCCTTGTTGCTGAATGGGGTTTGAATGTGGTGTAACTTTACGCCAGCTTAATTTACACCAGCTTGCTTTACACTTCTTGTGTATAGGATTAAAACAAGCTGTCATTCTTTAAATAGATGCTGTTATTGTCTATTCCCAGACCCGGGGCTCATCCAGACTTCTTTTGTGCTGCAGTTTCTAGGCACAGGTCCACACTTTAAACTTCTGTGTCAGAGTGTGGGTTTTGTGTGTGTGTTCTGACGCTTTCCCTGGGAAAATCCGTGTTTTACTGCTGAATCATAGCAAATGACAATCTGCAGAAAACCCGATTGCTGCTTGCTCCGATTCAGTGGTAAAACATGGGTTTTCCCAGGGAAAGTGCCAGGACAAACAGGAACAATGACAAAAACCATTCAGACATGGAGATTTAAATCCCAGACTTGTGCCGAGAAATGCACAATAGGAAGCCTGAATGAGCCCCTGGTATCATTTCTGGTTATACTAGAGGGATATGGCATCCACCAGAAAATAATGATGGAGAATATCAGGAGAAAAATAACTTGCAGGTGAAAAGAAAGGGACACATTTCCAAAAGAATGTTTGGGGGAAAAAATGTCTTGTGAGAAATTTTGGCTCATGTGAATAAATGTCAGGGAATGAACCCGAGACTTTTGGCATGCAAAACCTATGTTCTCCACTGATTCATCATAGCCCACCTTGTACTGGGCAAGCCAAGAAAGGGAATGTGTTTTGGAAGTCAGTGAAATAAAAATGACAATGCAGTTTTTTAAAGGTAAATTAATAGGCTGAAGTTAAGAGGACTAGAAATGGAAGATGCTCACCTGCCAGGTGTAATCAGTGCATATAATATGAGCACTTCTGTCTTGCACAGAGAGGATTTGTTGTCAGCAGCAGTTATATGCAGATTGCAGATACTTTTTCTATGAGGGCATGTTAAGAACTGTAGGAACAAGCAATCAGCTGACACAGCAAGAAGTACTTTTGTACATGATAAAAACACTTCATGTTAGTTAGGGGTCTCTTCTGCGGTTGGGTGTGCTTTTAGATGTGCTATTTTAAAGTCAGGTTAAGAGCACACCTACAGGGAACCAGTGGCAGTGGAGGGGGCAATTTGCAGAGGAGAATTTGCAGGCAGAAAAATGGGCATTTATAGCCACTTTCTTCTGATTGGACAAATGTGTCCCA
Source organism: Podarcis vaucheri (assembly GCF_965113315.1). Lineage (NCBI taxonomy): Eukaryota > Metazoa > Chordata > Lepidosauria > Squamata > Lacertidae > Podarcis > Podarcis vaucheri. The sequence goes on along the minus strand of NC_138762.1, from coordinate 97,274,347 downwards.
GGTTCTCAACAACTGTTTTCCTCCAAGCCAGTATCTGGAGTTGAATATAAACACCAATGTAGCTGAGGGGAAAACTCCAATTTCAGAGGAGAATCAGTTGGGGTGTGGGGGTGGAGGAGTGAAGTACCCCCTCCTGTCCTCTAGTTCTTCCTTTCAAGGCCCTCTCCCTTGCATTCTCAATTTATCAGCATTTGTAGGCTTGAGGAATGTGCATTGGATGAGATTCAGTAATATATACATATTTGTGATATATGATATAAGATGTGATAAGAGGCCTAGACACATTTTTCACCCTATTTTTTCCCCTTATTCCTCTACTGGATTGCTTTACCCCACATATGCCCACTCGACCATTTTGATCTGTGGAACTGGCACTTAAGACTTGTTCCTCACTTTTAAGAAATAAATCTTTTAGGGAGCAATCCTGTAGCAAGATCTGCTGGGATGAGTGGGTTAAGATACAACAGATCTATGGGCTGACTCAGAAGGCACCCAGAGCAGCTAGGCCACAGGTGTCAAACACAAGGCCCGCGGGCCGAATCCGGCCCGCCAGACCTCGTCATGTGGCCCGTGTAGCCGCCGCCGGCCGCCAGCCTTCACCTTTTATTCTCACTTTTTTTTTTGACACAAGAAAGCCGCCTCTTCAGCGCATGCACAGCAGCCTACGAGCCAAAGAACGTCTGCCCTCTAGCTGGCCGTTCTACACAGGAAAACTCCACTTTACATGTCCTTTACCTAGTCCTACAGATACAACCGGCCCTTTGAGGGTGACCAAACTGCTGATGCGGCCCCCGATGAATTTGAGTTTGACACCCCTGAGCTAGGCTATGTCACATTAACTTTCTCACCCTCAGCTCAACTGGAGATGCACTGGCGTATTTTCCCCTATCTTGGCTTAGCTCGAACCCAGGTTCATGTGGTCCATTGTATTCCCAACTTTTGTGTTGTAGTCGCACATCTGACACACATTCGAAACTTCCATTGTGAAAAATGAACATAATATTTTAGCTGCATATTCAGCTTTGTATTCTTGTTATAAAATTTGCACCTAGAAATTCTGTTATTGCGCCCATAACCTAGGTTTAAGGTGCCGTTTTGCTCCTAGCTTCCATATCTCAGTTTCTAACACTGATTGGTGGTGGAAAGAGAAACTGCTTTGGCTCACATACACATAGTGCCTTGTCTGAGTTGAAAAGGAGGGCACATATATAAAAATTAGAATGGGGGAGAGAACTGGAAGTGCATAGCAACAGGCTGTGAAGACAACTGGCAGATTTTATTCATAGTCAAAGACAAAAGGGGTGGAGTTGAAAGAGGTGAAAGAAGAACATCCATATAATGTGTCACAAAGGAAACTCTGTGTTTTTCCATTTTATTCCCCCTTCCCCAGTTTGGAAGGGGAACAATTTTCCATTTGGGTTTTAATGGGTCTTTCGTTAAACCCATTAAAGAGCAAGTTTTCTACATTTCTGTATTCGGATATAAACAAAAAGCTTTTGGACCAGTGCTTTATATAAATGAAAAGCTTTTGGACCAGTGGACTGATCCACTGCAAATTCTAAGAAAGCGTGCGACAAATGAAAGTGTGGACAGGGCCTGAGCACAACCTTTAAACTAAATTTAATAGGAATACGTCCCATCAGTGGTGCTTGCTTCCAAGTAAACAACCACAGGACCAAGCTGTATGACTTATTCAATAGCTGCTGTCCTGGCCAGGTGGTTATGAGTCAAAAAGAACATTTGCTTCAAATGCCGGGGCTGCAGCAGGCCCCAAGCAGCTGCCGAGTTTCCCCAGTGTGCCATAGCCATGCTGTTATGAGACGGCCATTTTATTTTTTGCTGCAGTTGCCTAGCAACCATGCTCTATTCTACTTGCTGCAGCAAAATGGCTGGGGCTGGGGGGTTGAAGCACAAAAGGCATTGTAGGTAATAAGAGAAAGAAGTGTGTGCATTATGAAAATTAAGAAATGCAAAACCAGCAAAAAGAAAAGGGGGAGGTACAAAATCTGTGAAGAGGGCATGAAGACCCAGGGCCTACAGAGCACTAAAAGGACCAGAAAAAATGTCCGTGCATGTTGCACAAATCAAGTAGTCTGGAGGCATAACATAATATACCTCCATATTTATTTATTTAGTGTCTGTCTAGAAATCAGTCACCTGGAGGACCAGGTTAAGCAGGGACTAAAAATGTAGCAAATAAGGAAATAACGAATAAGCAAATTCCTGCATACATCTGTGTGTGCGTGTAATAAGTTACCTCCCCAATTTTCAGAACAGGTTTTGGATGAAATCTTCAAGGTCTGCCAGGAATTTCAAGGGGATAATCCATGGTTAATAGGAAATCTGAATAATTTTATTGGTGGCAAAGCTGTTCTGGGACCCTGGTTTTATCCAATTGAGTGGACATCATTTTCCGTAGCTCACTTCATCTATTTTGGGATGTTCAGACCAAGGTTCTCCAACATAGCCGAGGCACATATAGTGCACAGCTAATTTTGCAGGACACATGTATCCTGTTCACTGGTGGGAAAATGGCAATTGAAGTGTAGACTGATGTTTTGGTGATTGTTTGGATCATTTCCAAATGTCTTTCGTCATTCTTATTCTGAACACACTCCCTTTTGCAATTGCGCCTGCAATGTTTTTGTTCTTCCCTGCCAACCCAAGCCATTTTGATGCTGCTTGTAGAAGAGAGGGGTTGCCAGGCAACAGCAGCAAAATAAAATGGCCACCTTCTCTTCACATTTGCAAGGGCATAGATGGGGCTTATGTAGCGCTAGGGCCCAGAAAAGCCCCCCAGGCTTCTAAGGCTTGTTTTTAAAAATATATATTAACTGAAGTGTAGGTGGGTTCCCACGAGGCAAGACACAGTGATAACAGCAAGAACCTTTATTAAACTAACAGAACTGGACAACATGGGCGAAGCAACTGCTTATATACATTTCTGAAGGCCTGGGCCACTCCCATTCCCAACGTGATTGGATGTCTAGACTTCCAAGCTGCAAATCATGACTTGGAATTTAAGGGCCAATGGCAGAGGCCCAAATCATGAAATGTTCTGTGATTGGATATCATGTATCAAATCAGAACACAGGGGCTCAGAATCCTTAGTCCAGACTCAAGCTCAGGCAAACACAGACCACTGAATATATAACATTAGCCATCTCTTCTGTTTAGGTTGTTTTAGTGTCTCTCTGTGTTGGTGTTCTTAATAATTGGGAGTGATATCCAAAGTAGAGCCAAAGTAGAGCCATCAAAATAAATGGATTACTCGGTCATCCAATTAAATGGATTACTCTGAATACAACTAATGTTGAATACAACCCTTGAGTTTTATAAAAGGGGTGGGGAGCCTCCAGCCCATGGGTTAAGGGTCTCTGTGTTAGGATATTTCCGTTCCACCTTAAAAGGGAGCAGGCTTTGTGAGTCAGAGAGTCTGCGCATGTCCTGTTCACAGGATGTTTATGTTTCCTATTGCTTTCGTTCTCTCTCTGTCGGAGACACTGATGCAGGCAGCCATGTCTTTCTTTGTTCTGATCAACGCTGAATAAAGCTTGTAAATAATGCTCTCCTGCGTGCAACTTTTGGCTGTGCATTATCTGCTGATAGAGTGTGCATGCGCTCTAGAATGTGTCAAGTTTTTTTTCTAGAAACTCATGTCGCTAATAGCTGATACTGCGTGCCTACGGGAGATCGATGGATCGTCCGGCAGACGGCTTGGGGCCATGATGGACTTTATCTCCCTGGCAGTATCCCAACACTCTGAGTAATTCCCATTACCAGCTGTACTGATTTTGCCTAGTTTGAATGCTCCCTCGAACTTTGATAATGCTTCTTACTTAAGTGGGTTGAAAGATGGGTGATGGGGTGCAGAAACCTTTGGCTTTTGGACATCAGGAATAATTAAATAATAAAAATAAATAAATAAATAAATAAATAAATAAATGTGTGTAACTCTCTTTACCCATAGATCTCAGGGTGATTGACAACATAAAATAGCAATTAAAAAAAAAGACAAAATACATAATAAAAAAGACAGCCAAATAATCCCCCACTTCCACAACACATTTTAAAAGGACATTAGGCGTCAATCAGCCAAAGGCCTGGCAACTAAAGGTGTATAATGAAGGTGCCAGGCAGGTCTCCCTGGGGAGAGCATCCCACAAATGGGGAGCCACTGCAGAAAAGGCCCGTTCTCATGTTGCCACCCTCTGGATCTCTTGCGGAAGAGACACACAAAGAGGAGCCTCAGATGATGATTTCAGGGTCCAGGTCAGTTCACATAGAGAGAGGCAGTCCTCGAGGTATTGCGGTCCTGAGCCAATCATATACCTTCCAACATTTCTCCCATGAAAATAGGGACATCCCATTCCATAATGATAATTTTACTATTTATACCCCACACATTGCTTCCAACATGTATAAAAACATAATAAACATTCAACATTTAAAAAGAAAGTTACCCATACAGTATTGCCTTCAGATCGCTAGGGGGTCGGATAACTCCATACCCCCCAACATTTCTCCAATGAAAATAGGGACATACTAAAGAAAAGTGGGACATTCTGGGATCAAATTAGAAACTGGGACAGCTTCTCTAAATCAGGGACGTCCCTTGAAAATAGGGACAATTGGAGGGTCTGTGGTTGTATAAAGATAAGAATCGCCTCCTGCCTCTGACCACCAACAGTTTTATGGTTTGCACCTCCTTGGTACAGATGAAAATTGGTCCAAATCTAAAGAAGCACACAAATCACAGCTGAGGGGAACTCAGAATTGTGAGGCCTGAGGAGACTGTGATGCTGCGTCCCTAGTTGTTGCTATAGACTAAGTACCACCTTTGACATCACAAAAGTACAAAAGTACATGGCAGCCGAGCCTTTTCCTTTCCCCCAACATCACAGTTCATGTAATTCTTGTTCATGCATCCTGCACAAATACATTTTTGGGTAGGAGAGTGAAGTTTGCCTCCAGTGTTAATTCAGAAAAAAAGTATGCCTCAGCTCAGCCATCAGAACTCTAGTAAACAAACACCGACAGCGAATGTTGCAATTACCAGCATGGTTTCCAGTACAAAGAAAGAAAAATGATTGAGTCAATAAAACAAATTATGATTGCAGTGTTTTAATAGAAACATGATGTGAGTTTTTATAGCTACTTCTCAAAGCTTCATCCACCACAAATATGTCTGTATCTGTACTGATTTCAGTTTAAAATTAAAGAACAAATGTTATCCATCAGTACAGTGGTACCTCGGGTTAAGAACTTAATTCATTCCAGAGGTCCGTTCTTCACCTGAAACTGTTCTTAACCTGAGGTACCACTTTAGCTAATGGGCCCTCCCTCTGCCACCATGCGATTTCTGTCTCATCCTGAAGCAAAGTTCTTAACCTGAGGTACTACTTCTGGGTTAGCGGAGTCTGTAACCTGAAGCGTCTGTAACCTGAGGTACCACTGAACTTAATTACCTTTTTCTTTAGAATTTAGGGTTCGGGACTTAATCATGGTTGAGCTGGAGATCCGCTGCATCCTAAAGTTGTTCATCTTGGCAGATCTTACCATAGGATTATTCCTGTAAATCCAATTTGTTTCAGAGGGTGTACTCTAAATATCTCTAAGTTTGGAACTAATAAAACTACTTCAGGTATGGCCAGTGATTCTTTTTACTTTTATATTATTATTACTTAGAGTGGCACACCTGTATGCTACGTAATGAACTCATTTTTTAAAGGATTGATGCAGCATAGGGGACTGATGTTGGAGAAACAGAAATCCAGTGCTGTTGTGGGCACAAATTCAATGAGCTAATCAAATGGTAATTTGGATCCAAGCTATAGCCGAGACTGAGCTTTCTCAGCACCACACATACAAATTCCACACACACATACAAAGTCACACTGAAGTTGCATTTCTGACAACTGAAGAAAAGAAAATGTACCAATGAAAGAGAAGCAGAGTAAATTAGAGGAAGCACTGAGGCTCCACAGCGCTGAATGGGGTGTGTGTGATGGACCAGAGCTCCCCCCCAAAAAATAAATGAAGGGGCCAACCCCCAAGTTCCTCAGCAGAAATGTGAGCAGGCCGTGGGGCATGCATGCTTGTGTCAGGCATGCACACTGTGGGGCATCCACAAAACACGTCAGCACGTCACAGGGCATGCATGTATTTTACTGTATTTTTTGTTTTTATGGAAGCCGCCCAGAGTGGCTGGGGAGGCCCAGCCAGATGGGCGGGGTATAAATAATAAATTATTATTATAATATTATTATTATGTATGGCATGATGATGTCACGCAGCCCCAGATCCCTTCAATCACGGGCAGGGGGGGGGGGGAGGTGTCGTAATATGGTTCAGGCCAGTCCTAAGGTCAGAAGTATCTCAGTTCATGTAGTCAGATGATCTGGGGGTTGAAAGCCAAGGTTCCAAGGTCACAAGAAGCAAGAAGCAGCAAGATCTGACCGGGAATGACAAATGTAGTTTCTAGCAACTGACTGAGGCTGGAAAGCCTGCTTAAGAAAGCTGGAGAAAAGCTGGTTCTCATCAGGAGCAAGAAAGCTGATCAGCAACAGGTGGAGTCACTTCGCTTTCTGCTCCTTCAGGCTGCTGCTCAGCAGGTGAAGCTGACTCCTAGGTAAAGGTAAAGGTGAAGGTAAAGGTGAAGGGACCCCTGACCATTAGGTCCATTCGTGGCTGACTCTGGGGTTGCAGCGCTCATCTCGCTTTATTGGCCAAGGGAGCCAGCGTACAGCTTCCGGGTCATGTGGCCAGCATGACTAAGTTGCTTCTGGCGAACCATAGCAGCGCACGGAAACGCCGTTTACCTTCCCGCCGGAGCGGTACCAATTTATCTACTTGAACTTTGACGTGCTTTTGAACTGCTAGGTTGGCAGGAGCAGGGACTGAGCAACGGGAGCTCACCCCGTCGTGGGGATTCGAACCGCCGACCTTCTGATCGGCAAGCCCTGGGCTCAGTGGTTTAACCCACAGCGCCACCCGTGTCCGAAGCCGACTCCTAGCCCATGACAAAAGGCTGCACGCTTTTCCTCCACCAGATGCAGATGTTTTTTGTGTGAGAGATGTGTGTAACACATTAATCTTGGCTTTTGTGATCATCCCACACGATTTAAGAAAATTTGTCACAAGGTCTCCACGCACTTAATAAGAATAGTACTTTGTGCATAAAGTCATTTCCTCCCATTTCAATGTTCTTAAAGACACTCTTGAGTTTACAACTCTATTTATTTCAAAAGCGTCAGGTAGGTCAAACTGCATGCTGGCTCAGTAGCCTGACAAGAGTGTTGGTGTACAGAAAATAGTTTTATCTTGCCCCTGCTGTAAAATAATGTTAGCTAAACTAGATGCTCCCTCCTCTACCTCTCTCAAAACACATGGGATGAGGAAAGGAAAACAAAACTTCAGTCAGAATGACCATCATTTTGATGTCCTTAGAAAATCCGACTGATGTGTGAAAATGAATTTTAAAAAATGGAAGGGGCTGCAATCAATAACTGGAAATTGGTACAGATGTTCACTGAACATCTGAGGGACTTCTTAAGCAGGTTTTGTTAAAAAATAAATGAAAAGTGTTTGAAAAGAAACACCGACATGTGAAACCTCCGGGTTTCTTTGTATGCTATAGACCCCATACAGAGTAAACCAAAAGTTGTATCTAGGAGGTAGTTCTGCACATAGAAGCTGTAATAACACCCAGAAGGGCTTTTCTCATGGTTTAACCTAACCAAGTAGTGAGTCGCCATGCCGGCTCTACAGAGCTGTGGCCATTGATTTGTGACAGTTGGCAAAGAAGGCAGTCTGCACCTGGCTGCTCCCTTAAATACCCCAGGGGTGGGCTGGGGGCAGCGCCTAGGACCTTTGCCATGATTGGCCTTGCCAGTGATGCCCAACCACACCTGAAATGCCTGGGATGGCTGAGGTGACCTTCCCCTCCCCCAGCTGTGCAGGAAGATGGCAGCATCCTCAGACCAGATTCGGCTACACCGTGCGGCAAACACCACCACACCCCAAGCCCCAGGTGAGGTGAGGTGGATATTTTCCATATGGAAGGGAGTTTTGTTAGGCTCTCCTCGGAGGCTATGGCAAATTGACAATTTCCTCAGAAACAGGAAAATGGATGAACTGTAGGAGATAGGTCCCTCACTGCGAGAAGTGAGGTCACAGGGAACCAGGCAGAGGGCCTTCTCGGTAATGGTGCCTGCCCTGTGGAATGCCCTCCCATCAGATGTCAAGGAAATAAACAACTATCTGACTTTTAGAAGACATCTGAATGCAACCCTGTAATGGGAATTTTTTAACGTCTCATGTTTCACAATTTTTTATGTAAGCCACTCAGAGTGGCTGGGGAAACCCAGCAAGATGGGTGGGGTATAAATAAAAAAAGTTGTTGTTGTTTTGTTGTTGTTGTTGTTGTTTTATATCAACTGCTACGAATGGCCATGTTACTCACAAATGGAACTACATTACCATTAGGTCCAGTTGTGACCGACTCTGGGGTTGTGGCGCTCATCTCGCTTTATTGGCCAAGGGAGCCGGCGTACCGCTCCCTGCTGTACAGCTCCCAGCATGACTAAGCCGCTTCTGGTGAACCAGAGCAGCGCACGGAAACGCCGTTTACCATCCCGCTGGAGTGGTACCTATTTATCTACTTGCACTTTGATGTGCTTTCGAACTGCTAGGTGGGCAGGAGCAGGGACTGAGCAACAGGAGCTCACCCCGTCACAGGGATTCGAACCGCCGACCTTCTGATTGGCAAGTCCTAGGCTCTGTGGCTTAACCCACAGCGCCACCCGCATCCCTACATTACATCATGTTTATAACATAATAATAGTTCTGCTTACTTTCTTAGCAGTGAACTTAGTGCTTGTTTTCCCCACAGACAGCAAAGAATCGGGGTGCTGAAGAAAAAATTGTTGATACTATCACAATTTTGTGTAATGATACGCTGATAAAGGCATCAATATCTGCTATACAGGATTACGGGGGGAAAAAACAGTTTAGCAAGTTTTATTGAAAGGGAAATTTAAGTATTCTGTCAATGGAAAAACTAGGGACCCATCATAAATATTCACAAAGACAGATTGCCAACCTCCTCTCTTCAGGGGAGAAATCTGCATTATGTTGCCTTTGCCTGTGAAATTTATTAGCACATATATTATCAACGGGGGCTGGGAAACTGCTGATGTTTTCACATAATCCTGCATTTGATGTAGATTTTGGTAACTGGTGCAAAAATCCTGCTGGGTGCATCTCACACCGAGATGCCAGAACTAACGTCAGACCAAGCTGCCACATGTTACTCAATAACTGGCCCTCCTTAACTTCTCACAAAGCATATCTAGTGATACAAATGTGGGCAGCAAAGAGAAAGAAGGATCACTCCTGGATTTCTCAGGTTCGCTAAGTTTGAGCCGGAGCAGACAGAAAGGGGTGGTGTACTTGTAGTTGTCATGGTTGTGCAGAAGCAGGAATTTTGGTAGCTGGTGCCAGGAAAAGCTATACCCACTGACCTGCCTTCTGTCTATATAGATACTAGAGCTATAAATCGTCTCCTCCCTCGAAGAGGGTTGTGGTACGACCTGACAACCAAACCCTGTGTTGTGAGTGGGTACGATTGGATAGCCACAACACCCTATTGGTAGGTCCCTTGATGCTGTGTTTAATCTGGCCAATGGGACACTAGCCAAATGGATTGAGGGACCTATATATGCCCATGCACGTGACCCTGAGCTTCCTTTTTGGGCCAGTGCATCGGAACACCCACCCACCTCTTCCTATATTTAGGGCTTGCACTTGACCTAGCTATGCCGTCGTGTTTCGCCTGTCGTTGGGACAGGGGCACGGCAGGAATTTCCCCCACTTGGCTGATTGGCTGCTGCCATTTGGGTTTCGCCTGCCACGTAGCAAATTGTCACAACTTGTAAGGTTGCAGATAGGCTCTGGTTCAGGTGATAGGGATGGGGGAACGCTCTTGCCATCCCTATGAGAAGGGTATTCCTTTAAAGGTATCCAGGGACTCAATGGTTTGGTCAACCCTCAGAGGGGTTGTGCCTGAGTCCAGGGGGGCATCTGGGTGGTGGACTAGCCTGATTCCCGGCTATCCGCTGTTCCAGGTGCTCACCCTAGGCTGACCTATGCTGGTGCCCTGGGTCAACGCTACCTGCCAAGGTGCAGGGAGCTAGTCTAACCAGAGCCTATGCAACCGCTCACTTGATGTAATCAATAAAGTTGTGGCCTAAATTCTGCCAAAAACCAAACCAAAATTTGAGTCTTGTCTGAATTTATTTAAGGGGGAGGTTAAAAGGTCTAAACATGCAAGAGAGCTACCATGAAAAGAATATGGCAATTCTCATTTCTACACTCTGGGCTTCATTATTATTAGACTTCCTTCAGATGATTTCCCGGGAATAGAAACCTTTCCGTTCCCTCCACATCCTCCCTTCTTCTCTTGACTTAGCTTCATAAAGACCTATATCTGGCGGACACCATTTTGACGTTGCCGAACTGATAACATTTTAGCACATCTGGTACATTATCAATTATTATACTAACAAACTTATTTTTTTGAGGGTGGGAGAAATGCAGTTTAGTGCAGGAGTCCTACTTGTCCTGTAAGGTAGGGCTGCCATACACCAGGGTTTCCCTGGACACATCTGGGAATTGGGTTGCGTCCGGGCATATTTATGCTGAATCGGCAAAATGTTCGGCAAAACCAGGACATATGGCAAGTAGGGCGATACTGTTTTAAAAAATGCTTTTAAAATTCAAGAAAAGTCAAAAATGTCCCCCCCCAAAAAGCTCAATGGTTTGTCCAGAATATGCCAACTCTATGTAAGGGTCTGCTCATTAGGAACACTGCGTACTCTCGTATCTGCTCAATAGGTACAGTGCCAGTTTCCTCTGTAAATTCACTTTGCATCCCCGAAAGGAAAGGCAGATGGTGTCACCGCATGACAATCTTGCCAGAGTGGCAGAGCCAGATGGCAACCTGACACAATCCTTGTTTGAACTGTGCACAGGTGCCATCTGCACCGAAGAGAGAACAGTATCCGCACAGCACGATCCTGCGCTACACTTCTCCCCTCCTAATGAGGAACAGAGATACCTCCCTGCCACAACAAATGGTTGATACCAGAAGTTATGGTAGGGAGTTAATAACCTTCCCACAATTTCCCGTATGGTAGTCTATAAAAAAAACCTAGAGCCCCTCCATCGACCAATGTCCTACTGTTCTTTCATAGAATTGTAGAGTTGGAAGTGACCCCAAGGATCTTCTAGTCCAGGGGTGTCCAAACTTTTCTCAAAGAGGGCCAGATTTGGTGAAGTGAACATGCGTGAGGGGCAACCAAAGGGCCGAAGTTGTTGAGTTGTTTTATTTTATTTTTACGATTTTACCCCAAAGTTATTGAGCATTTCATTGGATTGAAGTTGTTGAGCTTTTTATTGGCTTTTACCTCAGGAAATAAACTGCCACAACAGCCAGATTAAACCAACTGGCAGGCCGGATTAGGCCCCCGAAACAGGCTTTGGACGTGCCTGATCTAGTCCAATCCCCTGCAATGCAGGAATCTCAGCTAAAGCATCCATGACAGATGGCCATCCAACCGATGCTTAAAGACCTCCAAGGAAGGAGAGTCCACAACCTTCTGAGGGAGACTGTTCCACTGTTGAACAGCTCTTACTGTCAGAAAGTTCTTCCTGATGTTTTGCTGAATTCTCCTTTCTTGTGACTTGTTTGAGTCCTACCCTCCAGGGCAGGGAAAACAAGCTAGGGAGATTTCTCGCCCACATTTAGATTGTAAGCTTGGAGGTAAAACCCTTGCTTGCTTTTATCTGATTTGAACAGTGCTGCACAAATCTTTGAAAAGTGTTTAATGAACAGTAGCCACAACTAACACACAACTTAACACCCAACATAAATGTGTAAGAGATTATAAAGAAACATGCCTAAGATGGTTCCAGTTGTGCATATTGTAGTGGGACTGCAATATGGATGGAGACGCACCTTCAGATACACATTCCCAAAGCACATGACATGCCAGTAGATGTCATCAACAAGCATTTTGGCAAGTCGATCTCCTTTTCAGGACCAAGGTTACATTATGCATAAGTGAAAGAGCTCCAAATCAGATAAAGAGATCTAAATGCAGAAACAGATTTCCACATAGGCATCACTTACTAGTTGAGGAACCAGTGTTAAAAACTGAGAGATGGAAGCTAGGAGCTAAATGGCACCTTAAACCTAGGTTATGGGTGCAACAACAGAATATCCAGGCACACTTTTTTATAACAAGAATCCCAAGCTGAAAATGAATGAACTACAGCTAAAATATTACGTTCATTTTTCACATGGTCTAGTCCTTCCCCTGCTCAACCCCCTAATATTCTTAAGGGGGTCTCTTTGGACTTCAGAGAGTAGCTGGAAGTGGGGAAGAAGAAGACTTTGGATTTGATATCCCGCTTTATCACTACCTGAAGGAGTCTCAAAGTGGCTAACATTCTCCTTTCCCTTCCTTCCCTACAACAAACACTCTGTGAGGTGAGTGGAGCTGAGAGACTTCAAAGAAGTGTGACTAGCCCAAGGTCACCCGGCAGCTGCATGTGGAAGAGTGGGGAATCGAACCCGGTTCACCAGATTACAAGTCTACCGCTCTTAACCACTACACCACATTGGCAGAAAAAGGTCCTGCTTTCCTTCCACTCTGCAGTTTTAATCCAAAATCTTAGGTGCAGGACTGCGCCTAGAGCTCAGAAACGGATTGCGCTAATGAAATTCCCTGTCGCAACATGCGCCTAGAACAATGGGAGTTTCGAACACTGTGAGGAACTATGTAAACTGGATTGTGCCCTAGGTACCACAGATGTAAATTGGATTATGTTCTGATGTTGATATTGTCCGTTCATACTGCATTACTTTCAACTGGATGTGCATTTGGATGAAAATCCTGCTCCCGATTGTAATATGCATCACGCTGGATCAGGATGAAAAGACTTACATCCTGTGCTATGCTTCACAGAATGTGAGCTGCTTCTGAGGCCAAAAAGCTCAGAGTAGAATTATATTAAAGGGATTATAATTAAAAAAGTAACATCTCTGCAAGCTGGCATCAAAGTGTGAGCTAATTAGCACTCAAAGAGGCTGTGAAAGTTAAAGTGGACATTCACCATCCGGGCAGACAAAATAATTTTTACCTTCAAGCATTTGAATACTACAGAAACCATATGGTGCAGGTTGTTCAGTTAATACCTAATGAAAACATCAGTGCCATAGATCAAGTGTGATAGGTGTCAGAGTGATCTAGTTCAACGGCCTTTCACACCTGGATGTCTTTTTTCCCTCTTAGCGGGAGCAAATACAACATAACAGGGTCAACTGTCACTGCATAAATATATTGCTGTGACAGCATATATGGATGGAGTGTTTGATGGCAAACATTAAAAGCAGCCTTTAGTGCAACCTGAATACAAAATATCTTATAGGGTTATTGTTGTTTATTTTCTTAACAACCAATGCACACAGTGCACAGCAGAGATGGAAGGGTTAAGGAAATGGCTTGAAAATACCGCATTTTTACAAACTAAACAACTATTTGACTTTTAGAAGACCTCTGAAGGCAACCCTGTATCGGGAAAATTTTAATGTCTAATGTTTTACAATTTTTTTTGTAATGTAAGCCGCCCAGAGTGGCTAGGGAAACCCAGCCATATGGGCGGGGTATAAAATAAATAATCAAATTGTTGTTGTTGTTGTTTTATATCGACTACTAGGAATGGCCATGTTACTCACAAACGGAACTACATTACATCATGTTTATAACAGAATAATAGTTCTGCTTACTTTCTTAGCAGTGAACTTAGTGCTTGCCCCCCCCCCCCCAGACAGCAAAGAATCGGGGTGCTGAAGGGCCCTAGTCTTAGGGTTTTGTTTTCTTAATTTTGGGTTCAAAAAAAATAAGGGTAGTCTTATACATGGGGGCATCTTATACATGGAAAAACACGGTATGGTTTAGATAGGAATATGTGCAACCACCTGGTTCCCCTACCATTTTAGTCAATAGCAAATTAAATTCTGCTCTGCCTGCCCAAACTCCACAGTGAATTGCAGAAGCCAGAATGTTTTCCACACTTAAATCTGGGGATGCCCAAAGAGACCCAGCACTGGCAAGTGTTTGCTTGTATACTCAAGCAAAGCTGTAAGAGGAAACTGCATTTACTGCCCTATGGTCCGAAGACGCTGCGAATTCTCTGCAGGCTCACCCACAGTGTAAATGGCTACTGCCATTGGGCTACTTCCCTCCAGATGTGAATCTCCATATGCCTTCCTCTTGCTGCACAAAACATATTGTTTTGTGGGCATTAATGAGCTAAAGCCCACTTCACCGGATGCATGATGTGACCTGGAATGCTGCTGCGGTCAAAGAAACACAGCGCTGATGTGTGATTGACTTTCTCAGGCCTTCGTTCATGCCCAGATGCCACTGTCGAGTCCCATGCACTGTTGAACTGCGCACACGGCTGGCAGTAGTTTTGTATTAATTATGTCACGAAGGCCCAGCAGTAGTTTGAGCCACAATGGAGGTGACACGCTTTCAGGTCCGAGAGCTGGCAAGTACCTGGAGCAGATAAGCAGATGGCAGGCAGGCAGGTGGAAGTGAAAGAGGGCAGGAAGGCCAGAACCGGGCAAGTTAGCAGTCAAGTGCAGAGTGATAGCCTAATGCACATTTAATACTCTGAGGTTTCAGAGAGAGAGGTGTCCTCCCCCCTCATGGCCATTATCTGAAAAATGTCAAGAAAATACAGGCTGGCGTAGTTAATAGAGAAAGCGTGTTCTCCCTAACAGAGAGCACGTGTTGCGGTTGGGGGGAAAAGCCACCCTCACATTACTGGGCTGATTTGGTGAGGAACCCAAGCCTTTAAGTGGTTAAAATTGGGTTGCTGGGGAGTTTTGATTGTTGCCAATTTGGAGGAGGGGTCAGAGTCTTTAAATACAGGGGCCAGACGTTGGACGTCCTCTTGGCCGTTTTGCATCGGATCACCCGCCCGCCCTCCCTTTAATAGGGTGGTTTTTGTTTTGTTGTTTTTTTTTATCGCTTGACCTTGCTATGCCTGTCATGGGGTCGTCCGCCTTGGAGCGGGGGCCTGGTAGGAATTTTGCCATCTGGCTGATTGGCTGGTGCCATTTGGTTTTTGCCTACTGCGTAGCAAATCGTCACAACTTGTAAGGTTGGCGGTTGGGCATTGGTTAAATTGGTGCTTGGAGGGGTAAGTGCCTATCCCTCCAAATGATGCGGAAAGGGAATTCCGTTAAAGGAATCCAGGGGCTTGCCATTCTTTTCATCCTTGTCCCTGGCATCGGACTTGGGCCGTGCAAGCCCCACCGGAACATGAGGGTCAGAAGTGAGGGACTGTTGCCCAGCTTCAGTTCCTCACCCAATACTTGTTTCCCACGCTGGCTTCCGCTGGTGTCCGGAAGGGCCAGCTCTGTCCTTGAGGTCAAGGACAGATAGTCATAACCAATGCCTAAGCAACCACTCACATTTTTTGTATTTTGAATAAAGTTGTGGCCAAAATTATGCCAAAAACCTTAAACAAAAATTGATGTGTGAAGTGTGAATTTTTTTTAGGTGGGTGGCGTTGTGGGACTCAACACGCAAAGCCTAAAATCCCTTTCAAAAGCTATAAGCTGATTGGGTTGAAGGGTTTTCCATTGCTGGCTCAGGAACTGCCCTGATCCATGATCCTCAAGGTACTGCTGCTTTCTGGGATTTGCCCATCCTTTAAAAACCCAGCAAAACAAACAAACATGCTCTACCAATTGATATGGTTCCCAATGCATTTTGATGAGACTCTTTGAACTTTGAAATAAAACCTGCCTGAGATAAATGCCCCCTTTGAGGCATTATTTTAGCACAATCTGAGTTACTATTGCTGTTCAGAACTGTAACAAACGTTTTATGTTAAAAAGCAATCTCTGTGAATATAAAAAAATATTATTGCGTGTGAAGACTCCCAGGAGCTACCCCAATAATAAATAAATTCACACATGAGGTCATCAGAGCAGAAGAGGGTGGTATTTGTATTAGGAGGGTATCTGCAGAAGATGATTTCTCAAATATGGGAAGTCAGTTTTTCATTCCATTGTACCCAATGCTTTATACTACATGATACATTAAAATACCTGTAACATCCTCCATTTAATCCTCTGTGGTTGTATTAGTATTGGACGACTCTAGTTCTCATTCAAATATCCAATTCCCTTTCATAATATGATAAAAAATGGCTGCTACATAAATGTATTATTCTATAAACATTACAATCAAAGGATGAGGTATAGTGGAGAATGAAATAAGGAGAACAGAATAAAGATTACACAAAGGTTCCTGACTGGAAAATCACAGCAGGCTGGATGAGCTCTGCTGAGACCCCTTTTTCAGTTTATACTTGGGGGGCAGGCAAGAGAGATGGGTGGTATGATGACATTTCACCAGTCCAAATGTCGTGCTTTGTTTTGAAAGACTTGAAACAGGGTTTGAAACCCCCGGGGAAGTTTTGCAGCATCCTGGTTTACAATATCAGCTTTATAGCTAAAATAAAGTCCCAACTGCTGCTTAAAATTATCTTGAAACACAAAAGAATATGTGCCTGCCTCTTTTGTTTTGCGTGTGGCTTTCTTTCTTAAATCAGGGCATTACCGGTTGATATAAAGTATTATACATTTCACTGGCAGCTTGGTTAAAGATTCACCCACGCCTTGACCGTGAACCACAGTTCACTGAAATATCATTTTGAAGAACGGCAATCACTTTGTAGTTGAAGGCTACTCTCAGCCATCACATTTATGATGCACATGTGATACCACCTATGAACACGCGGGTTGGAGAAGTCACAATCTCTTTGTTTCAGTACCTTTGGCTCCCAAATATATTTACAGTGGTACCTCAGGTTACATACGCTTCAGGTTACATACGCTTCAGGTTACAGACTCTGCTAACCCAGAAACAGTGCTTCAGGTTAAGAACTTTGCTTCAGGATGAGAACAGAAATCGTGCTCCGATGGTGCAGCAGCAGCAGGAGGCCCCATTAGCTAAAGTGGTGCTTCAGGTTAAGAACAGTTTCAGGTTAAGAACGGACCTCCGGAATGAATTAAGGTAAGTACTTAACCCGAGGTACCACTGTACATGTAACAATTGAACAGATATAGAGGGGAAACCGATGGGTTTGGCTGGCTGAGCAGGACCATAGGCTGGATCTTGAACCCATTCAGTTCAGTCATGTTTCTTGGCAATTCAGTGTAGAAGCTTGCTTTCACTCTAAGGCTAAGGAATTTGGATCTGGTGCAATGTTACGCTGGCTTAAGATCAGCTTGCTTTACACCAGCTTCTTTTACATGGGATTGCTCCCTGAAATGGTGGACAGATGCAGTTTTCAGGCTGCATTGCAACACAGATAGAACTGCACCCCACCCCCTCAAAATTGTAGTGCAGGTGGAGGCCAGGCTTGATATCGCTATGGAGAAGCAGAATGGAAAAGTTCCATTCTATAATGGTTCTGGGATTCCACATCTTCCTGATTCCAAACAGATTAATTCTAGTCGGAAATCTGAATTTTTGAATATAGGCAGTAGAATTCTGTACACATACAATTTCTTTAAAAGCAGAATAGATGGCTATAGCTATTAATAGATAGAAGAAGATAAAACCTCTCCATTCTTAAGGAAATCAGCCCTGGGTGCTCACTGGAAGGACAGATCCTGAAGCTGAGACTCCAATACTTTGGCCACCTCATGAGAAGAGAAGACTCCCTGGAAAAGACCCTGATGCTGGGAAAGATTGAGGGCACAAGGACAAGGGGATGACAGAGGACAAGATGGTTGGATAGTGTCCTCGAAGCTACTACTAACATGAGTCTGACCAAACTGCGGGAGGCAGTGGAAGACAGGAGTGCCTGGCGTGCTCTGGTCCATGGGGTCACCAAGAGTTGGACACGACTAAACAACTAAACAACTAAACAACAACAATTAATAGATAGATACACAATGTCTCCATTGAAGTCAGTTAGAGGATTGATAGAGCTATAGCTCTTATTCTGGCGGGAAGCAAGAAAAATCTAATTGCGGAAGACCTTACGCCAAGAAGATGCTCAGTGGTTGAACTGCAGCCTATTTCAATACCTTTATCGATTTCATTTGCACCATTGCACCACTTTATCACAAGGAAGAAGGGAGGCAAACACCAGAACCTGAAGCTACAAAAATGAGCAGCAGCAACACAGTGAGGAAGCCCTGACCTGTGACATCTGGCTGTTCTGGAAGTCATTTCTGGGCCAGGATTATTTCCAATGAGGCCTTGCTGTGGTTGAGAGATTCAGCAGCCCAGCAGAAGTTGGAATATCTGAGAATTGGCAGGAGGCTTGCAACATCTCTCCTCCCTTAGTGCCTTCTGCATCTGCCACCAGACCCAGAGGCTGAGAGAGGCCTCAGCAGTAGCCAAGTGAGGCAGCCCTGGCTTGAAAGGCAGAACCATCTGTCTGCTTCAACAGCCAGCCCTAGGACAGAACATTCAGTTGAATGGCGGCTGGTACACTGGAGAACCGGGGGGAAAGCTTCTATATTCACCCTATGTATCATCAATTTTATGTAATGTATCATCAATTTTATTTTAACCATATTGTAAGCTGCCTCCGTATAACCAGGGTATATAACCAGGGTATAACCAGGGCTTTTTTCACAGGAACTCACTTCTGGCACCTCTCAGGTGGGTGTCATTGCCATTCTAAGAGAATGAGAGAGGTGTTCATAGTGAATTCCGGCACCTCTGTTTCTAGAAAAACAGTGCCGGGTTACCTCTCAAAACAGAGAAGCAAACACATACAGTGGTACCTCGGGTTAAGAACTTAATTCGTTCTGGAGGTCCGTTCTTAACCTGAAACTGTTCTTAACCTGAGGTATCACTTTAGCTAATGGGGCCTCCTGCTGCTGCTGCGCTGCCGGAGCACAATTTCTGTTCTCATCCTGAAGCAAAGTTCTTAACCCGAGGTAGTATTTCTGGGTTAGCGGAATCTGTATCCTGAAGCATCTGTAACCTGAAGCGTCTGTAACCCGAGGTACCACTGTATAAGGTATCTGCTCCTGCTGAACTATCCCATTCCCCTGTGACCATTTTTCAACAAATCCCTGTGGGGAGGAAGAAGCAAAGGAACTAGGGATATAGAACACCAGATGCTGGCTCCTTTTGGACTGTCCCCTTCCCTCTGAGCCAGCGTACACCAACTGCATTGTGGGAAAGATTATGCTGACTTGTTATGTGCCAATATTATAGAATCATAGAGTTGGAAGAGACCACAAGGGCCATTGAATCCAACCCCCTGCCAAGCAGGAAACACCATTGGAGCACTCCTGGCATATGGTGGTCAAGCCTCTGCTTAAAGACCTCCAAAGTAGGAGACTCCACCACACTCCTTGGCAGCAAATTCCACTGTCAAACAGCTCTTACTGTCAGGAAGTTCTTCCTAATGTTTAGGTGGAATCTTCTTTCTTGTAGTTTGGATCCATTGCTCCGTGTCCGCTTCTCCGGAGCAGCAGAAAACAACCTTTCTCCCTCCTCTATGTGACATCCTTTTATATATTTGAACATGGCTATCATATCACCCCTTAACCTCCTCTTCTCCAGGCTAAACATGCCCAGCTCCCTTAGCCGTTCCTCATAAGGCATCGTTTCCAGGCTTTGATTACTGTGCTTTGATTTTACTTGTAAGTGATCTTAGATGGATTTGTATCTTCCAAGGTGGGATATAGATCATTATTATGAATAATAAATCATTTCATCATTGCACATCTGTAACATTTTCTTTAAAGCAGAAAAAAAGCCATTCTTTCCAAACCTTTAGCAGTTTAGTTTGCCACCAGGCAAATTTTTCAAAAAATACTCCTTCGGAATTCGCCTTGCCAAGTTCTAATCTGGAAACCGTGCTGGAAAATATGGAACTGCAAAATCCAAGGCACAATCTGGTTGAGGCAGATTTCATAACCATCCTGTGATCTCTTGCATCTGTGCACTATGGGTCTTTCCAAGCTTCAAGGGTCATAAACCTGCTTGGCAGGGGGTTGGACTCGATGGCCCTTGTGGTCTCTTCCAACTCTATGATTCTATGATTCTATGAAACCACCCTTGAGCCTGTCTTGCACTATTTATGTTTAAGTGTGGTGGTTGTTTATGTGGCAGAGAGAGTGGAGGGAGGTGAATTCTTGCCAAGGCACATTTGGTATTCAGAGCTGAATGAGGCCCAAGCAGATGTGACCCATTTGTGTGGAAATGCCCTAGGTGCCCAGCTACTGGTCCAACAATGAAAACTGTGCAGAAGCAGCTCTTTTGATAGACTGGGGCTATTGCCTCTCAAGCTGAATGAAAAACCACATACCAGTTTAATTCCCATGGATCCTACTACAGTTTTCTGGGAAGTGTTGCATGGTGATAGTTCTAAGAGTTGCCTGTGAGAGATACCTCACCCTGTACAGCTCCCATGCAAGATGGAATAACTGTTGAAGCCAGTCTAAGTCTGGAGTTTATCTATGCAGTAAGTGTGCAGTGAATGGTACTGATGAGGTTGCTTACAGCTTGAAAACATGTCTATAAGGGTTATAACTTTTTGACCTAAAAATAAATAAATCCACACAATGAAAGAACAAAGATATAGTTTGAGTTCCTCACTTGTAGTTTTATAAATCATTTAATGTGTCAACACGAATAGAAGTTATTAATATTGCAGTTGTTGTATAAGGGATTATTATTATGACTGGAATGTAATGGAAATTAATAAGGTTTTGGAATGCAGAAATAAAGCAAATAATCAAGCCATCAATTCTAGCACGCGGGGGGCCACTTTATCAAAATTATATAATTTGATTTTTGAGCGATTAGTATTAATAGTTGTATTATAAATAGGCCATTGTTGGATTGCAATGGAAAACTAATAAAAATTATTATTAAAAATAAAATTCCTGTATCATAAAAGGATGAACTATTGCTTAGAAACACTGAAAAAGGGAGTAATCCTTCTCAGTTATGAAAACAGGTCACC
The DNA here is from genome assembly GCF_965113315.1 of Podarcis vaucheri. Classification (NCBI taxonomy): domain Eukaryota; kingdom Metazoa; phylum Chordata; class Lepidosauria; order Squamata; family Lacertidae; genus Podarcis; species Podarcis vaucheri. The sequence continues at coordinate 97,253,257 of NC_138762.1, read as the reverse complement.
ACAAAATGAAAAGTTGGAATCACCATATATGTAATGTTACTATTCATTAAGTATTAGCACTTTAAAAAATTTATGGAACTGTTTAGAACTTTTACAGCTGTAAAAGAAGTTTTAAAAGCATTGGAGAATCACTGGAAGCAGGAGCCATCCATACTGCAGATACCGAAAAATAATCCGTGCGCAGAACATGGAATCAAAGTTATGCAGGAACTTTATGGTACTTGCAGCAGAAAGAAAGACAAATTGCAACCTCAATTTATTCTAAACAATAGGAAGTGATATATACAACATACAAAATATTATACTAGTATTAGAAAATTTGCAAGCTCTATTTTTTCCTGTATTATAATACATGTTATACATATTACATAATGATTTCGGGGTGAACTTTTTTCAAAAGACTTGGAAATGGCAGCTCATTCCTTTGTTTTTAGGGAAAAACTTCATCTAACTAAGCTTTAGGAACATGTAGTTGTAAAAAAGTTATAACCCCAATGTAGAGTTGCAATTGAAATTATTCAGCCCCCATTGCAAATCAGGTTTATTATCAAAATGTACAGACTTTCAGCTGTTTGCAAGGAGCAAATCAAACAAACGCCATTGAAATAGCTCAACACAATGGATGCTTTAAGTGGTTCCCCCAAATTCAGCTGAAAATGCAACTCTCTTTGGGGTGAAACCTTTCTCATGAATAAATATAGCCACAAGGCAACGGATAATTCAGATCAGAGTTTACCTTCTCCTAGATGGGCCACCTTCTCAGGTTGTCGAACCCCATCTGCCCCTCATTTCCCTCTACAGAATGTGCAGTGATCACCTTCTTGAATGTTGGACCCACTATTGGTCTCATCCGCTCAATTCAATGGAGCATGTTCTTATATGCAGGAGAAGTCCCTAACTCACTAAGCATTTGAGACCCATCGGCTACCCTCACCTGATTGAGCCGGCTAGACCCAGGTGTGGTCTCTGTCAGAAGCTGACAGCTTCTAGGAGCCACAAGTGTGACCAAAGGTGGACAAAATATCCCAAAAAGAATCATGACATGACCCCCACCAGACTTGCTACCCCTCCCCTAACACCCCATAGACCCATACTTGTTTTAGAATATAAGCAAAGCAATATATGCCACATGGCACTGAGTTTATGTACCATATTGGATTTGATGCTGAAATCAAACTAAGTATGGTTGTATAAGTAACTCTTATTTTCTACTACAACAATGCCATAACATGACAAACTGTTACATGTTTCACTCTAGAACCTAATACACAGCACAGTTATGAGTTGAATTCAATGGAACTTCAGTCTCAAATAAGCGTTCCTAGAAGTACAGACTTAGCACAATCCCATGTGTGTTTTCTCAGCATTAAGTCCCACTTTGTTCAATGGGGAAGTGTGTACTGGATTGCAACCTTAGACAGCCAGCAGAACCGATACTTGCTCAGCTGGTTGCTAAAGCTAGTTGTTTTACCTCTCCCAGAGAACTATGGGAGTTATGCTTTTCTTTCATCCCTGAACAATGTGGGATCAGTTCCAAGCATTCTTTCTTGGGTTATAATTATTTGAAAAAGATACGAGGGAGAGTAGCATAGAGACCGCAAAGCAAGCCATCAGGAAGTGGAAACAAATTGATAATCTGCCATCCGAAATGATCAAGTTGTCAAGGATGACACTGATATAAAATCCCCAGTTATGGCAGATGAAGCACTGCAATACCGAGGGGATGAAAATGAGCCAGATTTAATTTGTCAATGTGTTGATGTTATTTTGACAAGATTTCAGTGAAATTGTCACATCTGTCGAAATTCTGTTGGAAAATTAGATGTAGCAAAGAACACCAAACACTCTTATTTTCTAGTATTGAGCATCCTGGGACTTTACTCTAGTGAGTCATCAGCTGGCAGCAAACACAAAGTGTCACAACAACACAGCAAAGATACCATCTGTTTAAGGGAGGGGATGAAACCAGAATACCATGTGGCCATGAAACCCATCAGTTCAAAACTATTTACATTACATGCTTGCATGCTATTGTTGGATCTCTTTCTTGATGTGACATCTACATGAAAATATTAAGCAATGAGAGTAGCGGTTGGCAATTATGTGTTTCACTGGAAAATGTGTTTTGCTGAAAGTTCTGCAGTGTGCATATGTGGTTCCTTTCTGGGGATTGTATATCTTTCAATGCTGCCTGGGGATTGTATGTGGGTGGGTGGGAAGGCATTTTGCTAAGGGCTAGGGCATGAGGGGTCATGTTGCCTTCTGCTAGTGGCCAAGGACACTCCTAATTGATGGGGCATAGGCCTATCAGTGATTCCCACGTTGCGTGCATATTAAGTCCAAGATCAGAGGCAGCATGCATCTGGGTACCAGTCATCAGACCATATGAGCAGAAAAGGGCATTCACCCTCATGCCCTGCTTGTGGCTTCCTATAGACATCTGGATGCCCACTGTATAAACAGGCTGTTGAACTGAAGATTTATTATTATTATTATTATTATTCCCTGCCCATCTGACTGGATTGCCCCAGCCACTCTGAGCAGCTTCCAGCATATACAGAAACATAATAAAACACCAAACATTAAAAGCTTCCCTATACAGGGCTGCTTTCTGGCGTCTTCTAAATGTTCTAAAGTTACTGATCTCTTTGACATCTGATGGGAAGGCGTTCCACAGGATGGGCACCACTACCGAGAAGGCCCTCTGCCTGGTTCTCTGTAACCTCACTTCATACAGTGAGGGAACTGCCAGAAGGCCCTTGGAGCTAGATCTCAGTGTCCAGGTTGAACGACAGGGGTGGAAATACTCCTTCAGGTATATATATAGTTGTTTTATTGATTTACGAATTGTCTTCCCCGTTGAGTCTCAAGGCAATTTGAAACCAATATAGTACAGTATGTAGGCAGTTTGCTCAAACATCTGCTGTTGTTTAAAACCACTATTTCTCCCTCTTTCCCCTCCACCCCGTTTTACTCAATTTTCTGCCATTGTTTTAAACCCCCACTTCCCCCTCTTCTCCTTTCCTTGCCTTGGCCACTATTGTTGTGCAACCTGCCTTTGCTTTTACTCCTATAACCTGCCCTAATTTCATGTAAATCGAAGATTTTGATTAGGCACTACAAATCCTTCAGTGTGGGGGCAGTATGATGGCAGCTTTACGTTTATATCTATATAGAAAGAAAGAAAGGGATAAATTGCTTCCCTTTAAAAATTAATTAGACAGGTGACATTTCTGTTGTCTTTTCAATTAATGATGTCTTATTAATCAATCAATCAATCAATCAATCAATCAATTTTATTTATATACAACCTTTATCTTTGATTTAATCCATCTGGCCTCTTATGTTCTTCTCCCATTCTTCACTGGGTGCAATCAGAGCTAGATTGTGTGCAGCTTTTTAAACCCAAGGTATTCCTCTCCGCCCTAATCAGTCAAACTCATGAATTACTTTAATGTGCTACAAATCTTAATGTTAGGTATGTTTTTTTTAAAATGATATATGTAGTATGTAGCGTCTTCCTATTTCATGTACTCTTGTATGTTCTTGCTTTCTAAGAGGCATGTAGTGCCTCCGGCGAACCTTCTCTGCATCTTCCTTTACGTTTCTGCAACATTGTCCACAAATACACACCACTCTTTAATGTCTTCGGTGTAAGTGAGGAATGATCATCTGGCTTAGAAATGAAAGTTCCTCTACCAGGAAAGAAGCTGCAGGCAATGTTAGCTTCATCACAAAGCTTGCTATGAGAAACCGGCCAAAGACAGACATCAAAGCCGGAGAAGCCCGATCTCACTGCAACTACAAGGAACAGCATCCAGCTAGGGCCCAGCAAGTGTGACCTCAATGTGGAAGCGCTCCCTAAGATCATTACATACCAGACACTGGTGTTACAGGACTAACAGCTCTATGACCATCCATGGATTTCTGGTCAGGATCACGAACAGTGTGGAAGAATGAAGCCTGACCCCCTGTTAGCTGGGGCAAAGAGTATTAGAGCTTAGCAGAAATCAGCACCTTTGGGTCAAGATGCTATGGGGCAAGGGGTGACTGTGCAAGCAACTGCAACAAAATGACACATCTGCTGTTTAGGCTTTACTCCTTCTTTCTCCTTCCTCTTCTTCATTACAGTGGTATCTTGGTTCTCGAACTTGAACAGCTTCTGATTGGCTGTAGGAGCTTCCTGCACTCAATCGGAAGCCACGGAATACGCACCGGCTTCAGAAAAACGTTCGCAGTCCGGAACACTCACTTCTGGGTTTGCGGCATTCAGGAGCTAATTTGTTTGGGAGCCAAGCTGTTTGAGAATCAAGGTACCACTGTACTCTCAACTTCTAGAGCGCTCATTTAGCAGTGAAAACACCTATCCCTAGTAACTATACCACTGAAAATGTATGTGCATGAGAACTTTGAAGCTATTGCTCAGGAGCCAAGGTAAAGGTAAAGGTAAAGGTAAAGGGACCCCTGACCATTAGGTCCAGTCGTGGCTGACTCTGGGGTTGCGGTGCTCATCTCGCTTTATTGGCCGAGGGAGTCGGCGTACAGCTTCCGGGTCATGTGGCCAGCATGACTAAGCCACTTCTGGCAAACCAGAGCAGCGCACGGAAACGCCGTTTACCTTCCCGCCAGAGCGGTACCTATTTATCTACTTGCACTTTGACGTGCTTTCGAACTGCTAGGTTGGCAGGATCAGGGACAAAGCAATGGGAGCTCACCCCGTTGCAGGGATTCGAACTGCCGACCTTCTGATCGGCAAGTCCTAGGCTCTGTGGTTTAACCCACAGCGCCACCCGCATCCCTAGGAGCCAAGGTACTGTTCTATAAATGACATTCCTGGTGTTTCTTTTTAAATTAAAAATAATCTAATCAGCCATCCAGAGTTTCATTGGGAGGAAAGGGTTAAAACTACAGCTGAGCCAAAATGCCTGTTTTGCTCACCTTATAGTAATAGTGGCCTGTTTATTTATTTATTCATATTTCTTACATTTATATACCACCTTTATCTTCCAAGAATCTCAAGATAGGGTACTTGGTTCTCTTCCACATTCCATCTACCCAACTGCCCTGTGAGGTAGATTAGGCTACGAGAGGGTGACTGGGCCAGTGAGCGTCATGGCTAAGTGGGCATTCGAACCCCGCTCTCCCAGGTCGGATCATTCAGGCTTGCCTTTGGTGACCTGGGCTATGCTAGCACAGATACTTGAGCCAATAGGGATAGCATTGGTCATACCTTTTATATCTCCTACTCATTCAAACATGACATCATCATATGGTATCAAGTATTTTCATGACTGCATAAGGACATATTTTTTCTAGCCATGATCCCATATAAAGAGCAGGTTGAAAAGCACAGGCTAGCCGGAAAGTTCAGAGACATCATGGGTGCTCAGAGCCAGAATGTAATTATTAGATGAGGTGGACTTCCAAGTACAGCTCCTCATTTGGGTGGGCTTCTTTGACAAACAGGCGCTGCAAGCAGCTTCGGGGCTCTTCCTTGACACAAATCTTGAATCTCAGTGGAATACAATCCCTATAGACCACAACACATTTTTCTACCACTGCAGTCCAACCAGCTTTCCGTCTCCACTAGCATCCCCTCTCTCTAAGGATGTGCATGTGGGAGATGAAAGCAACAGCTATCAGGCTGCACATCTGTCAGATCCTGGCCTGTGAGATGGAAACAGTAATAGAGTGTCCCACTTCTACTCTTATCTCCCTAGTGCTTGGCTCCAGGCACTTGGTAATAGCCATATTTTTAACTGGCTTCTGACTGTGAGATAGTTTTGCCTCCTTTGTGCATTGGGTGTGGCTACCAATAGCTTGGTGGTATCATTTTGGCTTCATTTTTTCCTTAAAACTCCTCCTTGCCTTACAGTAGAACAAACCCAGACATCCCCTTACACTGCTTTATCCTGTTGCTGATTGTTTGGAGCACACATTGGTTTTAATGACCAAAAACACCGTAGACTAAAAAAAATATTAAGTATTTGGATGTGGATGTGTGTTTCAGTATATGTTTCCTCAATTCAGTGAGAGAGAGAGAGAGAGAGAGAGAGAGAGAGTGTGGTCTATAGCTATTTCTCTATAATTCTATTTAGGCCATGCCTTTGGTTGCTGTCTAACTCTGTGTTACACATTAAGAATAGAATGAATTCACTTTTTAGAGGATTGATTTGCAGTGTGTTTTCTATAATCTTCCAAACCGCTGATTGACAAATATAGTAAATAAATAACAACGCCAAGTGCCACAGAAATGCAGGCGTCAAGATTGGCCATAGATAATTCTTTCAGTTACACTATCTGGATTTTGTAAGACAAATTCTAATGAACCGTGAATATCATATGTTGAGTCTTTTCAAATGCTGTCATTGAAAATGATTTCAAATCATAGGCAGTATTAGCTGTCAGGATACACGGACACACACACACAAATGTATTCTACATAAATCAGAAGGGACCTCATGAATTAACAGTAATGCCTATCTAGGCAGCTGTTTTGTCTGTGTGACTAATGTTTAGATTGCTTCCCTATGCTTTTGCCCTTTTTTCTATAGTAAACTGAAATGTAAGTGCTTTCTGCAGGGATAAATGAGTTCATTCATCAGCAGAAAGCAAGAGGGGAATAATAGCTGCTTGAAAATAATAATCAATAACTTATTTACTGTGGTGTTCCTTCACAATGAAATGGATAATTTTAACCAAAAAAAACAAAAAACAAAAAAAACCCTCCACTTTTCTGTACTGTATGACATGACAACCAGGCTTCCTCTGTCACTGTTATCATATTTAAATAGCTTTCTTACTTATCTAAGGGAACATTTTCAAGATCACTTAGCATGAATTAGCTACTGTTGAACCCTTTAAATATCCTGTCATTTCCACAATCATGATGGCAAACTGGTGGGTGTTATTTTGCCTTTTGATGTTTGTTAATGGCTGAAGGAGGGTTTTTAACCTATGTTGCTGTTGTAAATAAAAATATGCCCTTTTCCCTTATGGGGTATCCAAGAGCCCATATAGAGTCCTTACATAGGTTCCCTATTGGTAGGAGAAAATAACAGAGGCCAACCAGAGAATATTGAGAACCAAGGCAGCTAGTAAGCCTGATCTTTATTGATCTGTTGCAACAGGGTGCTCCCCTCACACGCAGGAGAGGAAGAGGCCCCCCCCAAAATGCTGTGCAAGGGCTTATAAAGACTTTTGAAATTCCCATTCTCTAGATCAAGACCACCCCCAGAAACATTATGCATACATCACAGAAGGGGTGTAACCTAAGACCACCCCTCAGATACATCCCACCTACATCACAGAAATTTAAATGTTGTTTTTCTCCTGTCACAGTTTATCTCCTGTCTGGCAAGTTACTTGATTGGATTGCCTGGGGAGCCTGGCCATTCTTTTGTAGTGGTAAAATACTTATTTCCTGGGCCAGGTCACAGGCTCACACCTTATTCAAACAGACATATCCTTGAGACAGGATTTGTGAGGAAAGAGACAATGGGGAGGCTTTTCCAGTTTAACCTTGCAGAGAAAGGATTTGGTCAGTTTAGGAATCAAAATGGTTGCAGGCTGGTCTTCCTGTGTTGATCTATGTATGTGCAGTTATGAACATTACCATATATCTAAGACCATAAAATTCCTATCACATTGCCACACTGGGATCATTCAAGAGGAAGGGCAAGATACAAGTCAACATCATAGTAAGAAAAGCAACAACAACAAGCCTGAGGGTGTGGCGATTATTTCAATTAACTAATGCAGATTAGAAGGATGCATCCTTGTGCATAAATTTGTCCATATATATATTGTGTGACTCTTAGCCATTCATATAAATAAGCCTGTATAAGATACATGTGTACCTCAAACTCTCCTTGACTTGCCATAGACAGAAATTGAAGTAGCATGAATGAAATTAAAAGTTGACCACGGGTGCTCAGATGGTGGGGACTGGCTGTAGCTCAGTAGCATAACTCATGAGTTGCATGCAAAAATCCCAAGGTTCAATTTCTGCTAATTTCCCAGGTAGAGCTGGGAAAGATTCAAGCCTGATACCAGCCACTGCCAGTTAGCATAGTTAACACCAAGACAGTGATTTTATTCACTACAAGGTGGTTTTCTGTTTCTATTAAACCAGTGCAATGGCACATATTGTGGCACATTTCTAGCAGAGGGATCTTTATACTTCATTTTGTGGATGCCACTGCGGAGTTCCATCAGATCAGGCTAAAATAGAAAGAGGCAATGGAAGACAGCTCTGGAGCGCAATACCTCAAGGACCACATTTTTCAATGTGAACCTACAGAGGGGATCGCAGAGGTGTTTAGGCTAGTCCTACCTACTGCCATTCCCACTGACCATTGTCATGTTCCCTTGCTGGGTATCTACTTGATGTTCATTTGGAAAAAGTGTCTCCACACGTACAGATGTATGCATAGAAAACTCCTACTTGAGAGAAGGGATCCTGATTGGCTAGAATCCTCACCTGATGTGTAGGAACAATCCATGCACATCTCTGTTTGCATGGAGAACACTTTCTGGTGGATATCAAATGCATGTTTATCAGGGCGGCAGTATGGCAGTGGTGCATGCAGGACTTTTTTGCAGGTAGACGCCATTACCATTACAAGGTGAGTTCTGGCACCTCTTTTTCTAGAAAAATAGCACTGGGTGTGTGGTGGCAGCAGTAGCTGGCAAGGCTAGGGAAAAATGGCTAACATGATGGGAGATATGGATGATCAGATCTTCTGAGGTTTTTAACCTTTCATCAGATCATGTCCACAGCGTTGAGTCACATCAAGGCCACAGCAATGGGGAAAGGAGCCAAGCTTATCTCTGGGTGCCACTTTCCTGATCTAAACTGCCCATCCCACCCCAATTATATTTGCCCCACAAGAGAAAACTATAAATACAGGACATGCAACTTGACCCCTTCTGCTGCAATGACCCAGAGACGCAGGCATAGCACATAAAAGTCTTCTTACAGGGAAACTTGTATATTTTGTTCATTATGGTAGATGCTTCCTGACTGCGCTTCATTTGCTGTTGAAATTCTAGTCCCATAAAGTGGCTGTCCTACTACTTTGGCAATAAATCTTACTTTGGGGAAAGGTCTGGGGGAAACTGTTATTGTTAAAAAATAATGCTCTCTCCAAGATCTAGTTAATTTGGGTTTTGGCCATAATGGCGTAACTAATGATTTACTGTATTGCATCTTACTCTAAATTTACCTGAAATATGTCCTTATTATCAGTAAAATACCCCACAAGCATCGACAGAGAGCCCAATCAAACCTGAAATAATGAGGAGGCTCAAATTAAGCAGGCGATTTAAATTGAAACAGAACGAAGGAAATTGAAATGCTACAGATAGCCACATGTGATCTGACCTTCTGCTGCCCAGCACTACGTGTTCTGACTGCATTTCTCGGCAAAACTAAAATCAACACCTCCATTTGGTGCCTATCAAAGTAATTCTGCTAAGGACTGGTAGCTCCCCTGCCTTTTTCCTTTTACACATTATGGGTTTACTAAGCATGTCCTCTACCCAAGGTAAGAACGAAGGGATGATAGATGGCGTGACATTTTCATTATATGACAAGCATGTGAAAAGCTAAGTAACCATCTGAAAGGCTGCAATTTTCTCTATTTTCAGTAAGATTTTGCAAGACCTCTCTCAGAAGGAAAAGGTTTACTGCTATGCTTCTTTCTGTCTGGGAAAGATCAGAATCTGTATACACCATTTTATCTGTATGCCACCTTTCCATAGTTAAAACCATGCTCATGGCAGCTTACAACACGAAAAGAAACACACATAATTACAAAAGTAGTCATGGACAATAAATTAAGCATAAAGAAGTATACAACCAAATTGAAACAATCCTTAGTCATTCAGGCTCAGTGGTAGACGTACATTTTGGGGACCCTGCAGCTGGAACTGATATGGGGGCAGCTTTGCAACCAGCGACAAAGTAGGGGTAACCACTCTTATTATCTTCAATGGGGTTGTTCCATGACAGAACTCCACATTTATTTATTTTTAAATAGCTACTACATCTCAGATTTTGATTAAAATTGCTGTTCTGGATTATCTCACATGTCAAAGTCACTGGTGTGAACAACAAAAAAAAAACCAAACCCCTATCCCTAGTTTTTGAGTTATAGGGTGATGAAAATTAGAGAAATGCACAATATATTTTTAAAACAAAATTTGGAAGCAAGGTGGACTAAAGTCACTTCTGGGACCTTTCTGGGCCCTGAAACTTAAGCTTAATTCGTTTCATAGCACTATTTGACTTCAAAATCCTAACTGCGTACAGTGGCTTCATATAGATGTTAAAAATCAGTGAAGACAAGATTGCACCCTGTGGTGCACTACATCACAAATATCATGGAGCCAAAACACAAATTCCCAGTGCACATGACCCTGTAAGTAGGAGTGGAACCACTGTAAAACAATGCGCTCCCATCTCACAGAGCTGCTGAGGAAGATACCACAGTAAATGTTACCCAAAGCTGCTGAGAGATTGAGAAGCAGAGTCACACTCACCCAGTCACTCTCTCAATACCAGTCATCATGGTGATTCAGTTCCCAAACCGCACCCAAACCCAGATCAAAATGGATCCAAGTGTTTAGTACCCTTCAGGAACACCTGCAATTGTTTGGCTCCCACCCTCTCAACCACCTTATGCAACTGGGCACTATTGTCCAGGGTGGGCTTCCTCACGGGTGGGCAGCAGGCACCAATCCATTGTGTAAAGACACATTCGCCACACTCTGGACCTGTTTGGCGAAGACCTCCTAAGTGGCTTCCACCAGTTGTGACATGATGCATCCAGATGTTCATGGCTCTGCTGTACTTCAGAATTGTGTCCAAGTGAAGGATGCAGTTCTTGGGTCCAAGCCACAGAGAGTCACTGAAAATCACTCCAGGGCATGGCAAGAAGAAAGGTGTGTTGTTTTCATACTATGGTTTCACATACTGAGCTAACAGAATTAGTAGTTGTGAGGAGACACGAGTGGAAGGGTGTACAGGGAGGCTTGCTGTGTGACTGACATCAACTAACCTTGAAGGCTAAAGATAATAGGATGATGTAGCATGCCAGACCCAGAACTAACACAGTAAAGAGGGAACTAATTACAAGGCATGTGGGGAATTTACTTAACACCGTGTATAGAAAAAGAAAAAACGTGAGGGGTTCTGCAACATATAACACTGGATGGGTGTGGCTGCCCTGAATAGTCCCGGACTTTTTCCTGGAGGAGTGAATTGTCCAGAACTTCCCAATGAATAACAGAGGGTTTATAGGTTCTGGGCTTACATTGAACCTAAACAAAAACCCATACTAGATGGAAAACAGTGAATAATCACACAGTTGTGATGGGAATCTCATGCCTACCACAAAAAACAGTGGCCTCAACTCCGTTCCTTTCCTTCTACCCTGTAAAATCTGGTAAATGAAAATGCAAGCGTCGTGTGACATCAATGTGCTCTGAATTTCCATGCATCTGTTCCACTTCATTGGCTACTACTCATTTATTTCAACATATAGAACAATGTAGGCAATAAATTATTTGATAACTAATATGATACAATAAAACATTTACTAGCAACCACCACCATAAATGATAGCAGATAAAAAAGAGCAAGGCAGACTGAGGGATTATATAAATTAAAATACCTGGTTAAATAATAGCATCAAACCCTGTCACTGAAAAGACTGTAAAGTTGGTGCCAAACTTACCCTTTAGCAAGCGTGTCTCAAAGTTGAGGTGCCACCATTGGGAAACCCCCTTCCTCATTTTTTCATATGTGGTGAGATTGCAAAATTGTTAAGAAGTATTGGGAAAGGCTGAAGAAGCAACCCTCATTTTTGCATAGCCACCTTGGCTTCTGCTGCCATAATGATCATTTAACACCTAGGCTTGTGTATATGTGGGTGGGTGTGCTCAAAAGATATCTAGCTCTCTTCTAGGACATTTCCACCATTCTTCACTTTCGCAGTCTTCCAAATCACCAAGCAGTGTCATGGTGGGACAGTGACTTTTGGTTTGTCAGATATTATTGCAGGGATCCTAATAGAAGTGTACTTCATTGAATTCAAATGCAAAAGTAAATTAAACCCAACTTGCAGCCCCTTCCCCTGTCCTGTGCACAAAGTGGCTGACAAAATGGTTCAACTATTTTGAAAGCAAAATTAACTGCATTATGTAACATTTTTTTTAAAAAAAAAGTAAAAAAAAAGTGACTGAATGAATAATGTTGGGCTATAGGCCAATGCATACAACATCAGGTTATGTGACCAGTGCAGTATTTCTTGCTATAACATTTTTATTTGCCATCTTCCTACAAACTCGCCATTTACGAGGAAGTATCTCAGCATCCTTACTGACATTTTATGACTTCCTTTGGATATAATTTTGTTAGCTAAAATTTAATGAGGTACCACCTGCTGAAAGTAAGGCTTCATCATTCATTAAGAAAGTTGCGTGCTTTTCAAAACTTTACTAAATCAACCTCCAAAGATTCTTTTCCCCCAGTATTTATTTCTAGTGCTGCAAATAAAAGCAAGCAAACATAGGATCCTTCCTTAGACCACATGAGGCCACTGAGCCCAGTGGCGTCGCAACGGGGGGTTCGCCCCGTGTTCCACGTCTGCAGGGGTGACAAGAAGTCACCCCGCGGGGGCCCGGGGAGGCGTGAGCAGCCATTGCGCTGCCACAGCCGCATGTGGAGGATCCTCCGTTCGTGGCTGCAGCCGCGAGCAGAGGATCCCGGCGCTGGTGGCAAACCGCTAAGTACAGCACATGTGAGGCATCGCACACATGCGCTGTACATAGCGATGCCGCACATGCGCTTGTTAGGATATAGTTCCGCTCCTCCTTAAAAGGGAACAGGCATGACTATTGTATGTCACATGCCTGTTTACTTCCAGCACTTGCTGGGAACTTCCATTTGTATATAGCTTTTGTGTTTCTGCTGTTATGCTGGAGACAAAGGGAAGCAGACATGTTTTCTTCTGTTCCTGAACTATGCTGAATAAAATGCTGTAAATATGCTTACACATTCTCTGTCCGCCTCTTCTGCTGTGAGAAGATTTACGCACTCTGCTGATAGAGCGTGCACGGATCTCTAAACGTATCTGAGGCTCGTGTCGCTAATTGATGCTGTTCCAAGGGAGACCGGCTGCTGGCAGGTGGCTGGAGCCAGCTGGGGGCCTGCCTGATGCCTACCTGATGCCCCCGTCTTCCCAGCAGTATCCCAACAGAGCTGTTTGCTGCCGGTGGCACTCCAGAACCATATGGACGGTGCCGGAATCCCTCTGTCGCCACTACTGCTGTGAACGGAGCATCCTCTGTTTGCGGGTACAGCCACAAGCAGAGGATCCTGGCACCGTCCATACGGTGCTGGAGCGGTGCTAGAGGCAAACTGCTATGTACAGAGCATGTGCGGTGTCACTACTTATGGCACATGCACCGTACATAGCGACGCTGCACATGTGCCCTATGTAGTGACACCCGCTCCAGGTGTCATGACGCCTTCCTTCACCCCTGACTGAGCCTGTCAGCTCAGTACTTTTTTCATTGACCGCCAGTGGCTCTTGAGGGTTTTGGACAGAAGTCTGATCCAGCTTTGCCTGGAGATTCCTGGGAATTGAAACCTAGGCATTGGGTAAGCCTTAGTCTTGGCTGGAGGGGAGGCCTTCACCTGTCCCTCCTTGGTTAAGAGTATCCCATTAAAAGGATTTCTGAGGAGTTGCCCCAGGCATTCTGGGCTGCTCACAACAACAACAACAAAATTTATATTAAAAAACACAATAAAACATCAACCATTAAAAACTTCCCTTCAGGTATCTTCTAAAAGTCAAATAGTTATTTATCTGTTTGACATCTGATGGGAGGGCATTCCACAGGGTGGGCGCCACTACCAAGAAGGCCCCTGTAGCTTCATGTCTCACAGTGAGGGAAGTTTCAGAAGGCCCTCAGAGCTGAATCTCAGTTTCCAAGATGGACGATGAAGGTGGAGGTATATGCATGTGATATGCATGCAATATTATATGCATTACAATGCCTATATGTGGGAAGTGTTCATAATTTTAACAGAAGCAGCTGAGATAAGAAAGCAAGACAGAAATGAGAAGGGGGGAAATTGTGCACAAATTCTGTCTCTAGATATGCCTCTCTATACCTGTGCCTCATTTTTCTTGTTTCAGTCCCAACGGACCCATTCAGAGACAAGAGATGATGCAACACTTTGTTCTTTGTCAGTATACAGAAAAGCCCATCCAGTAATAAAGATGTACACTTAGCTTTCTCAGAGGAACCCCTATTTCAAAAACAGTGACTTGCAGGTGGGAACTGAGGTTATTTTCGAAGAGCCAATGCAATCATAAAATGAAATAGTGCAGAAATCTGGTGACTGGGTTTGTGTGTGTGTTTTGGAAAGAAGTCACTGTCCTGTGTAATTTACAAGAGGAAATAAATCACTGAGACAGAAAACATATGCAATGGCTAAACATGGGGAACTTGTCACATCAGTTCAGTGTCAATCTGCTTCTATCTAGTTAAAGCAGACTTCTGATGCACCCGTCCACATGCTCTTTTTCTTTCTTTTTTTGAATAAGGCTTTTAACCCATTTTTAAGACTCTGCCCCTTGCCCCAGATCCACAATGTTTTTAGTACAGAAACAACAAGGGTGGCTGGTACCCACTGAGCTTCATAAGGCAGAAGGCAGGTTACTCAAAGGTAGCTTGAGCCAGAACCAATGACAAGCAGAGCCAATTACTGTATTTTTTGCTCTATAAGACTCACTTTTTCCCTCCTAAAAAGTAAGGGGAAATGTGTGTGCATCTTATGGAGCGAATGCAGGCTGCCCAGCTATCCCAGAAGCCAGAACAGCAAGAGGGATTGCTGCTTTTGCTGTGCAGCGATCCCTCTTGTTGTTCTGGCTTCTGAGATTCAGAATATTTTTTTTCTTGTTTCCCTCCTCCAAAAACTAGGTGCGTCTTATGGTCTGGTGCATCTTATAGAGTGAAAAATATGGTAAATCCAGTTTTGCTTCTGCTGAGTTCTATTATGGCAACAGTGAGACTAAGCAGGAGCGAACTGACTGGCAGTGCCACCCCCTGGACTGAAGGCAGACAGGTGGGCTTAGCTAAGGGGGGTCAGACCAAGGTTGGTGGGGCAGTGGCCCTTCATTAGCCAGCCTCCACTGAGAAACAAGACTTGAGGTGTGAAGGGCAGGGTGGGGGCACCCATTTCCCTCCCAATTTCCCCCACCTCATTTTTTTCAGGGACCACCCCTCAAATAAAATAGAAAAAGGCGCCTTGCCAATTTTTCTGACTTTTTCTTTTTTTAGGGGGGGGGGTCCGCATCTCTAAGCAGGATTCATCGTATATATATTAAATACAGTGGTACCTCGGGTTACATACGCTTCAGGTTACAGACTTTGCTAACCCAAGAAATAGTACCTTGGGTTAAGAACTTTGCTTCAGGATGAGAACAGAAATCACGTGGTGGCGGCGCAGCGGAAGCAGGAGGCCCCATTAGCTAAAGTGGTACCTCAGGTTAAGAACAGTTTCAGGTTAAGAACAGACCTCCAGAACAAATTAAGTTCTTAACCCGAGGTACCACTGTAATGGCTAAAACAACTAGCTACCACCTAGACTAGATATGTTCTGAAGTCATCAGGCTGCCCCATCTTTAGATTATGGATGTAATATCTTTAAGCATCATTTGGCTATTAACACCCAGTGTCCGGCTGCTGCCAATGATTCCCAGCCAGTTGCCCAGGAACGTACAAAGACAAGGAAATGTTTCTTACCGTCTGCTTTTTATTCAGTATTTACAGAGAGAGGCTATAGAACCCAGCCTCTTGGGCAGGGGTCAGCAAACTTTTTCAGCAGGGGGGCCGGTCCACTGTCCCTCAGACCTTGTTGGGGGCCGGACTATATTTTGGAAAAAAATAATGAACGAATTCCTATGCCCCACAAATAACCCAGAGATGCATTTTAAATAAAAGCACACATTCTACTCATGTAAAAACACACTGATTCCTGGACCGTCCGCAGGCCGGATTTAGAAGGCGATTGGGCCGGATCTGGCCCCCAGGCCTTAGTTTGCCTACCCATGCTCTCGTATAATGGCGTTGTCCCAAGTCAATCTCCACCCCCATCTCTCCCGCTTCCTCATTTATCATTCTCATCGTCTCCTTTACGGGCACTGCTACGTGCCCTCTGTCTTTGAGCTCTTTGCTCTCCTACTTTCAAGGCTCGCCGGGTTCTGGGAGATGGAGGGTCTGGAATGCTTTCTAAAGACACTGTGTCCATCAGCTGTCGCCCTCCTGGTGCTTCCTCTTCCTCCTCCTCCTCTCCCATTATTTCCCAACTTTTCCCCTCATCTGCCTCTGAGCTGTGACCTCCCTCAAACCCCTGTTGTAATTCTAAACTGTCTTCCTCTTCCTCCTCCCTAGAAGGGTCAAGCTGGGGAGGCGGTCTCCGCCATTTCTCCTCTGCCCAGTCCCTGACAACTAGTATGTTTCTGCTATCATAGGAGTGACTACTTCTGGCAAACTATGTTATGACTCCTCCCTGTTTATCCTGCAACGTTCAGTCTTCATAAACTCTGCAGTTGTGTGTCGAGGTCCCCAAGCCACACCTCAAATAACTCACAACTCACACATAATTTTTTGTTTGGGTTTTTGGCATAATTTTGGCCAGAACTTTATTAAAATACAATTTTTATGAGTGGTTGCTTAGGCATTGGTTAAGACTATCTGTCCCCCCCGCCTGGGGACAGAACTGACATACGAACTCCATCAGATACCAGTAAGGGAAAACAATATTGGGGAGCAATGGAGCTGAGTCACAGGCCCTCAGCGCTCACCCGCATGCTTCGTGGGGCTTGCCGGCCCTAGCCCCTCTCCAGGGATTCGGACGAAATCGCAGCAAGCCCCTGGATTCCTTTAACGGAATTCCCTTCCACAGCAGCATTGGAGGGGCAGGCACAGCCAATCCTTACCCCTCCACCAACCAATTGATTACCAATGCCTAACCGCCAACCTTACAAGTTGTGATGATTTGCTACGCAGTAGGCAAAAACCAAATGGCACAGCCAATCAGCCAGATGGACAAAATTCCTACCAGGCCCCTGCCCCAACAGCAGATGACCCCATGACAGGCATAGCAAGGTCAAGCAAAACCTTCCGAACTCAGGGCGGGCGGGTGGGTGATTCAGCTCATGCAGCGAAAGAGAAAGCATCAAGCTGCGTGCTCTGAATTTAAACAGTTCGGTCCCTCCCACCAAATTTGCAACAAGTAAATTCCCCCAGCAACACAGCCATCCAATTAAATGCCAGGGTGATAGTTATCACCCTATCTGGCAACAGAGGGGTGACTCAGTGTACCCAGTGGCGTAGCGTGGGTTGTCAGCACCCGGGGCAAGGCAAGTAATTTACGCCCCCTAACCCATGGATTTGCGCCCCCTAACCTGTGGATTTGCACCCCCTAACCCTAACCCCCAGATGTTGCGCCCGGTGCGGCCGGCCCCCACTGCACCCCCCACGCTACGCTACTGAGTGTACCCCACCGCAACACGTGCTCTCATTTATGGAGAACACACTTTTTCTTAGCTCCCTTCCGAGCAGGCAAGGTTTGACACATGTTCCAGTGGCTTGGAGTCATCAACAAAACCTGTTTGCATCATTAGGTGCCGGGACATGAGCAAATATTTTAGGGCACTTTTTGCCGGAGGCAAATGTGGATCTTAAATTGGTAAATACTAAGTCACGAGACATTTAATGATGTGCATGCATGTGCAAATCTCTCTCGGGATGCTACCCAATCAATCTGGTGACTGTGTTCTCCCAAAACTTGCTCCCGTTTCAGCAGAAAGAACACAGTAACTGTGTCTCTTGAACAGTCTCCTACTCCCAGTTGACTTGCTTATGATTTTAGGACTTCAATACACTGAGATAAATAAATAAACCATTTTCATTTTGCTTTTTCCCCTTCATTGAAATGCCTCCTGAGCAGCTCAGTGTTGCAAACCAATATCTCAGCAGTCAGAAAACTTAATTAAAATTTCATAAAATAACTATAATTATCCTAGCTTAGTAATAAGAAACCTTAGTTATCACACAAATTACTCCTTTGGTTTGTCAAACAAGCACTTTATTTGGGTAACTAAATATACTGAGTTTCCTCTCTTTTTGTCTTGCAGGGGGCTACTGTGTACTTTTAGCTGACACTCAATGTTAGAGCTTGCATTCCTTGTCTATACAAGGCTAATATTTCTTTGCTGAATGTGCACTGTATTGACATTAGGCTGATTTATCCCCGAAAGCGTGCATGGGTGAATTTCATTTTAAAGCTGGCTCCCCAAAGCATTTATTTATCTTGCAATGTTGCGAAGTGCACTACCAGTCCATTTAAACGGAGTATATTAGGTGACTATCCTTTCGGCAATAATTTATAAGCTTCTCCTACCATTTTTAAGCTATGTTGAGTCTCTGCTGTCAGTAGCAATGCCCCTGAAACCGACTGAGGACAGGAGGAGTAAAAATCCACAACAGGGCAGGTTGTTACTTCCGCTGAATTTACACATCATCAAATATTGTCCCTGCAGCCCAGGAGTTCTTGAAGCTGAATAATTTAAGCGTGCAGTTCTAGATTCAGAATGGGTTTATAAAATGACAGCAAAGAACAGTGCCTTTTTTTTTACAAGCATGAAACAGATCCAAAATACTATGAGTGCCATTTTCAATCAATCAATCAATCAATCAATCAATCAATTTAAAGACCTGTTAACCTTATGGCTCTTCAATATTGTACTGTATACTACGCGTCTGCTCTCTATCACACATGTATGTAAGCACCTAAAAGAAAAAAACAAATCTGCTCATTTCATTAACTGCAAATAATATATTGGGCCTGTCTTGCTTCACTAACATTAGAAGGTCATAAAAAGGTTGTGCTTATTGATTGTAACCTTCTAGTCCTCTGAAGCAGGATTTTCTTGAAAGCTTTGGTTTTGCATTATATGCTTTGATAATTATCCGTATTACAGGAACAATGCTAAAAGGTTGAATTGTACATTTGAATTGTATTTGTTCATTGACAGGGATTTGATGGAACTTTATTTACACAACCTTTCAGATATATTGCATTTTTGTATATAATAAAATAAAAAAGTATTGTTTATGAAAGCTCATGCAATAGCAAGAGATTATTTTAAGGTGCCACAGAACTCTTTGGCCCCGATCACACAAATCGTGCATGTCACAGCATGCGTATTTGTACCTGAGTATTTGCACATGCCAAATATGTGCGTGCATATGGTTATGGTCGTTGACATTACCCGTCGCCATTAGCAAGCGAAAGGGAAATTGGAGACTTGCGAAACAAGCAAGCAATGGAAAAATCTGACACCACCAATCATCTGTTTGATAGTGCACATGTAGTCCTAAGGAAATCAGATTATCCTCCACCACGGCCAGGGCCTTCTCAGTGATGGCTCCAACCTGGTGGAATGCTCTGTCCCATGAGACCAGGGCCCTGCAGGATTTAACTTCCTTCCACAGGGCCTGTAAGACAGAGCTATTCCATCCGGCTTTCAATTTGAACTTAGCCTGATCTTTTATTCCCTTTCCTTCCCTCCCCTTCCCCTTTTTATGAAGATTGCCCACTGGGATCCTACAGCTAATTCTCCCCTGCTCTCCTCGCTGGCCCAAATAGGACTAATTTAGCCAGCTAGCCCTGGTGATCATCTAATGTTTATTGGATGGATTTCCCCCCTAAATTGATTTTTGAATTCTGAATTTATTGTTATCCACGTTTTATACTGTATTTTATGCTGTTTTTTGTTGTATCAAATAAGTGTTTTAAAATTGTTGTTCCCCTGAACCGGGAAGGGCGGAGCATAAAGAAAAATTTACTATTATTATTATTAGTCTTAACACAGTGAGTTCTAATGAGGTACAAAGATGCACACAGTAAGCTTTTACAAGCATGGTGGCTAATGCAACAGAGGATTTGTGCCCAAGAGACTACTCTGTATGGATCCTTGCAGGATTGTATAATAATTTTGGTACCATATGGAAGTTGCATATGGATGCTCTACAACAGATATCCCATCTACGTTTCCGAGGACAATTCAAAGTGTTGGTGCTGACCTTTAAAGCCCTAAACGGCCTCGGTCCAGTATACCTGAAGGAGCGTCTCCACCCCCATCGTTCTGCCCGGACGCTGAGGTCCAGCACCGAGGGCCTTCTGGCGGTTCCCTCATTGCGAGAAGCCAAGTTACAGGGAACCAGGCAGAGGGCCTTCTCGGTAGTGGCACCCGCACTGTGGAACGCCCTCCCACCAGATGTCAAAGAGAACAACAACTACCAGACTTTTAGAAGACATCTGAAGGCAGCCCTGTTTAGGGAAGCTTTTAATGTTTGATGTATCACAGTATTTTAATATTCTTTTGGAAGCCGCCCAGAGTGGCTGGGGAAACCCAGCCAGATGGGCGGGGTATAAATAATAAATTATTATTATTATTATTATTATTATTATTATTATTATTATTATTATTATTATCTATGGATTCTAATAGATCATGGGTTTCCGACAAGATGCTCACGAGCACACAGAGCTCACAGGGTTCCACACACACACACACACACACACACACACACAAACACTCCCTGACTGAAATTAGGCTTGAAAAAGGCCTTCTTTAGTCAACAGGCAGCCTTGTTAAAACCTACCTGTGGCACAATCGTGATTTCAGCAAGAGAAGGGAGAGCAGCATCACTCAAGTGGAGCTCAAACCAGTTTCCCTGGTTTGCAAATGTGCCTGTGCACCCAAAAAGGTTGGCGACAGGAGTGGAGGAAGGGGGGTGCAGTGGGGGCAGGCCCCATGGGTGTCACCACTGAAGGGGGTGACAAAATGCCGGGCAGCACTCACCGCGGGGCCTGCAGCGTGCCCGAGCCACGCGTCTCTCCTGGAAGTGACGCAGTGGCTTGGGCCCCAAATGGTCCGCCCACCGCCTCCCCTTCAGCTGTAGGGCAGTTGAGTGGGCAGGCAGACTCCTTGGAAGCCCCGTGGAGTGTCCTGCCCCAGCTTGCCCTGCCCCACGGCTGGCTGGCCCCACCCTTGAGTGTAGGGCACACGTGCTGCCCCAAGTGCCTGATTAGCTTACTCCGCTTCAGGTTGTAAAAGTAAAGGTAAAGGGACTCCTGACCATTAGGTCCAGTCGTGGCACTCATCTCGCTTTATTGGCCGAGGGAGCCAGCGTACAGCTTCTGGGTCATGTGGCCAGCATGCCAAAGCCACTCCGTTTACCTTCCTGCCGGAGCAGTACCTATTTATCTACTTGCACTTTGACGGGCTTTTGAACTGCTAGGTTGGCAGGAGCAGGGACCGAGCAACGAGAGCTCACCCCCTCGCGGGAATTCAAACCGCTGACCTTCTGATCGGCAAGACCTAGGCTCTGTGGTTTAACCCACAGCGCCACCCTTGAAATAGATGCTCAGATTCAATATAAGAGCAGCTTTGAAGGCTCAGCAGTACCTGGGAAGAGTAAGTGCCTTGCATTTCCTGCTTTTACTCTGTTGCATACAGCAAATCTCACAACTTTCCCCTTGGAAAGGTGAGCTCCCTGAACTGGGAGTTGCTGCATCTCTCTAACAGGGTGAGATGTAAATGTGTTTAACATCGGGCATGGAAGTCTGTAGCAATCTGGGTGTGGGAACGCGCTTGCTTTGGAATATCTGTAGCTGCTTCTTAATAGGTAGGCTGGTATACAATTCTCGCATATGGTAAACACAAGGGGAAAGGCTGTATGTGTTACCCAAGTAGGAAATGCTGAGTGATACGAACATAGGCATTAAGTGTTAAAAATACTGGCTTAAACTGCAATATTATAAAAGGTTTAAAAACTGAGTTTCGTTTTATTTGGCCCTTCCCTTCACATAGCAATTCAGAAGGTCTGTTCTGTAGCAATTATGCTGGGAATCATTTTTATATAAAAGGAAAATTATCTCTCTCAAGATCGTAGCAAGCACATAGTTCATTTTCTCTTTCCCCTTTCAACCTCTTCCACTTTCTCAGTACATTTTAATCCAGACTTTGAGAACCTATGTTTGACACCCGCATTATGTGAATGCATGAATTTTAGGCAGCAGTGATCACAATGACTAAGAAGAAGCTATACTTTAATGGTACTTTGAAAACGGCACACATTCTTCATAATATATTGAAGGGTTTTCATAGATTCATAACACAGAATAAAATTAAAAGGTATCACTTGCGTTTCATACAATGTCACCCAAGATTTCAGACTGTACATTTTATGTTCCTACTTATTAAATAGATAAATAAAGACATAAATTAGATACCCTGCTTTTATGTCCTTTCTCACTACATGAATATGGGAAGATAAGTACAGGGGAGTTCAAACACACATATTTGTTTGAAACAGTTATGCTAACAAAAATTATATGTCTATGGTGAGTTCTCCATTCCTCCCACAGTAATGTAGAAGAGAACTGCTTGCATAATTATTTAGTTGATTATCCTTTTGAATGTTGATCTATTGTAGAAGAGTATTTCATTGGGATGAACAGAAATACACTTATACACACTTACCTGAGAGTGTGTCCTATTGAACTCAATGGAACTTATTTCCAAGTAGACATACATAGGGATGCACTGAAAGATTGGCATGGGATGCCACCATAAGTTATCCACCATCGTATATCAATATACCATGCTCCATTGCAATGCTTACATCATATGAAGAATCTACATGTCTGGTCCAGCAAGAGCACATGATGGGAGCATAGAAACTTGGGGAAATGTGGTGACAATCTGCAGTGTAAGTAAGTACAACGGGGGCATTCCACTTCTCCCTATCCCAGGCACATCCCACACCGTCCCCAAATCTGCTCCAGAGGGTTGGGGGGAAAGAGATGTAAGGGGCATGATGGGGAAGGAGAGGGAGCAAATGTTCCATTGCACAAGGACCATCTTGCTTGTGAGCCCTTGAAGACCTGCTCCCTGCCTTGCGGGCCTTTTTCCACCTAGCCTGGGAGGACAGGGCCTTGACTGACCAGAATATTGGGCTGGGGAGTTTAAGGAGTTTTTTTTTTTTAAGAGGGGGGATTTGTTGCTGTCCTTTAACTTTATTTATTTTGGATCTTCTTATTTATGTGGAAATCGTTCACTTTTGATATTTATTTGTTGTTTATGACTTCTTTCATTACGTTTGTAGTTAGGTAAATTTTAAATGTTGTAAGCTGTCTTGAGCATGATTATAACTTTAGAAAGGCAGCATACGAATAAAATGATTAATTTCTTCTTGTGCTGATAGAATGTTTGCCAAAGTGCTACAATGAATTCCACCTTCACCAATGAATTTTAATTGGTGTTTGCTTGTAAACGAAATACTGACTTCTACACAGAATTTCAATATCAGCCTCCTATCAATATCGAAATATTCGTAACACCATAAAGAAGGCATAAGTAACATCATCACTTAAGAAAACAAAATAATGATAAACATTGATTTTCTTATAGAAGAGTTACTCCAGGCAGCCATTTCCAGAACGCTATTGCCCCAGATCCATTTAGATGGTGTAAGCAATTTGTTGAGCGTATTTAGAACTTTTGGGACATGTGTATAATCTACACTTTTCCTTTGTGTGGAGCCTGCTGATTAGAATTCCTCAGAATGAAGTCAATATTTGTACAATAAATATGAAGTTGACTTTGAATTTAAAACAGGAACTGGGTCTGTCATGCGTTCTACCTTGAAATGACTAATTCTCCCTATAGGAATCTATCAGCATCTTCCAAAGCCTAAGGCTACTCTCTTTCAAAGAACACAGCGATGTAAAAATGCTGATGGAAATTAGAAGGGAGAACATGATATATGGGCTGATTCAACTGAAACACTTTTTCCGTGTAAGAATACAGGTGGAAAAAAGAGAAGATGGAAAATTCCCATTGATTTTGCATAAAAGGCTAGCAAATAGGGACATCTTCTAACTTCTAACATCTGGAAGACATTCTAACAGATCATTACTTGTTTTCTCCAGGAACATACATACCCCTCAAACCATGGGGGCAATTGCAAATGAAATCTACCTATGTCTGCCTGAGTCTTCAGTTTAAAGGACACAGGTAGACACTTGCTAAGATGCATGTACATTAGGTGAGTGCTATAGTATGACATAGGGACACGGGTGGCGCTGTGGGTTAAACCACAGAGTCCAAGACTTGCCGATCAGAAGGTCGGCGGTTCGAATCCCTGCGACAGGGTGAGCTCCTGTTGCTCTGTCCCTGCTCCTGCCAACCTAGCAGTTCGAAAGCACGTCAAAGTGCAAGTAGATAAATAGGTACCGCTCCGGCGGGAAGGTAAACGGCGTTTCCATGCGCTGCTCTGGTTCACCAGAAGCGGCTTAGTCATGCTGGCCACATGACCCAGAAGCTGTATGCCGGCTCCCTTGGCCAATAAAGCGAGATGAGCGCCGCAACCCCAGAGTCGGTCACAAATGGACCTAATGGTCAGGGGTAACTTTACCTTTACCTTTCTGGTATAACATTATATAGGGGGAACCAGTGGGGGCACGACTTTTTTATTATTACAAAAGGCCCCTTTTAAATCGTGAGAGAACTTAAGAACAAAGAGCCAGCCTAGCATAGTCGGAAGAATGCATGATCTAGAAGTAGCAAACTCAGGTTCGAATCCCAGCTCAGCCTGCTCCGATCTGGGCGACTTAAAATAAGCTGCTCTCTGCTGATCAAACTACCGTATTTTTCGCTCTATAACATGCACCTGACCATAACACACACGTAGTTTTTACAGGAGGAAAATCCGTAGGCATGCCACCCGTAGGCATTCCCTCCATAACACGCACAGACATTTCCCCTTACTTTTTAGGAGGAAAAAAGTGAGTGTTATGGTGCAAAAAATACGGTATATCATGGGGTTGTTGGAAGCTTGAAAAGCCACTGTTTGGTCATGCTTAAAGCAGACTGGGATAAGAATGTCATAAAGAAACAAACACGTTACTCACACTGAGAAATGTCTCAGTACAAAGAGAAGTCACTTCATTCTGCTCCCACTGAGAACCCAAGTTAATCTAGCCCATGCAATTGATGGGGCTTTAATTAAGCCCTCTAGTCATTCTTATACAGTGGTACCTTGGGTTAAGAGGAGGCTGTTAACTGCTCTTGCTCCATTGCCAAGGCTGCAATCCTGACCACACCTACTCAGAAGTAAGCACTACTCTACAGAACATGATCCTCAGTAGACATGGTTAGGATGGCACTGTAAGCTGGTAAATTGCCAAATTAGAAACTGCCGTGTTCTTTAAAAGCTAAAGCTGTAAAAAACAACAAAAAACAACGAGGTTGAACTTTTTATGAACTAATCCATTAATTTAGGTGGACTCAAACTAGTTTGTTTTGTAAAAGGACACATCTGAACTGGAACAACATCCTTTGGGGACACGATGCGCTTGAAACAGTTTCTTTTAAAAATGAACCTTCCAAGCAGCATTCTGAGAATAAGACAGATAACCAGCTTGAACCAATTTGACACAATACCGCCTTTCAGGGTGTTCATTGCCTGCAAAATATAAATAAACACCCCTCAAAAATCTACCCTCAATTGGATCAATATTGTGGTAATGATATGATCCACTTTTACCAACCAGAATGTTTGAACTCTGCTTTTCTTCTGAAGGTCAGACTTTTGGCTTTCTAGAAATTCAAATGTGGACCTCCATGTACGTTCATGATCTGCTGGTGACTCAGATACTTTTTGTAGTGATTGCAATCAGTCAGAGCCTGGCTGGTAGCTGAGGCTGCTTTAGCAGAGGCAAATACTCCCCCCCCCCTTTTGCAAAAAGAGAAACATACCCAAATGCTAGGATTTTATCATTTCAATGAATCAGATCATTAAATTTGAGTTATAGCCCATAAGAGTCTCAGGGAACAAAATGATGAAACGTTGGCTCCTTGCCAAAGCATTAAAACTCTTTGGGTTTATTTTTGTCTGTGAAAGTCAATGTACTCTTTATACAGCCACTTTCCCAGGTGCAATGAAAATGCAAATTGAAAACTTTGAGGCACTATTGTTAAGTGATTCTCACACTCTTTGATGGGGAAACATGCAAAAACACCCTTTTCTTAATAGAATTTATGTTGGAATAATGCACCTACCAAACATCTGGGGGGCTGAAATGGACTAAAGTTAGGAGCAGAGAACAGCTGTGTGTTTGAAATGAATCTTTTTCACTCAATGGCTGATTATTGGCAAGGCGGGAGGGAGTGCAAGGTGGCGGGGGGGACAAGTACTCCCTCTTCTTAAATTGATAAACTTGTGTGAACCATATGAGGAATGAAAACCTCTTTCATAGAATCCACCAACATCCTACTATTCTTTCATAGAATTGTAGGATTGTAGAGTTGCAAGGGAGCCCAAGGGCCATCTATTCCAACCCCCTGAAATGCAGGAATCTCAGCTAAAGCATCCATGAGAGATGTCCACCCAACTTCTGCTTAAAAACCTGCAAGGGAGTCTACAACCAAGGGAGACTGTTCCAATGTCCAACAGCTCTTACTGTCAGAAAGTTCTTCCTGACGTTTAGTCGGGATCTCCTTTCTTGTAACTTGAATGCATTGGTTCCGGTCCTAGCCTCTGGAGCAGGAGAAAACAGCCCTCGAGGTGTTTGAAGATGGATATCATATCTCCTCTCAGTCTCCTCTTTTCCAGGCTAAACATATCCAGCTTCTTCAACTGTTCCTCATAAGGCTTGGCTTCTAGACCCCTGATCTATTGTATTATGGTAGCAGATCATGGTAGGAAAGAGACTGAGCTGTGAACTCAGCCCCTGCCCATGCTACAAACTCCTTAGGCAGTCTGAGACAAGCCACTTTCTCAACCTTATCCATTTACTTGTATTTTCTCATCTGCAATCCTAAATGTGTGTCATGGGAGGGAAGAAGGTGCTCAATCTTTCTCGTGCCAGGCTCCTGCTGGCAAGGCCAAAGTCAGGGTGGTTCTTGCTCTCTCCTACATCCTTATCTGAGATTCTGCCATTGTGCCAAGGAGGTGGCATCTGATATCTTTGATGCCAGTGATCCCTATGCTATCCAGTGCTTCCAGTGTGGCCCATTGCTGCTGTTAGCTGCTGGTTCCATTGTCTTGCTTGTGTCATTTTGTATCTTATTGTTGTGGTTTTTATCATGCTTGTATTCTGTCATTACAATTCACCTTGGAAACATAGCTGAAATCTCTAAAATAAGCAAACATATTAGCATTATTGACTTGCCCGCCGAAAGAATGAAGCAGAACACTCCAAATGCCATTTGGTTCCCCTTTATCACATACACAGCCCAACAAGACAACAAGAAGAATCCCCCGACAGCATACGAATCAATCTGGCTAACCTGATTCAAAAATGCACACCCGCACGCCGCTCACACACAAAAATAATTCTCGCAACAGCCAACCAAAGACAACCCACCACACCCAACCTCTCTCACCACCAAGGAAATACAACAAGTGAATAGTAAGAGAACCTGGAGTACTGTGTCCGGTTCTGGGCACCACAGTTCAAGAAGGACACTGACAAACTGGAACGTGTCCAGAGGAGGGCAACCAAAATGGTCAAAGGCCTGGAAACGATGCCTTATGAGGAACGGCTAAGGGAGCTGGGCATGTTTAGCCTGGAGAAGAGGAGGTTAAGGGGTGATATGATAGCCATGTTCAAATATATAAAAGGATGTCACATAGAGGAGGGAGAAAGGTTGTTTTCTGCTGCTCCAGAGAAGTGGACACGGAGCAATGGATCCAAACTACAAGAAAGAAGATTCCACCTAAACATTAGGAAGAACTTCCTGACAGTAAGAGCTGTTTGACAGTGGAATCTGCTGCCAAGGAGTGTGGTGGAGTCTCCTTCTTTGGAGGTCTTTAAGCAGAGGCTTGACAACCATATGTCAGGAGTGCTCTGATGGTGTTTCCTGCTTGGCAGGGGGTTGGACTCGATGGCCCTTGTGGTCTCTTCCAACTCTATGATTCTATGATTCTATGATTCTAGGGACATTTCAACCTGTTGTTGTGGTGTGATGTGTTCCTTATGGTGTCTAACTTGTGGTCCTTTAAGTGTTTCTGGACTCCATCTCCCATCACTGCTAACCATTGGCCATGCAGTCTGGGGCTGATGAGAGTTGGAGTCCAATTACATTCAGAGGTCTGGAGTAGATGACCCTTTCAGCTCTACAATTCTATGAGTCTATGGACACCTGGAGAGTCACAAGCCATCCCTGCTTTATGATGTTAGCAGAAATAGTTGCTTGATGTGGCTTTCAGTAGGGTTTCTGCTTTTGTTTTATATTGAATTTATGTTAAGAATATTGAAGGTGAATGAAGAATATTAGATAGTAATGGACTGTCATGCTAAGTGTCGAGTTAAATTGCAGGTTAGACATTTTATAATCAGTACAGTTTTTGTCATTGGAAAAGATTGGATATATGTTGGATATTTCAGTGGATCATGCCATTTGTCAATGAGCTGCCATCATCACCTCCCCCTGTCACCCAGGAGCTTACAGTATTTCCTCTGGGGAGGTGGCTAACAGTAACACTGATGTTGAACCAGCAATGTCCTCTTCTCTGTTACCTAGGACACAGAGATATCAGCATTGGCATGAACAAATCTCTCAATGTCAACCCACTCAAGGGAATGCCCAGTTGCTTGCCAAGTCTTGAGACTCTACTCACTTGCCATACTAAACCCATGCCTGCACCACTCCTCAAAAGGAAGATGAAGTGGGCATGTTGCTTGTTGGATCAATACCCTAGCTTACCCTAAGTCACCCATTTTACCATTCATGCACCGGCTCATTCCTGTAACCTGTAACTTTCCTTATGTTCCTCTTTAGCCTGCATTTTGACACTTGAGCTGTTCAGTAGGATCCCCCTATCATTGTGATTGTAACTTGTTTTCAGCTGGTTTTGATGCTGAATTTTGAATTGCTGTGATGTATTGTTGTGCCAAAGAAACCTCATTGAATCAGTAGGCAATGTGGCAGGCGAAATTCCCCAATATTTATAAAAGCTACTGGGTCAGGCCTGACATTGTTCTGAAAAATGTGGAGACCTGTATACAGGGTGCTTTCACTCCTCTTCACCATTTCATGTTGCCTGCTTCTGACAGGCTTGGCTTGGACATGTCTACAAGATTTCTCAGAGTAATCTCACCAGTATTAACTAAAAGTTGCTTGACTTTTAGTCAGTTCCTCAGATGAAGTACCTCCCATTTTTGCTTTGATTTTTGTTTTGTACCACCAGCACAGCAACTTAAGAATTCTTGTTAGTCCTATAGCAGCTCTTTTAGGATCCATCATGATTTCTCTTTTTGCTTGTGAAAACCTCTGCGTTGTCTTCAATTTTCCTAGTCCTTTGGCAACTCTATACAAGGCATTTTAATTTCTATGGCCTTGTGCACAAGAGTGTGGCCACATGGCGTACTCTTTCACTGAGGTTTAAGGCTGCCAGGGGATGTGGAAGCAGTCAGACACAGCCTCTTTTGGGCAGGGAAAAAGCATTTAACCAGCAAATGCGGATATGGCCAAGGCAATTCACACCAAGGCAATGAAAAATGGGAGGAACAAATACAAGATGGGTGACACCTGGCTTGAGAGCAGTACATGTGAAAAGGATCTAGGAGTCTTGGTTGACCACAAACTTGACATGAGCCAACAGTGTGACGCAGCAGCTAAAAAAGCCAATGCAATTCTGGGCTGCATCCATAGGAGTATAGCATCTAGATCAAGGGAAGTAATAGTGCCACTGTATTCTGCTCTGGTCAGACCTCACCTGGAGTACTGTGTCCAGTTCTGGGCACCACAGTTCAAGAAGGACACTGACAAACTGTAACGTGTCCAGAGGAGGGCAACCAAAATGGTCAAAGGCCTGGAAACGATGCCTTATGAGGAACGGCTAAGGGAGCTGGGCATGTTTAGCCTGGAGAAGAGGAGGTTAAGGGGTGATATGATAGCCATGTTCAAATATATAAAAGGATGTCACATAGAGGAGGGAGAAAGGTTGTTTTCTGCTGCTCCAGAGAAGTGGACACGGAGCAATGGATCCAAACTACAAGAAAGAAGATTCCACCTAAACATTAGGAAGAACTTCCTGACAGTAAGAGCTGTTTGACAGTGGAATTTGCTGCCAAGGAGTGTGGTGGAGTCTCCTACTTTGGAGGTCTTTAAGCAGAGGCTTGACAACCGTATGTCAGGAGTGCTCTGATGGTGTTTCCTGCTTGGCAGGGGGTTGGACTCGATGGCCCTTGTGGTCTATTCCAACTCTATGATTCTATGATTCTAAGTAATGCTGACACAAACCCTCACACACACTAAGTAGAAGAATAGAAGCATAACTACCCAACCCCACCCCACTCGCCATTTCCCCTCCCCCTCTCCCCTTTTTCTCTCCCCCCTTCTTCTTCCTAATTGTCCAGGGGTCAGCAAACTTTTTCAACAGGGGGCCGGTCCACTGTCGCTCAGACCTTGTGGGGGGCCGGACTATTTTTTTTGGGGGGGGGAGGGAAAATGAACGAATTCCTATGCCCCACAAATAACCCAGAGATGAATTTTAAATAAAAGGACACATTCTACTCATGTAAAAACACGTTGATTCCTGGACCGTCCATGGGCCGGATTTAGAAGGCGATTGGGCTGGATCTAGCCCCCGGGCCTTAGTTTGCCTAATCATGGTTTAAACCAATTCATAAACCAAGAACTTATACATTGACCACTAATAATGAAACATAGGTTGTTGATAATTTTTCCACATTTATTATGCTATTTTTGTGATATACAAATGACATGAGAAAACTTGGTATACTTGTTCATATAACATTGTTCTTGTTTATAAAACATAATAATAATAATAATAATAATAATAATAATAATAATAATAATAATAATAATAATAATATAGCAGCAGCAGGATTAAAGAAATGGCTGTGCACGGCAACTTCTGCTAGCGCAACAGGGCTTTCTTTCTTTCTTTTTTTATTGAAATTTTCAAAATGTTTCAAAAAATAAAAAATAAAATAGAAACAGAAGAAGGTACAAAATAAAAATAGTTGACAAAGTAGAAAAAGAAAAATACAAACCCCTTCCCACCATATGAGTAAAGATTCAAAATATAAAAAGTGACCAAAAAAAAGAAAAATGCAAAAATACATCACAAACCGTTAACATTTAAAAACAAATTCATTATTTTCAGATCCTTAACTGTCATTGCCTTCTTTCTTAGACCTCCTCCTCCTCCCTTTCTTTGTATCCTAGTTGTTAATTATCCCAGCAAATCCTTTCCATGTTTCATAATATTCTGTCATTGCATTACCCTAAACTGTTTTAATCTTATCTTTCTATAATAAAATAAACCTTAAAGCTTAAAACTTAAATCTTATCCTTACCAACTTCTCTTAACCATAATATTCTTTCATAATTCTTTAAACATCTTTGCTAAAGCCAAGGAATTTCATTCCAACATTTTTCTAACATTCATCAATTTTATAAAGCAGTTCTAATGGTAGAGAAAAGAGATACAAACAGATCCAATCTTCATCCAACGTCCCTTCCTCCTGGTTCCGGGTTTTGTCAGTCCTTATTATCCCATCGATCTAGCCCATTAACCTGGCAACCTTATATCCGAGGCCCTCAAGTCTCTTCCATGTCCCTTCCGTGGCTCTTCTTCATATTTGTAACTGTATTTTCCCTTGTCTCCTGCTCGTGGTAACTCCAGCTTGACAATGTTTTTAACCCTTCTCAACAGATCAGCCCCTTTTCTATGTTCAACACTGAATTCCATGTAGTATTTAAAAGCATGTTTCAAAGACCCTCCAAAATTAAGAGAATTAATTTTGGAGGGCTTTGTTTCCACCTCCCCTCATGCACACACCCTTCTCACAATTGGCTCGGGGGCAGGAAGCCCCCAGTGCAGCATGTCAGAGGAGAGGTCATTTCCTCTGGCAAGCTGAAAACCTTGTACTGATGTAAAAAATTGCCATAGTGCTACATCAAGCTCCTCTCTAAGCACTGTTAAGCAAGAGGGAACTGGAACGTGTCCAGAGGAGGGCAACCAAAATGGTCAAAGGCCTGGAAACGATGCCTTATGAGGAACGGCTAAGGGAG
This sequence comes from Podarcis vaucheri, assembly GCF_965113315.1. Classification (NCBI taxonomy): domain Eukaryota; kingdom Metazoa; phylum Chordata; class Lepidosauria; order Squamata; family Lacertidae; genus Podarcis; species Podarcis vaucheri. Next base: position 97,221,053 of record NC_138762.1, on the reverse strand, counting down.
CTGGGCATGTTTAGCCTGGAGAAGAGGAGGTTAAGGGGTGATATGATAGCCATGTTCAAATATATAAAAGGATGTCACATAGAGGAGGGAGAAAGGTTGTTTTCTGCTGCTCCAGAGAAGTGGACACGGAGCAATGGATCCAAACTACAAGAAAGAAGATTCCACCTAAACATTAGGAAGAACTTCCTGACAGTAAGAGCTGTTTGACAGTGGAATTTGCTGCCAAGGAGTGTGGTGGAGTCTCCTACTTTGGAGGTCTTTAAGCAGAGGCTTGACAACCATATGTCAGGAGTGCTCTGATGGTGTTTCCTGCTTGGCAGGGGGTTGGACTCGATGGCCCTTGTGGTCTCTTCCAACTCTATGATTCTATGATTCTATGATTCTAGGGACATTTCAACCTGTTGTTGTGGTGTGATGTGTTCCTTATGGTGTCTAACTTGTGGTCCTTTAAGTGTTTCTGGACTCCATCTCCCATCACTGCTAACCATTGGCCATGCAGTCTGGGGCTGATGAGAGTTGGAGTCCAATTACATTCAGAGGTCTGGAGTAGATGACCCTTTCAGCTCTACAATTCTATGAGTCTATGGACACCTGGAGAGTCACAAGCCATCCCTGCTTTATGATGTTAGCAGAAATAGTTGCTTGATGTGGCTTTCAGTAGGGTTTCTGCTTTTGTTTTATATTGAATTTATGTTAAGAATATTGAAGGTGAATGAAGAATATTAGATAGTAATGGACTGTCATGCTAAGTGTCGAGTTAAATTGCAGGTTAGACATTTTATAATCAGTACAGTTTTTGTCATTGGAAAAGATTGGATATATGTTGGATATTTCAGTGGATCATGCCATTTGTTTGTTTTAATCATATCTGAGTGTTACTGCATTTTTGATTGGATTGTTGCATGACTGGTAACAGCTTTTGGCTAAGCAGTACAGATCTGGGTTTGGATTTACATGTGCTGCTACAACGTATGGTTAAAACGGAAATAATAATAAGAGGCACAATGACAGAGAGATTGTGATGCTCACGAGCCATACTGGGCTCAGTTTTATTTTATTTTTTTATAAGATATAAATAGAAAAGAGACATTTAATGAGAACGGTAATCTCAGCAGGCTCCAACTCCTCGCCAAAGTGGCTTGAAATGTCCATGATAAATTGGTAAGCCTTGACAGAGCAAAAGAAGATGAAATATTTTCTGCAGAAAGGGATGTTCATTTTTTAAATTCATCATCCGCAGATTGTAAGTGCAGCCCCGTTGGCATGCTGATAAATTAATGTTAGTCACTGGAACAAGGTGGTGAAAATCAAAACAAAACAAGAAATCCATGAATCATATATCAACACAGCTCATTTTTAAGTCTCTTGGAAATAATATGTATTTTTTTAAAATGAAATGGGCAACAAGAGTAATAGAACAAGCTGAACCCCTGCTCTGCCAAGCTAGAGGGGGTTGAGGTGCCCCAGAAGTGTCCATTCATAGATGGGTCAATAGTGTGTGTGTGTTTTGTCACCACAATGTGCCTGCAGAAAGCATGGAATGGGAGAAAGACTCTCCTCCCTGGAAGAGAGGGGAGTGGTTGTGGGTGGGAGCCCGAGCACCGCCCCTAGCAGGGGGCATTAGCCCCCTGCCTCCACCTCACCTGGCTGGCGCCCACGCCCCTCTGCAGGCACCCAACCAGGTGCCTCGGAGGGGGCGTGTTCAGCAGCCTTTTTGCTGCGGCGCCAGCCTCTCCCCAGCCTCATTCTTCGCCTTCGTCTCGTCGCGAGTCACCCACCCTCCACTCCCTTTGAGTCAGGGCTTAGGTCATTGGCCTTGCTATGGACGTTAGGTTGGTCGCCCTGGTTGCCCAGGGGGCCTGGTAGGAGTTTTTCCATTTGGCATTAGGCTTTTTGGTTTTTTCGCCTACCTCGTAGCAATCGTCACAACTTTTGTGGTATTGGTGGGTAGGTTAGGCATTGGAATAATGTGTTGTGGTGTGTCAAAGGGCTAGGTGTGGCCATCGCCTATGCCTTCAATTTTTGGGGTATTCCGTTAAAGGAATCTGGGGGTCGTGTATTCCCTCCAATGCCTGCTTGGCGGGAGGCCATGGCACGACCCTCGGTGACATCAGGGGTGAGCCTATAGTTGGATTAGCATCAACAGGCTCCACCTACTGGTGAATAAACCCACTTGTTTTGAGATCCAATGCCTAAGCCAATACCTTTTCACTGCTGTAATCAATAAAGTTGTGGCCTCACCTCGCCCATTAACCTTACATCACGTGTCCTCGTGTATTCATTTCACATCGCGGGGGTGGGGTCCTCGAACCACAAACTACTGCTTGCAGATTCCTCACTGCTGGTTGCCAGAACAACCCTCCCCACCCCCCAAAAAACCCAGGGCATTTTTGGGGGTGGGCAAGGGAAAGATCTGGGCTGACCAATGATCTGCTTCCATCATTCCTGGTCACTGGCCATCCTGTGAGCAGTTCTAGTTGGCCTGCGCAAAAAAGGATATTGTACAGTCATACCTTGGGTTGCGATCACTGCGGGTTGCGGGTTTTCGGATTACGGACGCGCCAAAACCCGACGTACTGGAACGGGTTACTTCTGGGTTTCAGCGCTCACGCATGCTCAGACACACTAAATCGCGCTTTGAGCCTGTGCAGAAGCGCTGAATCACGTCATGCACATGCGCAGACGGGTTGTGAATGCTGCAAGTTGCAAACATGCCTCCTGCACGGATCACGTTCGGAACCCGAGGTTCCACTGTAGAGCTGAAGAGAGCTCAGAAAAAGGCATCCAAAATGATCACAAGCCAGGAAAGCACCATATAAAATTGAGGAATTTACTACCGCAAGATGTATTAAGGGCCACCATTAATGGAACCTTCAAATGGGTTTGACCAATTCATGGAAAACCACCTCCCCCTCCTCCTCATCCTTCTTCCCCGCCCAGCCACTCTGGACAGCTTCCAACATATATAAACACATAACAAAACATTACACATTCAGATGTCTTCTAAAGGTTGTATAGTCACTTATCTTCTTGACATTTGATGGGAGTGCGTTCCATAGGGTGGGTGTGACTACCGAGAAGGCCCTCTGCCTGGTTCCCTGTAGCTTCACTTCATGCAGTGAGGGAACCGCCAGAAGGCCCTCAGAGCTGGACCTCAGTTTCCGGGCTGAAGAAGTGGAGAAGCTCCTTCAGGTATCATAAGGCTATCATTATGGGCACTAGCATGATGGCTATGCACTCCCTCTCGTATCAGAGGTGAAATGTCTCTGAAAACCAGTTTCTGGTTCAGAAGTGTGCATTCCTGTCCTGCTTGGAGGCTTGGCATCTTGGGCTCTGTTGTAACATGATGCTGAACCAGGTGGGACTTTGGTGTGATGCAGAAGGGATAATAATAATAATAATAGTAATAATAATAATAATAATAATAATAATAATAATAATAATAATAATAATAATTTTTATTTATATTCCACCCTCCCCAGCCGAAGCTGGGCTCAGCCAATCTTCTTTTGTTCCTACCTACTTTTATGAATGAAGCAATTTCTTGTAGTGATGTACACATTCCCATAAAACTCAGCTTTTTTAATAGTAACGACAGATTCTGGCCCCCGTTTAGTGATGCGAGATTTGCATATTGACAGTGATTTCTATGGTCCTCTTCACACAACTAATGGACCTTCTTTTTTTGTCCATTGAAGGGTAGAGATCAGCAAGTGCCAAAGATACAGGTATATCCCCATGTCTAGATAAATGGGAGTCAGATTTGGTTGTGTCAACTGAACTCTACTGTAGAGAGGAAGTTAACTTGCATTTTTACATACATTTTAATGTACCCAAACATAAGCCTGAGGCAGACTACAAACAAAGAAAAGCAAATGTACTTAAGTCAGTGTTTTTATAGCTTCATGGATATTGCCAAGATGTTGGAAATAATTAAATTTGAGGTTTTTCCAAAAACTGACTACATGAAAAAATAATATTTTTTACATAATGAACCTGGACCGTTGCCCTAAAAACATCTTTCCAAGTGTGATCCCAATAGGTTTATCAGCTTAGTGATGGATGCTCTGCTTCTGCAGCCACAGAAGAAGAAGAAAAAGACTTATAGTACTTTAACTTGAAGTCTGGCAGGACTTTATTCAAGTATGTTTAGGGATGCAGCTAAAGGCTGTGTTTGCACATAATGCTAAACCATGGTTAGCCCTATGTACACAAGCAGAAAAGGACCCGTGTGAAGTCTCTTGCTTGTGTACTCACCCTCCCGTTTCTTCCTCTTACATGGCCAAAAGGAGGACATTGCCAGGAGTAGTTTCATTCCCACAATTCCTGGCTCCTTGCTACATGCAAACCAGAGATCATGGCTTAAAACAAGCTCTGGTCATTTTCAAAACATGCCAAGTCAAACCAGGGGTTATGAATCTGGCTTGCTTATTTGCCGAAGCTTTTAATTTTATTGAGACAACTGGGACCTGAAAAAATAACAGTGTTGTAGTTGTATATTCCCACCCACTCCGGGATATAATCTGTAAGGATGGCCTTGGTCCAGTATGCCTGAAGGAGCGTCTCCACCCCCATCATTCTGCCCAGACACTGAAGTCCAGTGCCGAGGGCCTTCTGGAGGTTCCCTTGCTGTGAGAAGCCAAGTTACCGGGAACCAGACAGAGGGCCTTATTGGTAGTGGCACCTGCCCTGTGGAACGCTCTCCCGCAAGATGTCAAAGAGAACAACAACTATCAGACATCTGAAGGCAGCCCGGTTTAGGGAAGCTTTTAATGTTTAACAGACTATTGTATTTTAATATTTTATTGGAAGCTGCCCAGAGTGGCTGGGGAAACCTAGCCAGATGGACGGGGTATAAATCATCATCATCATCATCATCACCACCACCACCACCTATCATTAATCCCTCTCAGGATGCTTCCCATTGGCTGTCACAGACTTAAGAGGCCAATTCCTCCTCTTTTCCCCATCTCCACCTTCATTTCCCCCCACTACCTCATCAACTGGCACCACAACACTCTGTAAGACCTAGATGCTCACCGATATCGTCAGGTCATTTTGCTTCCAAACCGAGTTACATGATTTTCTTGTTGCAGGGGAAAAGTTGGATTTGCAACACTCTCCTTCAGGACACTTCATAGTACCCCTCCTTTTCTATTTTGGAGCCACTGTCAATATTCATTGGTCTGGATTTTTTTTGAGGGGGCGGGTTGTACTTTTGTAAACTTTGGAGTATGTAGATATTTCCCCCATGTTTCCCACTGGCCCTATTTTGGCTCCATTTTATTGACTGAGTTTGCTGTTAGATGGAGTAACAACAATTGCTCACTTTGTTATATTGTTTTAAATGTTGTTTCTTAGCTGTGGCCAAATGGTTCAAAAGATGGAATAGGCAAATTGTAAATGAACACAGCAAAAGTAAACAATGTAATGAAGGACAAAAATCAGTGGATTTATTTACTAACAGACCAGAATTTGACTGAATAGCAACACTCATCTGAATAACTATTGTCTTCATGACTTCACTGTGGCTTCCTCCCAAAGTAACTGTGCATGCAGTTTTATCCTGTGTTATAATAACCTGTAGAAGATGGAGAAACTGGCTTGAAAAAGCTGTAAAGACAACTTTTATAGAGATGTTAGCAGGCAAGTGCTTGCTGAATGGAGGAATCATGTCATTATCAGTAGTTTCTCTAGAAGACTCAAGATAAGCTTGACCCTAGGATTTTACAATGCATAAAATTTATGTCCTTCAAAATCGCTACACAACTTTTAAAAATTATTTGAGATAATACAGATGACAAATCTTTCTGACCTATATATGGATTATTTAGTTTACATTTAATTTACATGTTATGCAGAAAGAATAAAATATTTTTAAACTAAAGAGGTAGGAGAGTTATGACACACTGTCATCTTCCTATTTTTTGCTTCCACCAAAGCACTAAAAAGAAGAAGAACATAAATCAGATTAGAGCATAAACGGAACAAGTGACGAGAGGATTACTCAAATAAGATGAAATAATTCATGAGGTTTTAGTTTAAGGAATGATTCATTTGCATTAGATTGACTGAACTCCATCAAGCCACAGTAGTGTAAAGAATGGTTTGCACTCCCAGAGCTTCTATGTCCCGCGAAAGTAAGGGAAAGTTGTTTGATGATGACAGTCCATTTCACAATCTCCCATCCATGTTTTCATTATACATGGTGGAAGAACTAGCTTGATAACATTGAAACCAGGGATGGGAAACCTCCAGAATAAAATGGGGAGAAGGTAGAGCCTTTGATACCACCTATAACCTTATATGAAAAGCAGTATATAAATGGACTATATAAATGCTTGTTGGCTGGACTACATCCCACCACTAATAACAGAACAGAAGTTGAGTTGCTGTGCCATTAAAGTTAGTTATGTAAGCAGTCTTGGGCATTGCCAGTGTGGTAGTTTATAGGGCCTTATATCTTTTTAACACTAGATACCATCGGACTGCTACCATATGCCTCATATAAATATTAGATTTATGCTACTTAATAAGGTGTTAGGAGCCGGAGTCAAGGTGTAGGACAGCAATAAAAAGCACTGGTATCAGTGAAGTTAACTCGTTATTCAAAGAAACTAAAACAGTGTAGGCCTAGTGATCACAGCAACTCTTCCCAGTGAGGTAGATGTGAGGACTGAAGATTCCCACTCTCTAAGGCTCCTCTCCCTATTCCTTCCCCAGAAGCCTAAGACTCAATTGTCTTGTCTCACTTGGCTCCACCCTCTTCATTTTTCTGCATGTTCTGGGAGACCAGGAGAGAGGGAAGCTGGTCACTGCAAGAGAGAGAGATTCCCTGGCTTCTTCAACAGCCTGACTCATGTCTCCTGGCCCCACTCCTCTCCTGCCTCTGATTCTTGGCTGCCTTCTGCCACAGCTTCTTCCTGCTCACCAAACCCTCTTCAGCTCCCAACACCTCCTCCTCCTAGTCTGCCCCCTCTTCTCCCTCTGACCACTCATTGTCATCCCACCACCAGTTCCCTGGGGGTTCCTCAGCTGGTGCCTCCTCTGCCTCTACGTAAAGGTAAAGAACCTGTGGACGGATAAGTCCAGTCAAAGGCAAATATGGAGTTGTGGCACTCATCTCACTTTCAAGCCAAGGGAGCCCGTGTTTGTCCACAGACAGCTTTCTGGGTCATGTGGCCAGCATGACTAAACTGCTTCTGGCACAACAGAACACCGTGACAGAAACCAGAGCACATGGAAATGCCCTTTACCTTCCTGCCACAGTGGTACCTATTTATCTATTTGCACTGGCGTGCTTTCGAACTGCTAGGTTGGCAGGAGCTGGGACAGAGCAATGGGAGCTCACCCCATTGCATGGCTTCGAACCACTGACCTTCTGATCGGCAGGCCCAAGAGGCTCAGTGGTTTAGACCATAGCACCACTCGCATCATCTGCATCTAACCACATACCTTACCTCTGCATCTAACCAGTCCATGATATAAGGCTATGCTTAAAACCAGACTTATTAAGAGTTCATGCAGAACTCCAGATTACCTTTTCCACTCATGGGGATGCTGTCTACTTGCGAGTCATGTAGCCTGAGCCAACATGGACCTCAGCCACATCAGGTCCTGTGTCCTGTAAGGCCTCAAAATGTACTGCATGGAACATGGAAGTCAATGCGATCTGTTTGCTACAGACTTCTATTTTGTACTGCTCATGTGAGCAGATACTTCCCATTAGTGAAAAACTGCCTGCAACATTAAACATGAACGCCTCATCAGAATCTTTGTTTATTATTCATCAAGCATCTAAAAACAAAGCTACGCACACCCTGAAGCATTCTGGTTCAAAAAGACCAGTGTTTCTGGTTGCAGGACTGCAATACCACCAGGCATTTGCTCCCACAAAATCCCATTCAAATTAAATGCGGTTGTATAGGGGACCGGTGTTCAGCAGAGAGCACCCTAAATAAACCTCATGTATTGAATCTCCTGTGCTTTCTCTTTAAATGACTAGGCAGTGCAAAAGATGTCAGCTCTCTTTCTTTCTTTTTTCTTTTGGTTTGGAAGGTGTGCAATGCATATATTGGCGTGATCTCCCAGCAGAGGCTTAAAAAAGGGCGCAAGTGGGAAAAGATCCTTCTAAAGCAAAGATGTATGTGGTTCATTTTTCTCTTTATGTAGGAATCTGATTGCACAACCTTCAAAGAAATGTGCAGGCAAAATAAACAAACACGGTTAATGTTACAGTGAGGAATTGGTTTATGAACTTACATTAGCTTTTCCAGCAAAAAGGAAAAAAGTCTGAGAGGCTAACAAAACTTCAGACTCCATTAGCTTGAGTTCACCTTGTCTAAATTAGTCTAATGTACTGCGTACATTCAGCTGTTTCGGTATTTTTTAAAAAATTACCTTGTACTGGCCATTCTAATTTAATCAGTGTTGTTACCCTGGAGAAAAGACGGATGCACTTTGCAAAATCATACATAAGTTATGAACAACCCCCCCTCCCTTCCCTAAAACCAACCACAGGACTGGCTGCTTTTTACATCCAAGCAGTTTGCATCTCAAGAAACAGATTTCTCATCTCTCAGGACTACTGGCTTTATGCTTTCTCCCCTCCCCTCCCTCCCCTCTGCTTAAGTTTAGAATTCAAGAGCATAGTTGCTGGGTTCTGTTATTTGAGAATGGTAATTTAAAAGGGCAATTTTCTTGACTGAGAGCTTATTGAAAATGCATGGCAACACGCAAATTGCCTGTTTTTAAAAATGCAGGCTACAAAAAGGAAATAAATGAAAGTGCAGTTTTGCTTCATTCAAGTGTTCCAAAAGGATGGATTGGGTGGGACCCTTTGATGGGCGATTAGGCTGCCAATGGTGGCAACTGGTACATTGTAGTACATAGGGTAGTCGATGGGCCAATTCCCTGTGATTCTCCATATGTTGCTGGACTTTACCAATAATCAGGAATGATTGGGTTGTAGCCTAACAGCATCGGGGGGGCACCAGTTCCCTATCAATTTCAGAGGAATAAAATAAAAAGTTGATCATTCCATTATTATATAGGTATCATTCCATTAGGGATGCGGGTGGCGCTGTGGGTTAAACCACAGAGCCTAGGGCTTGCCAATCAGAAGGTCGTGGTTCGAATCCCCGTGACGGGGTGAGCTCCCGTTGCTCAGTCCCTGCTTCTGCCAACCTAGCAGTTCAAAAGCATGTCAAAGTACAAGTAGATAAATAGGTACCGCTCTGACGGGAAGGTAAATGGCGTTTCCATGCGCTGCTCTGGTTCGCCAGAAGTGGCTTAGTCATGCTGGCCACATGACCCGGAAGCTGTACACCAGCTCCCTTGGCCAATAAAGTAAGATGAGCGCCGCAACCCCAGACTGGACCTAATCCCATGACTGGACCTAATGGTCAGGGGTCCCTTTACCTTTACCTATCATTCCATTATAATATAATAGCCATGACTTTGTTTTGAGAATCAAGACAATGTTCCATTTCCAACATTCAGTCTTAAGTGCTTGGGTATCTTAAGAATTGTCTCCTCCCATGTAACCACTCAAATTTTGAGAACAAATTCCATGGCCTTTCTCTGTTCCACAGTCTGTAAATGTTCAGCAAATGGGTACAAGAGAACAAACTAGACTATTTATTTTATATCATGGCTCATATTGAAATTCCTTTGGGTGTTTTAAAATTCTACAGTCGTACCTTCGAAGTTGAACGGAATCTGTTCCGGAAGCCTGTTTGACTTCCAAAACATTCGAAAACCAAGTCGTGGCTTCTCATTAGCTGCAGGAAGCCGTGGAACCCACATTGGATGTTCAGGTTCCAAAGAACGTTCACAAACCGGAACACTCACTTCCAGGTTTGCGGCATAGCTGTGAAGCATCCCTTATTTGAAGGGACAGTCCCTTATTCCAGCGCCATGTCCCGCTGCTGTCCCTTATTAATGGATGTCCCTTAAATGTCCCTTAAATGATGTCCCTTAAATTTCAAAGGAAGCAGCTCCTCTCCCTCCCTCCCTGCCAGCCAGGGAGAAGGGAGGCTCCAACTGTGTTGCTTGGCTGTGTTGCTCACCCCATAAGAAGTCTAAGAACGACTGGGGGGTGGAGCTTGCATGCCTTGTGCTGATCAAATCGACTGTGTTGCCTGGGGACTCGCCTTTGCTCAGCACTTCCCAGCGGAGAGGGGACGGCGGTTTTCCTTGAGGCTTTGTTTGGCTGCTGCCTTTGGTTCAGAGGGGCTCAGATGTTGAACATACCTGTGCTGAGTGCTCGGATCGGAATCGGATGGATACGTCATCGACGGCCCACTCACCCTTGCCAGCGAAAAGGTCTGTCTGGAGTGGGGGCACATGGTGGGGGAAAAGGAGAGGGGATTTCGTGGGGGGGGTGCTTTTGAATTTCTTTTGGAGGCTCCTTCGATTGACTTATGGGGGAAAAGAAAGGAGCTGGTTGACTAAAATGGTGGGTGACTGGCGGTCTCATGGCGAGGAGGGGAGGCTATGTGTGTGTGGCTAGTTAATGCAAGCTGAGGGGGCTTTTGAATGCTGGACGCCATTTTGTTGCACGTGCTGCTGCAAACTTTGCAGTGCAAAGCCAGGCCGGGGAGCCATCTTAAGTTGAGGCTGCATAGGCCTTGTGGTGCATGTGATTCAGATTCTATTCAGTTAAACCTCTGGTTACAAAGTTGGGTGGAAAGTGTTCTCGAAGCTACCAGCATGAGTTTGACCAGACTGCAGGAGGACAGGAAGACTGGAGTGCCTGGAACAGGTGAAGCTGCAGGTCCCTTATTTTGGCTGCTGGTCCCTTATTTTCAAATCTGTAAGTTGACAGCTATGGTTTGCGGTGTTCAGGAGCCAAAACATTCAACTCGCAAAGTGTTCGACTTCCGAGGTACAACTGTATTTAAAATTATATTTCACTTTTTATTTTTGATTTTAAAAACATCCCTCCTTGATACTTCTTAGCTGCCACTTTATCCTTGCTCTAGTTACCATGGAGTAACTGACTTAGTGTTTGGAAGTTTCATAGGCCCTTAAGATCTATTTCACTTTTTTAAAAAATATGTCTTCTGACAGAATATGCAGACTGTAACAGTTTGGGAAGCACAGCAGACATCTGACATCTGATTATCATGTAGCAACAGCCGTCCACCGGGCATGGAATCACCAGCTGCTCCTCAGCTTTGCCTCAGAACCTGCCATGTCTTTCTTGCCTTCATCTCTGTCTGAATCAGCATTAGGAAGAAAATGTGAGGCCTCAAAAAGATGTCCTACTTAGTGACTGACAGCCAGCTCAATTCAGGATGAATGATCTCAAGTAAAAATAATTATTTTCCAATTCCTCCCCCCCCCAATTTTTTTTAAATATAAAAAAATGTTTTATTTCAGAATAAACTCTGAAGTTGCCATATTCCCCAGGGTTCCTGGAAGGAATGTGGGAGGAATTGTATTTGCATTTAGAAGGAAGCATGCCTATATTGGGGGCCCTGTCAGATCTATGTGAGGACTGAAATGCAGATATGAAGATTAGTCTGCAGAATCCATGAGCTGAGACATGCATGGGTAATAACAGTACTATTGAAGAAATATGAGGTGGTACAAGGGCTACTTTTCCCTTCCTTTTTAAACATTTGACAGCTGCATGGAACAACTAATAACTCTACTGTAGCGGCAAAAGGCATTTTTAAATGCTCTCAGGAAGCGATGGCATGTCATAATATGCCCTTCCTTCATAGAGAAACAGCAGTTGCCATAATAGGCACTTGGACCACCTTTTTCTCCATTCAATGCTTTATAAAATATTTTCGAGTTTGCATCTAAATTAATAAATGCAAATTTTATTTATGTCATTTGCTGACGCATTTCCTCTTTCTAAGCTATGCATAAAAGCTACTGCTTTTACTACTATCATGAGAAGACTCCCTGGAAAAGACCCTGATGTTGGGAAAGATTGAGGCCCTAGGAGACGGGGACGACAGAGGACAAGATGGTTGGACAGTGTTCTCGAAACTACCAGCACGAGTTTGACCAAACTGCGGGAGGCAGTGGAAGACAGGAGTGCCTGGTGTGCTCTGGTCCATGGGGTCACAAAGAGTCAGACACGACTAAACGACTAAACAACAAAAAGCTGCCACAGATTCTCTTACTTAATTTTCACTCTAATTTCTCCAAACCACAACTGCAAGACTTTCTGCAAAAAGCTATGCATATTAATCCACTATCGATGGAAATAGGTTTGTAGTACAGATTTCTACACTACATTGCATGTGTGGTGATAAAGCATCACACTTCTTGGTTTAACTGGTGCTCAATTGCTCAGAGGACAAAGCAGTTTCCGGTTGAGATTATCTGATGGAAAGGAAAACTTTTCATCTGGTTAGGTTTGCATCCAGGCCAAGGACTTGGAAGAAGGGAGGGAGGGTGAAGGAAGGAAGGAAGTGTGCAGAGTAGTTAATGGGCTAAGAAAGGGCCACCTGAAGGAATGACCGCTCCCTGGATCCCAGTGCAGCTTCACCCTCTCCAGGCTGGATACCTGGAGGTCTCCGCCTACCTCAACCAATCGCCCAATCCTGCCTGGGGAGGTGTTGCCAGGGGATCGGCCAGGTAGGGGGAGGGACCGCTCTGCCAGCACAACAGAATGTGAATCTTACCTGCAAAGCATCAGTTGGCTCCAGAGCTTCTCCCACCCTGCCCTCCCTCAGTTAAGCCTTCTTTTGCAGGTTAACCTCTTCTCCACAGGTGCGCGGGCGCTGCTACGTCAAGGTCACTGTTGAAGGGCCGGAAAGGAATTTTTCTGCATTGGCTGGTTTTGCCTTCCCCGAAGCAAAACGTCACAACTTTGGTGGTTTCAGGCCTTGGGCAGAATCCTTTATTCTGCCTTCCTAAATGTGGTGGGGGTGAAGTGGTGACCCCCTCTTGCGGTGGTGATCCCAGGGTTCCCCGTTAAATTGGTCTTGAGGCATTGGCCATATGCCGAGAGGTTGTCATTGCTCTCCCCTGCGACAGCGGCGAAACGGCGGGTGGGCTCTCTGCTTGAACATATGCTCTCCAGAACCAGCCCAATCGCCACACATTCTGGATAACCCTGATGTCTCCCAGATCCCCGCCTGGGGACTGGGAAGGATAAATGCCTGAGTGAAGGTCTCCCTACATCTAAAACTTAAGAAATTTGTGGCCACTTTTAATCCCTTAGCACGTTGTCTTGAGTCATTATTCCTCTCAGCGGTCGCCTGGGGTTGGGGGGACTCCGCCTGTCCACGCAAATATGGATGTAGATTGACGCTTAGTTGAGGGGAAAGACAGAATTGATGGGAAGCTGAGGCAAGAGAGCTGAACATGTAAGGTCTGGAATGGCTGCATACTATAGGTGTGCATGTTGAGGTGTGTGTGGAGGGAGACATAGACGAATACTAGGGAGGTTGGTCAAGAGAGAGAGGCGAAATGAACTGATGAAAGGTAGTCAGTAGCCTGGAAACCAGAGACTTGAGGAAACAATAGGTGGTGAAGACATGAATAGAGGCATTGCTGAATGAAATACTCACGATCAGAATGAGTGCGACTGCTGACACATGCAGTTTACAGTGCCAAAAGGGATGGAGCAGAAAGGAGCAGGGCAGGGACAGAAGGGACCAGAAGGGATTTGCACGCATCCTGCTGAAGCAGCCAGGAGCAGAATCCCTGTGTAAGCAGGAATTCCCCTGTACCAGGGCAAAACCCCACACAATCTAGGAAACAGCTATGCAGTATAGGCAGGCAGGCAGGAAGTGGGCAAGAGATACATGGAGATATATGGGCAAGGGGATCTACTGCAACTCACTGGCTTCCACAATTTTACAGAGAACCGAAGCTTGCATTGAGATTGCTCTTGGTACACTGTTTCATCCCACCTTGGCTTGGTCTCTGACCAAAGTGGATTTTTGGGTAGCTGTTAAGTACTGCAGAAATTACCTGGGAAACATCAGTTGTAGCTCCTTGCAACACCCACCCACCCACCCCCACACACACACCCACACACCACACCACAACACACATTGTGGACAACTATAGACAGTACCCTGGACAACTAGCACATTCCCCCTGGCCCTTATGCCTGCAGTAATTCTGAATAAGGCTTTTGGCTGCATTAAAAAAAAAATTAATTGCATGAAATAATATTCATGAAAGTTTATTATGATACTTACATTATGTATATAATATACATATATCTGTACCCACTCCTTGTAAAGCAGTGTAGGGTCACCTCTCAGCAATATTGCACCATTAAATAACCTTACCTTCCCTTCCTTTCCCTGTGGAATGAAGTCAATTTCACCACTCACTTCTCTTGCATAAGAATTGGGAAAGTGTCTCCAGTTTGGACAAAGGTTACACTCTGACAATTACGGGGGTTACCAGTATGGGATTAGTACAATGGCCCTGTCGCAAACAGAAAGAAGTAGTTCTATTTGCAGAAATGTTTGCCTGTACACCAACAAAAAATGAAGGAATTGTCGGTGCAGCACTCTGCAGAAGTGCTGTCCTACACAATCATACATTCAGCTAGTGTGTCCCTGTGCCTTTCCTTGAGGAGTCAGACTTGCTTTGGTCATTCACACCTTAGTCAGTTTCAGGTGAGATTCCTGTCAATGCACCTTTTGTGGGGCAGTCCTTGAAGACAATCTGGGGGTATGACTTGTCCAGAATACAGCTCTCAAGATACTAATTGGAGCAGGCAGCTTGGTACATAAAACTCTGACACTTTGTCATCTACGCAAGCTGCCAATTTGTTTCCAGCTTCAATACAAAGTACGAGCTTTGACCTTTAAAGCCATAAACTTGCCAGGGGTATCTTAAAAATCTTAGCAATTACTTCCACCCATATGACTCAACCTGACCTTTGAGAACCCTTTCTACTGAAGCATCTTCTCACTGTCTGGGCCCAAAAGAGACAGGACCTTTTCTGCTGTGGCGTTGAGATGGAAACCACGTCAAAAGAAGTTGGCCCAATTCATTATTTTAGCTTTTTTATGGGCATTGCCTTTAAAACAGGTTTCTGACCACTGTAGTTTTTGTACTAACTCTCACTATTTAAAGTTTTAGTAAGGTGGAACACTTTGTTAAGCCCAGGGCATTCTGAGACCAAGAGATGGATCTGCCACATTTTGTGTGTGTTGTTTGCTGTCTTGAATGTTTTCATAGGCTGGAGGAAATGTGTGTGTGTGGTGTTGTTTTTTTTTAATGCACAGAATTTCTGAAATCCCAAGTTGCTAATAAACTGTACACCCAGAAAGACATGACCTCTTATCCCTTGCATAGATAGTTTTACCTCAATCTCTGCTACTGGTTGGTTTTCTTTTCCTTGAATTTTCTCTGTGCCATTGACCTTGTCCTTCAAAAGCAATATGAGAACCAATCCACAGAGACTTGGCATTTAATAGATCCCTCATAGTTTACGCCATTACGGACGCACATCCCTTTTAACTGTGTGAGGTGATGTTTACCAAAGGCTCATTTTATTTAAATTATGATTTGAAGTCAGTTACCGTTTTCTCTAAATAATGACTTATGAGATAATGGTTACACTCCATTATCCTTGATGCCAAAAGTGTATCCTAAAATCTGATTTAAATGTAACTCTTTAATAAATCAAGGTCCGATTGAGTTAAGAGGGTCAAAGTGAAGTGCAGCTATTAAATATGCAATTTTTCCTTAGCCCTTTATGGGGTTTTGAGAGCTAGCAAGCTCATGCTAAGGTCTTGCATGGATAGCTCGAGAAGGTAGATCATGAACTGGGTTTGATTTCGAAGTAGAAGCTAAAGTGCAGCTAAGATGAGGAATTAAATGTTACCACTGCAGTAATGTTATTTGTATAGCTCATTTGTCTTTTGCAATGTGGTCTGTTGTAACAAGGATGCAGACAGTGGAGGCTGGTCCATTATGGAAAATGGGGCACTGCCCCACAACCCTCAGTCCCCCACCTCCTCCCCACTGCCTTTTTACTTATAGCTTCCTCTTCTTGGTGCCTTTGTATAACTCATCAAGGAAAAGGATGGAGGCAAAACTAGAATTAGTTGGCTCTGTCTGTCAGTAGCCTCCCAGCCTTTTTGCCCCACCAGTCCCAATGGGCATCATCCACCAGGGTCTAACAATCACATTGTAGATTCTTAAAAAACTATTACTAATTGTTGAATTGGATAGCGGTATCAATACTACAGGCGAGGGGGGAAGTCTTATACCTCCCTTCCCTTGCACATTCTGTTTCCAAGGCACACATACACATGGCATGAGTTATATATTTAATCAGTTACTAATCATGTGATTAATGTCACCTTTAGTTAAGCCTTGATTCTCCAGCCTTATCTATGTAAATGTCTGGTTTACCATACAAAATGGAAGCATTGTTGATCCTTCAGGTGAAACATGACGTATGGCAGATATTACTGACATTAGATACCACCTCATTTAAGGACCCGATAATCATTGATTCCCAATGCTTCTGCAACAATGCAGCTGCCACAATTTCTCAATTTTACATATTCATACTGTCTTTGATCACTGAATTTAGATTCCTAGAATGCAGAGTTTGGAGAGAAATGACCTTGGGGGCATTTGCAGAGGTGGAGGAAATAAATCACTCATTTCCCTGCCGGCTTGTTCTCCTTTTCAGATGCACCCATTCTGAAATACATGGGCAAATGCAGCTTTGGGAATACATATTTGCCCAGGCAATATCTATTCTTGACCCATGTTTCATAACTGAGAGGGGATTTGCTGGGAGTGGGGGAAACCAGTGCTTCCACTGGTTGGTACGCATGTACAACCCAATTTGTGCCCGAATTTTATAGTTTATGTCTACACAGAGAGACACGTTCTAATATGCTGAACACATGAAACATATGAGATGGCCTGAACATATGAAAGTGCTTTACATTGAACCAGACCATTGGCCAATCTACTCCAGTGCTTACTGCTCTGACTCACTGTTGCTCTACAGGATCACAAGGTCTTTCCTAGCCCTGATATTCTTTTCAATGGAGGTGCCAGGAACTGTTTGTTGCATGAAAAGCATGTGCTCAGTTATGCTCCATTCTCATATGTAATCACTGGGTTTACATTTGAAGCAAAAAGGTGTGCTTTTGTGATGTTTTGTGTGTGTTAATGGTAGCTATTATGCAAGCACGCACATGGAAAATTCCTCCTCTCTTGCAAATTAGTCAATGCAAAGTAGGAAATCACTACTGAATATTGAATCATGCTTGAATCATGCCATCACACCATAGCATCACCTACAATTCCACTAGAAGCCATTTTTATCAACTTATTACTTTTACTTACTACTAATACTTATATGGTAATATTCTCTGGGAAATTATCTGTTATCTACAGCCATTCCATTCCATTCTGGTGTGCAACTCCATTTTCCATTTAATAAAAGAAAATAGAGATAATTGTGTTGCCTGTAAAACTAATTTCTTCTCAGCAGCAGGGATTTCCAGGCTGTGACAATGCAGTTGGCACACTGTCTTGTATTTCAGCCCTGTGATTCAGCAGGTGGCCTCATTTTCATCCTAATCATACTGTATCGGTATCTATTCCATTTTTCTCCTGAATCCCATCCATTCATGTTCTTGTCCTTATCTGACCTTGATAAACTGATTGCATTTGTGAAGCTTACAATTTGCTCTTTAGATTCCTTTCCAGCTGAATTATTGGCTGAGCAGCCAAACAGAGTTGGTTAATCTTCCCTTGCCTTTGGGCAAGAAATCATATTTTGCTGAAAAGAGTTAGGATGAAACATATAAAATGTTCTACTTTCTAAAGAGGACATCTTCCCATGTCAAACTACTCTATTTTATTATTTGGTGACATTTAGAAAATATTATTCCCATATGAATTGGAATTTTATCGTGTGTATGTGGAAAGAGACAGGGGATGAAGATAATGCTTTTGTAAGACCTCTGTTCCTTTCTCTGCTGTTTGTGGCTTCAATAATATTGGGTCCAGTTTTCAATACAGGTTACCAGCTTAAAATTTTCCCCTCCTGCAAATATTTGTGTGTGAGAGTGAAGGGGAAAGGGAAGAGAGAGATCAAATTTGATTAATTTGGTATTAGCCATGTCTATCATGACCCCTGACTATAGAGTCTAGCAGTACTCCCAGAAAACTTAAAGGATGAAGTACAGGATTGTGCCAGCAAGGAGATAACATTCAGTATCTTCTCACATGCCCTTCCTGTCACAGAATGTGACCCCACCATCACCCTTGGACTCAGCCCCAACAGCATCTTTAATTCCCCAACCTCACAGAAGCTACAGTCAGCTTCTCTAGGCAGGTGCCGCCAACCACAGCACAGGTTCTGTCTGCCTACATTAGGCTTCAGCTGGTTTGAGCTCCCTGCTGATATAACATCTCTCCATAGCTCAACTACTGAGAGCTGTCCATGGTGCTGACTCCTGTCTTTGCCTTCACCTGGTCTGCTTTTAGAATCATAGAATCATAGAATCATAGAGTTGGAAGAGACCACAAGGGCCATCAAGTCCAACCCCCTGCCAAGCAGGAAACACCATCAGAGCACTCCTGACATATGGTTGTCAAGCCTCTGCTTAAAGACCTCCAAAGTAGGAGACTCCACCACACTCCTTGGCAGCAGATTCCACTGTCAAACAGCTCTTACTGTCAGGAAGTTCTTCCTAATGTTTAGGTGGAATCTTCTTTCTTGTAGTTTGGATCCATTGCTCCGTGTCCGCTTCTCTGGAGCAGCAGAAAACAACCTTTCTCCCTCCTCTATGTGACATCCTTTTATATATTTGAACATGGCTATCATATCACCCCTTAACCTCCTCTTCTCCAGGCTAAACATGCCCAGCTCCCTTAGCCGTTCCTCATAAGGCATCGTTTCCAGGCCTTGGACCATTTTGGTTGCCCTCCTCTGGACACGTTCCAGTTTGTCAGTGTCCTCCTTGAACTGTGGTGCCCAGAACTGGACACAGTACTCCAGGTGAGGTCTGACCAGAGCAGAATACAGTGGCACTATTACTTCCCTTGATCTAGATGCTATACTCCTATTGATGCAGCCCAGAATTGCATTGGCTTTTTTAGCTGCCGCGTCACACTGTTGGCTCATGTCAAGTTTGTGGTCAACCAAGACTCCTAGATCCTTTTCACATGTACTGCTCTCAAGCCAGGTGTCACCCATCTTGTATTTGTGCCTCTCATTTTTCATTGCCTTGGTGTGAATTGCCTTGGCCATATCCGCATTTGCTGGTTAAATGCTTTTTCCTGCCCAAAAGAGGCTGTGTCTGACTGCTTCCACATCCCCTGGCAGCCTTAAACCTCAGTGAAAGAGTACGCCATGTGGCCACACTCTTGTGCACAAGGCCATAGAAATTAAAATGCCTTGTAGAGAGTTGCCAAAGGACTAGGAAAATTGAAGACAACATAGAGGTTTTCACAAGCAAAAAGAGAAATCATGATGGATCCTAAAAGAGCTGCTATAGGACTAACAAGAATTGTTAAGTTGCTGTGCTGGTGGTACAAAGCAAAAATCAAAGCAAAAATGGGAGGTACTTCATCTGAGGAACTGACTAAAAGTCAAGCAACTTTTAGTTAATGCTGGTGAGATTACTCTGAGAAATCTTGTAGACATGTCCAAGCCAAGCCTGTCAGAAGGAGGCAACATGAAATGGTGAAGAGGAGTGAAAGCACCCTGTATACAGGTCTCCACATTTTTCAAAACAATGTCAGGCCTGACCCAGCAGCTTTTATAAATATTGGGGAATTTTGCCTGCCACATTGCCTACTGATTCAATGAGGTTTCCTTGGCACAACAATACGTCACAGCAATTCAAAATTCAGCATCAAAACCAGCTGAAAACAAGTTACAATCACAATGATAGGGGGATCCTACTGTACAGCTCAAGTGTCAAAATGCAGGCTAAAGAGGAACATAAGGAAAGTTACAGGTTACAGGAATGAGCTGGTGCATGAATGGTAAAATGGGTGACTTAGGGTAAGCTAGGGTATTGATCCAACAAGCAACATGCCCACTTCATCTTCCTTTTGAGGAGTGGTGCAGGCATGGGTTTAGTATGGCAAGTGAGTAGAGTCTCAAGACTTGGCAAGCAACTGGGCATTCCCTTGAGTGGCTTGACATTGAGAGATTTGTTCATGCCAATGCTGATATCTCTGTGTCCTAGGTAACAGAGAAGAGGACATTGCTGGTTCAACATCAGTGTTACTGTTAGCCACCTCCCCAGAGGAAATACTGTGAGCTCCTGGGTGACAGGGGGAGGTGATGATGGCAGCTCATTGACAGGAAGCAAAGGACTAGGTATGTTTGGAGGGAGAAGGATGGAAGGCTGCTCTGCTAACACACTTGGTTTGGGTCTCCATCCTCCAAGCTTCTGGGTCCATCCCAGGATCAGACATCAATGCACTGCAGTTGACTAGAAAATTACGTCTTCCAGTGCCTATTCTTTGAGCTCCTCCCACTCCTTCTCTGGGTCTGATCACCCCCTCCACAACACCTCCAGGGAATCATGGCAATGCTGTTCACTACTGACAGACAGTTTCTTGCTTCAGTTGATTTCTAACTGCCCATCAATAATACTTTCCCCATCAGCCAACAGACCAATAGATGAGGAATTTACTTTATTTAGCATTGAAGAAATCAAAGCAGTAATGCATTAACAATGGACAGATTCCTGACAACACAATCCTAAGCATTCTAAGAAGTACGTGCCTCTGAACTTACTGGGACATTCTAGTACATGGTAATGTAGGTAATGGGGCTCTTTATATGTCAACAACAAATTGTCACTGTTTTTTTGTGTTGAATATATGCTATATGGTAATTTATGGACCTAATAGGTATCTAAAGCCATTTGCACATAACAAAATATGTACAAAACACTGTTGCTGTATGTAGGTCTTATTTTATTTGTTTTTTATGCTGTATTTTGGAAATGTACATCCAGGTTTCTTTCCTTTAAAATTAGCTTATATGTAAATCTGGCACTGATTGCACACTAAGACATTATATCTGAATGCAGAACCCATTCCATGATTGGGCACACGGTTTTAAAATGTTCCTTTGAGCAAGTTTCTAAGTTCAGTAGAAAAAATATCACCACTAATTGATGAACAAAAAGAAAAAAAAGGTTGCATAAACAGCACTTGAGGTCCGCAATCTACAAGTGAATCTTCATGTGTTTCAGTTTAAATGAAAAAATAGAAAGAGAAATCAAACAACAATTTTTGAGCTAAATAAAAATATATTTACAAGTAGTGGAAATTAGTTTACTTTAGGGAAAGTTGTATTTTCTGTTCTGCACTGGCACTCAGTGATTGCAATGGTCGGAACAGCAGAGAAATGAAACAGAGAGGTGCAGATATCCACGTTAAAATGAATACTAGATGAAAAATGATGCATGAAGCCAGATAAGAAGCAGACCCATGAAATGTTTAGCTTTCTCCAAGCCAAAAACCTGGGAGCCTTAATTATGATTCATGAAGTCATTAATTCTTTTTTGGCATGAGAGTTAATGGAATAATGATTTTTAATCACACTGGGATAACTCCTGAAACATCTCAACAAAATGTTATCATGCATAACTATCGTTTCAGAAACAGGGAGTTTCAGAGACAGGAAAAAAATATAGCACTCCCAAACAATATGCTCATCTGTGCAACTACCTGCTAGGCTACATAAAATAATTCACCTTAAGACACTGATACCATTTCCAGAAAGTGACCCCAAAATACCCACCACCACTAGATATAGATGAGCATATTGTCCACCCCCTTATCTTGATTAATTTTAAAGGCTACTGAAAGACACAGCTGTGCTTTTGCATTCATTTTAATAAAGACATTGGTAGGAAAACAATTTAAAGTTGGATGATAATAACTAGAAAGTTCAGGAAATCATAGGCTAAGTGGGATGGCGTATATGCATGGAATATAGGAAAGGACTTGAGAAATACAACAAAGCTAACCCAGACTGAAGATTAGCTAATATTTCTTTGGAAAATATTAATTATTGGGCATTTGAGGGGACAGCTGCTGATTTCCTTCATTGTTCTGCTCAGCTCTTCTTACTTATGTCATTTAGCCTTAAAGGCTGTTGATTGCAGGAGAAATTCTATTCTATCTACAAAAATCACTAGGTTAATGAGTTGGTATACAAAAGCAGAGTGAGGAATTTGTAAATTGAGGGTAAGGGAAACATGAACATAAATTGCTGGCTAAGAAGATCTGGCTAGTGAGTGAACTCAAGTGAAACTTACTACAAGAGTTATACTGTAAGAGTTAAAGAATGAAGCGGTATTTTGACAAATTCACATTGAGAGATGAAATGTGGTGAAGCTTTGCATGCATAGCTGAAAATGCCAGAAGATGGTGCTAGGTGATCTACTGCTTAGTCCAGTGCTCAGATCCCAGTGTGATGGGATCTGGAAGGCTTCCACCCTACTCTCCCAGGTGTTGGTACAAGACCCCTGAGGTGACTGAGGGTTATTTTGTGAATGACTTGTCTTTCATTCTGCAAACCATCTCATCAGTGGTCTGTAACTTTCCTGGTTGTCCACTCTTTCATTCAAGGCCAAGTAACTCCTACCATGGGGCTTTTCCACATCAGGAACAGTGGTCAGCCAAGGAGGCTGCAGAGCACAGGAGAAATGCCTAATGGGAAGAAAAACACACATACCATATTGACCACCCCCACCAGTAACATAAGCGGTCACCAAAATGCTAAAGACATCCTAAACCTGAGAATGAGGCAGACAATTAGAAGTATCTTCTGCTGGGGAAAAAGATTTTAGAGAAATTTAAACACACCAATAACAGAGAGAGCGTGACAACAGTTATCCACGATAACCTCCAGATTAGATTGTGGCAATGCTGCCTTTGAAACCTCTTCAGAAACTGCCATCAATGCAAGCTGCTAGGCTGCTAAGCGAGCCTCGCCATTTTGCCAATGTGCTTATAGCCCTCCACAGGCTTTAATTTCCTAGAACAATTCAAACAGCTGGTGCTTACCTTCAAAGCTCGGCATAGCTCAGGTCCTGGATTAATAACCTGATCTGTAAGCAGGACTCAAACCATGGTATCCTGCTTCAGACATCACAGGAAACTGTGGTTTAACAAGGCAAGATACCAGCATTCAAGCAAAGCACACGAAGAGAGGAGAAGAGGGAACAGAGAATGTGCCAAGCACAGGGCTAGTTCCTAGCTTGATCTACTATGACTAAGTCCAATAGATTTTATCAGAATGGAATAGTGGCATCTGAATCTCCCCATGGTTACATCTAAAGTTGTGCCAGTGGGATATAATCTTTCCTTCCTCTCCAATCTCACTACAGCTCCCTGAACTGTACAGGGGAATCCCCACTTACATGGGGGTTCCATAGCAGGACATGTGTTCCGCTCCATTGTACCCCAAAGCACAGCCCCCCACAACCTTCTGGAAATGCTTTTCAGAAGGTACAGGGGGCTTCAGGAGAAACAGAAGTGAAAAATCTGTTGCATGAGCTACCTTATACTAATATAATGGTGAACAGTTATAGCTCTGCTCTACTATCCAAATGTGATTTGGAAGGCTTTCCCTCAAATTCCTAAACTTCAATAGATTGTTTCCCATCAAATAGTTTGTAGGAGAAACCTTGCCTGATCTTGAGAGGGGAGACGGTGAAACACACACTATAGCTTCATGCGGCACCTTCACCTGCTACTGGATCTGAAATGGGCAGTAATAAATCAGTGCTCAGAACAGGGATGAGTGATATATTCACCTATTCACCACCCTCTGTAACAGATCTCTTTTTCTGTACATGCTTTGGCAACACTTGAACATCTTGCCCTGTCAGCGGAGTATTTCTGAACTGAATTCTCCAGGTAACTGAATTGAAGACATGCGTCTTATTACCTTGCAGTTCATCTAAGCCATTTCTCCTTCACTTTATGTCCTTACGCAGGACAATGCATTTGTGGATTGATGGGGTGGTGTGCCACATGCAAAACTACCGAGAGCAGCAGCTGCACAGAGAATTTGGCTCAGCAGTGAACTGAAACAAGCAATTTATTTAAAGGGCTATGGAATCTTGATTCATTCTGGTTATCGTGTCGCTTTCTTGCTATTCCCGTTCAATTAAAATCATTGCAGTTAATTAAAGAGGCATGATTGGCTTATTTGGATCTGAAGATGTAGCATTTTGCCGTGTGTGCTGTGATTAAAACATATGAGATATAGTTAGACAGATTTGTAGAAGAGGATTTGACAGCTTGAGTGCATATGTGCTTGGACAGTGAAATACAATTCCAGTTTAGAGTCGTTTGTCAAAATTACAGCTTATAGAAATACACTTGTCTCTTAATGGAGTTTCTGATGCATGTTTGCATTGATCTAAATTATTCTGCAGGTATTTCCATTTTGTTACTTTCCCCACTCTTTAATTTTTATTTATTTAAAAAAAATAACATGATAAATTGGGGAAGAAACTTTTTAGCTTTGTTAAGATTTTATCATTCCTCTTGGAGTCAACTGCTGCAAGCTTCCACCTTGATTTCTCTTAACAAAATGTGTGTGTCTTTGTTTATGTATGTATGTATGTTGTGTACATATGTCTTTTGTTTCAGAGTTTTGATGGAAAGAAAAGAAAAAAGCTCCTGAGGTGAATTTTTACATCTCTAGATCAGAGGTGGGGAAACTCCACCCCGTGGACAAATCTCGGCCTGCCAGCCTCCTCCATTTGGTCCATAGGACTGTTCTGGGCAAGCCACACTCACCTACCCTGCACCCAGGGGGGGAGGAAGGGGGGTGCGGTGGGGGCAGATCGCCCCAGGTGTCTTCACTGAGGGAGGTGACATTTGGCAGTCGCGGGCAGGTGGCACGCCAAATGTCTGCCATCGGCGGCTTGCTCCACCCCTGTGGCCGCTTGCTCTCACCCCGGTGGCAGGGTGCATGCACCGCTCCATGCAGCCGAGCAGCTATCCCGCACCTGGGAGGGCACCCTCTGCACCCTGTCCCGCTCGGGAGCATGCCCACCCTGGGCAGCACAGGCACATGCTACACCGCTGCCCCTGATGTCATACAGGGGAGGGCAGGGCTTCACTGAAAGGAAGGAGCTTGCCTAAATCTCGCAAAGCATCTAACAATGAGCAGGGGTATTGCAAGGGGGGTGCAGGGGGTGTGGTCCACCCTGGGTGTCATGGTGTGTGTGTTACAAAATCCCCCCCTGGGCGGATAAGCGTGGCGGCGCTCGCAGCCCCAGTGGGTGGATTTTTGCAATTGGTGCGATCGTCGTCATGAAAATCTGCCGGCTGATCATGCAAATATGGCTGACAATCAGCCCGGCACCCCGTAGCAGGCGCCGTTCATACCCCTTGGTGGGCGGTTTCATGTGATCGTTGGTTGGACTCACGCAATTTGCGGACATACCTGTTTCATGGCCAACTCGCCATAAAAAAGCTCAACAACTCTAGGCAACGTTCTCAAAAATTGCAAAGTGTGTGTGTGTGTGTGTGGGGAGGTTTGACACACAAAAAAAATCACACCGGGTACCACCTGACCTTGCTACGCCTCTCATAATGAGGAGCCTTTGAGGCGCCACACAAGGCAAGGAACCCCATGCAAAGCAGGATTACTCTTTTAGAATTCCTGCTCTGTGATTGCAGTCATGGGATTGTTGTCTATCACATGACAGTGCATGTTTTGACTCCACAAAGTGGGAAGTGACAGAGACAGAATGTTACTGTGTTCCACGGAGTGGGACTACTGTCCTTTGTTCTTCCTCTTTGCTGCCTGATGCTAGAGAGAGAGGCAGCCATGTTGCAGTGCTCCGTGTGTTTACAGTGGTACCTCAGGTTAAGTACTTACAGTGGTGCCCTGCAAGACGAATGCCTCGCAAGACGGAAAACTCGCTAGATGAAAGAAAGAGTTTTCCGTTTTGGAGGTGCTTCGCAAAACGAATTTCCTATGGGCTTGCTTCGCAAGACGACAATGTCTTGCAAGCTCCTGCTGTTTTTTTTCCCTTCCCCCCTTTTTTCTAAGCCGCTAAACCGCTTATCAGCTGATCCAATCAGCAGATAAGCTGCTAAAAGCCGCTAATAGCGCTAATCCACTAATCCGTCAATGGGCTTGCTTCGCAAGACGAAAAAACCGCTAGACGAAGAGAATCACAGAACGGATTCTTTTCGTCTTGCGAGGCACCACTGTAATTCGTTCCGGAGGTCCATTCTTAACCTGAAAGTGTTCTTAACCTGAAGCACCACTTTAGCTAATGGGGCCTCCTGCTGCCGCTGCACCGCCGGAGCATGATTTCTGTTCTTATCCTGAAGCAAAGTTCTTAACCTGAGGTACTATTTCTGGGTTAGCGGAGTCTGTAACCTGAAGCGTATGTAACCTGAGGTACCACTGTATATGTAAATAAAGTAGATTAACCAAAATGCTGAGTTGCTGAGATCTGTTATGGAAGCTGCGCAAACTCTGCAGATCCCTAAGTGTACTGGTGTCTGTTGGTATCGGTCGCTGTGATGTTTGGGCTGCAGAAAGTTTTTGAAGCTCCCGAACGATCGACCAGGAGGGAGAGAACATGCCAGTTGGGCATGTGTCTCTGCCAGGGTCCTACTCGAGTGTAGGGCGGGCTCCTGCCATGCTCCAGCTTCATGTCATCCAAAGGAGAGCAATCTTGCTGAGTTTGGTCTCTGTGGTGTGCCCAGACTCAACACTAAGCAGGCTCACTGTCCTGCCATCAGGAGAGGGGGTGATCCCACTTAGTGCTGGGCTTCGGAGGGTGATAAGGCATGCCACTACTCTCCCTGCAGAGAGCTATTGAATGTATCCAAACTTTGTGCTAAAAAGGAAGAGAGAGAAATCTCTTCCCTTCCTTTATAAGCCTGATTGTGCTGTGAAACAGGAGTGAGGGGTGGGAGGCTCCCAAATACTTCTCCCTTTATCCCTTCCATTTACGCACGCACTATCAAACATTTGCAAAAGCCCATGGGAGTTTCCACCTTCATCTTTAAAAAATGCAGATAGACCAGCCTTAAAAAGGATGGTGGGAATTCCTCCGCTTTCCTTTTAAGTGTGCTCTCACTCTGATGAGAGCAAAATGCCCTGCCCATCAGTCAAATTTGGCCTGTGAGACAGATCCCTACCCCTGCTCTAGATGAACACACCTATTCAGCCTAGCTAGGGAGAGCCAACCAGGATGGGCTTGTTGATGCATCTGAGAGAAGCCGGTAGGTGCTTTAAGAAGGTGATAGGGGCTAACAGAGAAATATCAGTTCTAGACTTTCTTGAAGTGGTCAAAGTTAGTGGTAATTAAACTGAATCGCCGAAGAATTGATGCTTTTGAATTATGGTGCTGGAGGAGACTCTTGAGAGTCCCATGGACTGCAAGAAGATCAAACCTCTCCATTCTGAAGGAAATCAGCCGTGAGTGCTCACTGGAAGGACAGATCCTGAAGCTGAGGCTCCAATACTTTGGCCACCTCATGAGAAGAGAAGACTCCCTGGAAAAGACCCTGATGTTGGGAAAGATGGAGGGCACAAGGAGAAGGGGGCGACAGAGGACAAGATGGTTGGACAGTGTTCTCGAAGCTACCATCATGAGTTTGACCAAACTGCGGGAGGCAGTGGAAGACAGGAGTGCCTGGCATGCTCTGGTCCATGGGATCACGAAGGGTCGGACATGACTAAACAACTAAACAACAACAACAAACTGAACAGCTACCTAGTTACAAAATATATAATAATAATAATAATAATAATAATAATAATTTATTATTTATACCCCGCCCATCTGGCTGGGCCTCCCCAGCCACTCTGGGCGGCTTCCATAAAAACCAAAAATACAATAAAATATCACACGTTAAAAACTTCCCTGAACAGGACTGCCTTAAGATGTCTCCTGAATGTCAGGTAGTTGTTTATCGCTTTGACATCTGCTGGAAGGGCGTTCCACAGGGCGGGCGCCACTACCGAGAAGGCCCTCTGCCTGGTTCCCTGTAGCTTTGCTTCTCGCAATGAGGGAACCGCCAGAAGGCCCTCAGCGCTGGACCTCAGCGTCCGGGCAGAATGATGGGGGTGGAGACGCTCCTTCAGGTATACTGGACCGAGGCCGTTTAGGGCTTTAAAGGTCAGCACCAACACTTTGAATTGTGCTCGGAAATGTACTGGGAGCCAATGCAGGTCTTTCAAGACCGGTGTTATATGGTCTCGGCGGCCGCTCCCAGTCACCAGTCTAGCTGCCGCATTCTGGATTAGTTGTAGTTTCCGAGTCACCTTCAAAGGTAGCCCCACGTAGAGTGCATTGCAGTAGTCCAAGCGGGAGATAACCAGAGCATGCACCACTCTGGCGAGACAGTCCGCAGGCAGATAGGGTCTCAGCCTACGTACCAGATGGAGCTGGTAAACAGCCGCCCTGGACACAGATTTAACCTGTGCCTCCATGGACAGCTGTGAGTCCAAAATGACTCCCAGGCTGCGCACCTGGTCCTTCAGGGGCACAGTTACCCCATTCAGGACCAGGGAATCCTCCACACCTGCCCGCCTCCTGTCCCCCAAAAACAGTACTTCTGTCTTGTCAGGATTCAACCTCAATCTGTTAGCCGCCATCCATCCATATTAACATACCTTTCCCCCCTGAAATTAATAGTGTATGCTCCCCCTCTCTTTGTTTGGCTGGTATTTCTAATTGTAAGCTTCTCGAGGGCAGGCACCGGTCCCTTTTTATAAAACTCTGTCAGATCCCTTACAAAAGAGGCCTCATAGGAAAGGAATTATGAGAGTCCTAAAAAGAGGCTTAAATGACAGATGGGACAACACATTTATGTGTTGTAAATTGCACATTATAGTGTTACACTGGCAACAAGACATGCTGCAAGTAAAACACATTTCAGGTAATATCTCCCCACATTTTCTTAATGCTAAGAACCTCACAGAAGAGAATAGGCAGGGATGCTTAAGGAACTAAATTTCTGTGGATTCTAAAGCAATCTGACATAATCTATGCCTTCCAGACTAATGTATGGATCAGAACATAATTATCATTTTGATTTTGCAGTTCTCCAATTCATCTTTAAAAACAGACCAAGATGCATAACTTGAGGATAAAATGCATACATTGAGGTTTTTATACAGATTTTTAAATTTAAAAACAGCAGATTAATGCAGAAAAGGGACAGAACTGACTCATGAATGGATACATACAGAACTGACGTAGATTAGAAACAGAATGATCTACCCATCTTTAATCACAACTCTGTTAGAAAACAGGAATATAGCCCACTTCCAACTGCTTATCTGAACCGTAGTGCTGAGCACAGAGAGTTCTCTGTTTTATATCTACAGTCTTGTAACTAATGTGATTGCCTTTGCTGACATACTGAAGCATTTTCAGACTATAGAGATAAAAGAAATGGATGGAACTTGAATAATTAATAACCTGAAACTAAATGAGTTGGAGGTTTTTGCAAACCACATGGCCCTCATTTGGAATAAAAGAGAATACTAATACTCAACTGCTGAGAACTTTCAGAGACCTTTAGGTGTTCCAAGCCAATGATCTGAACATCTGGCTTGTAGAACGCCTGTTTTTAACATCAAGAGGATTTGCTTAAACATTTTTTTCTCTGCAGAACATCAAGAATTATGAACTGAATCAGCACATTGCGCACCTGAGCCATACTATGATTAGGAAGCTAATTTCTGGAGAAGTTCACTGGCTAAAAGAGACGTAAAAATCTGCAAAGCAAACACCAAAGCATAAACCCCTTAGATAAAAGGCAACAACACATTTGTGTATGATGCAAGTCCACTAGAGAGGGAAAATGCCATATGGCCCTGGCAATCCTCCAACACTTTAAGGAAAAACATCCAAATAATTCAACACTTGAATTATTTGGATGTTTCCCTTTAACAGCCCAATCCTAGTCCTAAAACCCTACTCCAAAACCTTGGGTATCTGTGTAATTTATTTCCAGCTAAGGTAAGTATACTCTGAAAGTCTGAGGCTGCAATCCTACACTCATTTACCTAGGGAAGGGTACACTGAACTAATGGGATTTATATCTAAATATACATATAGAGAACTGCCCTGCTATGCTAGAATCCCAATACCTTGATACTGATGGCTGCATGGAGCCTAGGAAACATTAAGTACCATATCCCTAAGAGGTGGAACAAGTTTTTACCGGCACTATGCCCCAATGAAACTTGTCACAAGTTATTTACATTTCTTTCACAGGGGTAATAATAGCATGAATAAATCTGGATTGTTAGGACTGCTGCCAGACCCCTTCCCTTGAAGAACAAGGAATTAGTGACTTGACCCCGAACACTTGGGGACCTGTGCTCTCTATTTCCAGCTCCGCAGTCCCTCCTCTTTTTACCCGTTAATGCTCTGATGCAGGAAGTGAGCCCTGCTGCGAGAAAGGAGGTTAAGGGTGAAATGGGCTGAGGGAGAGTCCAGCCTCACCCCTGGCAATCCTGTTACACTTGAAATTCCACCCCTTTCACTTTAAGACAAGGGTCTGCCACTATTACATCACTTGTAGGGCAGATCTTATCTGCAAAGCCACTTCTCCGGCCCTTAAGGAAGCAGGAAATATCTGCATGAAGTCAAGAATAAGAGGCCTGCCTACTGGTTAATAAACAGAACAGAACAGCCTGAGATTAAAATAATCTGAGGACCAGTGTTTCAACAGATCACAACTGCAAACCTAAAAATAAAAAAATAAATAAACTATAGGGATGCACATTCCAAGACAAGGTGATACCACAGGAAAGGCCCTATCCCACAGTGCTCAATTTCCTATTACAGGTGGAAAGAGCTTACTGGTCCTAAAACATAGAGAGCTTTAAAAGTTAATCGTGTCCTCCAAATCACGGAGAGCCACGTGTTGCAGTGAGATCACCCAACTGCCTTCTTCTTGCTGGGGTGGACCCATTTGGAGACCTCCGCACCTCATTGGTTGCCTCTTTGTTACCGGGGAAAATTTTCTGTCGGTTGGAGTTTGATTGGCAACTAAGGGCCTATTTAAGGGGCTGCACAAGGCGAAGCACATCGTGCAGCGGATCTCCCTCCCTATAATTTAAGCTTGCATTTTTGACCTTGCTATGCCTATCTAGGGGTCGTCTGTTTTTGGAACAGGGGCCCAGTAGGAATTTTGCCACTTGGCTGATTGGCTGGTGCCATTTGGTTTTTGCCTACCATATAGCAAATCGCCACAACTTTGTAAGGTTGGCGGTTAGGCATTGGTTCATCCTTTGGCGGAGGGGATTATGGATTGGCTGTGCCTGCCCCTCATTTTTGTTGCTGCTGCTAGGGAATTCCATTAAAGGAATCCAGGGTCTCAATTTGCTCTGTCCGATCCCCTCTCAGGGGTAGGGCCATGCCAGAGTTCCTGGGAGCATCTGGGGTGAACTAAGAGGCAGAAATCCGCCTCTGTGCTCCCCCAGTATGTTTTCCTTTACTGACCTCTGGAGGTTCCAGCTGTCAGGACTGTTCCTGCTGGTGCAGGTTCAGGTAGTCCGAACCAATGCCTAAGCAACCACTCACATGCTGTAATCAATAAAGTTGTGGCCAAAATTAATGCCAAAAATCTTAAACAAATATTCTGTGGCCTGTGTGATTTATTTTGGAGGGGTTTTTTTTTTTGGGGGGGGGTCTTCACATGCACAGGACAGCACACTGAATTGTGCCCAGAAGCAGTCCACTTTCTAGAGCAGTTATTTCAAGACTAGCAAAATGTGTTCCATTCTTGTGCAGATTCCTTCCCGGCCAATATGGACGTAGCAACAGACCAAGGGCTATACGCTGTGAAGCAGTTTGTAGTCCCACCAGTGGCGCTCTTCATTTATCCAGAACGCAAAGAAACCAGACCCACAAGCCTTCCATCGTCACTGCAGTAGAATGCAGCTTAATCCAGCACACAAAAGCCCTTTAGGATATGGATTCAAATTGTCTGAGATAGACCTAATGCATTCCTCTCTTTTTGCATTACAGATATTGCCATATCAAAGTGAAATGCGGTGTAGACCGTCGTGTTGTGAATTAAGAACAGTGGCAGAATAACACACATAAACATGCCATAGGCTGTCAAAGCGTGTTCTCATAGAAGAGAGAGCACGTGTTGCGGATGGGGCCAAACAAAGCCCCCAGTTAGTGATCAGCCCATTGTGGGCAATGGGATGGAGCAGATTGGTTAAAGCTGTTACTGGGGCAAAATTGATGTTGCCAATTTAGGGGTGGGTTTAGTCCCCTTATATAAGCAGGGTCCACAGCTTTCTCTTTCTCTTTTGCTGTGGACATCGGATCTGATCTTCAGTACCCGAGTGAATCAGCAAGAGATCTTGGTTGTATAAATTCCCTGATTCTCCTCATTCTTTCTTTTCTCCTCTTTAATTTTAGTCATTATATCTCCGTAAAAAATTAATTTGTTTTCTTACTTACTTATTTCCTCCTCCAGCCTCGGGCGCCTTTAGAGGGGGGAGGGCAGGGCCTCCCGGCCCCGGCAGGCTTACGGCCCGTCCTCGGCCGAGCTATTGGACCGGGCCGGGGGATTTGGCCTTCGCCTCGCCGCCGTCGGGCAGCCTGTTCAGGGCCTGACTGCTTAGTAACCCTCCTCCAACCTTGCGCAGCGCGCAGCCGGCAATCGGCGGCTGCCCGGAGGAGCCCCATCCACGGCCGGTTTCGGCCCGGCGGGGGCCTCTTTTCATTTGCCCCCCCTCCTCGCTCCCCGCGTCCGCTGCGGGCGCTGTGGGCGCTCGCGGTGGGGCCGAGCAGACCGGGCCTGCCGCGTCTGTGATCCCCTGCTCCGCGGGGATCGTTTCGCGGCCTGCTGGGCCCGGCTGGGGAGCCTCCGCGGCCTCGGCCGCTTTGCCGGCTTGATCCGGCGGGCGCGCGTAGGCCTCGCGGCCCGGTTCGGCCCGGCGGGGGCTTTCCCCGCCTCTGACATCTTTCCCGGTTGGGGGTTCCCCCGGGGACGCGGCGTGGCGGCGCGGCCGACCGTTGGGGCCGACCCCCCCCCCTTGTAGGCGGCTGAGGCTCCGGCCCAGCAGCGCCGCGGCGGCCTTACCTTGCTAGGGCCTTGGGGCGCCGGCTCCATTGAGGCTCGCTGGACAGGGTTGGGCGGGGAGAGCTGCCGTAGGCGGCGGCCCCCTCCTGTTTCTCTTCCGTTTGGGCCTCGGAACCCCGTGTTTTGCCCGGGCGGGCCCCTTGCGGGTTGCTGGGGCGGGCTAGGTGGCATTTGAGCCCCGGTTGCCACCTTCGTGGTTGCGGAGGCATCTCTCCTTCACCCACCTTCGGGCAGTAAATTGGCGGGAGCGCCATTTTTGCAGTTGTTCTGCCGACTGGTGGCCTCTTGTGGCCAGTCGGGTAATTGCAGTGCCTTTTCTGAATTTAAGGCCTATCTTTAGTGGAGGCCTCTAGTGGACAAACCTGGTAATTACAGGGTTTTTTCTGAATAGAGGGCCTTGCAATAGTGGGGGCCTCTGGTGGCCGAACTTGGTAAGTGCAGCATTGCAGACCGAGGGCCTTGATCTGGTGGGAGGCCTCTAGTGGCCACAGTGGTATTGCAGGGTATTGAACTACTTCCTGCTACCTGGTGCTTCTTTCTCATTAATTCAATAATAGGCTTATTGCGTTTATCTTCATTTGGTGTTTTATTTTACTTTCTTTTAATCTACTTTAATTAATTTTTTCTTTTCTTTCCTTTACACCAGTAGTAGGGATGGCTCCAAAGAAGGCGATAAGGAAGTCTGGTCCGGCCTGCTCTGCAAAGCGGCCTATAAGAGGCCCGTCTCAGGCATTACGTTCTCCTGAACCGGGCCAGTCGGTAAAACGCCTTCAATCCATGGTCTCTAGCTTGGCTGGTGACCCGGTGGCTCTGGCAAGGATGGAGGCGGAGCTGGACGGTCTGATGCATCGCCACTCGACCCCGTCAACTTCTTCTGCCATGATGGCTCCCCCTGTGGATGCTTCGTTTCCACCGTCTTCATCCAGTGAAGAAGAGGGAGAGCCACTGCCAGCCAGTGGCTCCTTGCCCGACGCGCATCAGGCTCGGTCCTTGGTGCCGCCTGTGCCGCAGGTTGCCGGGCCACGGGGTCGGGCTTCTGCCCGGGCGGGGGCTGGGAGGGGGGCACCTGCACGGGGTCTTGTCGTGCGGGGGTCACCTTTGCGGCCCGCGGGGGCGGGCACCTCGATCCCTGGTCATTCACAGGTTGTGTCTTTCCAGTCACTACCGGCTGCTTCGCGGCAGGGCGACGCATCAGAATCGTCGGTCGAGGATAGCCTCCCTCTTCCTCCGAAGACGTCCTCAGGTGGTCATCGCCGCCATAAGAGAAGTTCGAGGAGACGTGCCAAGAAGAGGCGTAGGGACACCTCGTCTTCTTCATCAGGTGCGTCATCCCAGAGTTCGAGTAGTGATGAGGAAGCGCCCCTTAAGTTATACTGGGGTTTTGGGGAAACCTCGGGGCTTCCAAAATGGATTTGGGAGCGGAGGGCGAACTCCCATAGGGCCAGGTATGGGGCAGTGCTGGACTGCCTTGAAGGGGTCCTAGTGCCGGATGTAAAAGTCTCTACCAACTCGGCCAGGGACATTATTCCGGGGGCTCACCTGTCCGCCAAATTACGCTCAAGGATCTTGGACGGCCGCTACGTTGATATCTTTAGCTTAGCTCCCCCGTTGGAAGGTCAGGAGCCTCTGGATAAGGGCCTGCCTGCTCCAAAGAAGCGGTCAATCATAGCTAAGGCCGACAGGACCTTCGAGCGTTGGCTAGATAGTTTTCAGGTTTTTGCTGGAGTTGTGGCCGCAGCCTACCCCAGGAGATCATTGCATCTTTGGGTGTATCTGTCCATTGTCCGTTCTGCCTTCACAATGGCTGGAGAAACTGCTGCGCTAGCTTACGACCAGAATTTTAGGCGTAGGGCGGCTAAGATCCCTACGGCCCGCTGGGATCGGAAGGACTTGGATGTCTGGACCACTTATGTGGCCCCCCGAATAGAGAAGAAGGCCCCTGACTCCCTGAAGTTTAAGGCTGCCCCTACCAGGTTGGGAAAAAAGTTTTTTTGCTGGGATTTCAATAAGGGTGCTTGCACACGGCAGTCTTGTAAATACGCACATGCGTGCGATAAATGTTCAGGGAACCATTCCGGGTCCGCGTGCCAGACTGGCCGCCGCCCCTTTCGAAAAGGGGGGGGCTCTCAACAGCCCCCAAAAACCGCAGCCCAAGCCCCTGCCGGGGGAGCAGGGAAGTAGCTTGATCTCCTCTTTAGCTTACACCCCGGTAAGGCTACAGCCGCTGCTTTCTTTGTTGGAGTTGTACCCCGATGCCAAGGCGGCGTCTTATTTGCGCGAAGGTTTTTCTTTAGGTTTTAGAATCCCGGTGGTCTCTACCCCGGTTGCCAGAAACCCAGCCAACCAGAAATCGATTAGGGATATGCCAGAGGTGGCACGAAGAAAAATTGGCAAGGAACTAGCTTTACGTCGCATGGCCGGTCCATTTGCGGTCCCTCCATTTCCCAATTTGCATATTTCACCTTTGGGCATAGTTCCCAAAAAAGCCCCGGGGGAATTTCGCCTAATACATAATCTTTCACATCCCAGAGGCACATCAGTAAATGATGTGATTCCCCCGGAGCTTTGTTCAGTGAGGTATGCTTCTTTGGATCACGCAATCAAGATGATCCGAAAATTTGGGCCAGGCGCCTTACTGGCAAAATGCGACATTGAATCAGCATTTCGGCTGCTTCCTATTCATCCCGATGATTTTTGGTTGCTGGGATTTCAGTTCGAAGGGAGTTTTTACTTCGATAAGGCTATGCCCATGGGCTGCTCAGTTGCCTGTGCGGCCTTTGAGAGTTTTAGTTCGTTTTTGGAATGGGCTTTACGTGAAAAAACCGGTTTAAGCGGTGTCACGCATTATCTTGATGATTTTTTGGTCGCCTCTGCAGGCAATACGGGGGATTGTGTGGTCTTATTGCAAGCCTTCGCTTCCTTAACGGAAGAGCTGGGCGTCCCGTTAGCGGCTGAGAAGACCGAGGGTCCTTCTACCAAGCTGACTTACCTGGGTATCTTGTTAGATACCGTGGCTCAAACATCTAGCCTGCCTCCTGAAAAAATAACCAATTTAAGAATGGTCATCGAAGAGATGATTCCTTTAAAGAAGGTCTCCCTGCGGCAACTTCAGTCTTTGCTGGGCCACCTGAACTTTGCTTGCAGGGTGGTCGCTCCCGGGCGACCTTTCTGTTCACGCTTGGCCAGACTCACCTCGGGCCTGCAGGCCCCGCATCACAGGGTCCGCCTTCCTGCTCAGGTACGGGATGACCTTGCTATTTGGTTGGAATTCTTGGAGGAATTCAACGGGGTGTCCTTGTGGCAGGACACTTTGAACCTCCACAACGACTTCCAAGTGCATTCGGATGCTGCGGGGTCCTTAGGGTTTGGCTTGTACTGGGATGGCAGGTGGTGCGCTGAGCGCTGGCCTCCTGCATGGAGGGGGCAGGCTATAACCAGGGACTTAACCTTTCTTGAGTTTTTCCCCATTGTAGTGGCAGTGCACTTGTGGGTCGAACAATTTAGGGATCACCGTGTTTGTTTCTGGACTGATAACCAGGCAGTGGTGAATGTACTGGCCAAGCAGTCTTCACGATCCCCTCGGGTATCTGCCCTTCTTCGGGCCTTCGTCTTGCATTGCTTGCGTTTTAACATTGTTTTTTCTGCCCGTTTTGTCCCAGGAATTTCTAACGAAATTGCTGATGCTCTGTCCCGTTTTCAGATGGAGCGTTTCAGGTCCCTGGTGCCAGTGGCTCGAGACCGTCCGGAAATTTTCCCGGATCATCTCTGGAACCTTGGCAGAACTTAGTCTTACAGGGAGTAGCTGCATCTGTGGCACCTTCTACCTTGAGGTCCTATAAAAAGGCCTGGGCGGACTTTTTGTTATTTAGTGGGCAGCCTGCTGGGGAGGTTACCACCCCCCACTCCACCTCTCAGGTGCTCCGGTATCTGGCACATCTATTCCAGATGCGTCGTGCAGCTAGGACCCTACGCCTGCATTCTGCAGCAATTTCCTTTTTTAGTAAAGCATATTTTAATAAAGATCCGTGTAAGAAGTTTGTAGTGCGTAGGGCCCTGGAGGGATGGGGGCGACTCACTCCTTCCAGGCCCGTCTCCAGGCGACCCATTACATTTGAATTGCTGGCGCAGATGCGGTCTAAGCTGCGGAGCATCTGTTGGTCGAAATTTGAGGTTCGGCTATTTTCAGCAGCCTTTTCGTTAACTTTCTTTGGGGCCCTGAGGGTTGGCGAAGTGGTCCTCGAGCCCAAGCAGGACGGAGGTTCCAGGGGTTTGTTGATGCAGGATGTGAGTGTGTCTTCAAGGGACCTGCAGGTTCACGTCAGGAATTCAAAGACGGACCAACTAGGTAGGGGCGCTGTCATTACTCTTCCTGCGACGGGCGAAGGTGGCCCTTGCCCGGTGAAGGACCTTAAGAAGTATTTAGCCCTGCGCCCTGGTGGCGAAGGGCCCCTGTTCATACACGAAAATGGCCGCCCGCTGGTGAGACACCAGTTTGCGGGAGTGTTGCGAAAAGCTGTGGAGGCTTGCGGCCTCCCGGCTTCTGAGTTTGCCCCTCACTCGTTTAGGATTGGGGCGGCTACAACTGCCGCTCACTGGGGTTTGTCAGTTAAGAGGATAAAGGACCTGGGTCGGTGGCGTTCGAATGCATTCAGAACCTACGTGAGGAAATAATGTGTTGTTGTACTTACATATGTGTGTTTTACCCTAGGTCGGGCTGCTATCCGTATTTGGATAGTAG